>NW_028327173.1:155931850-156234881 GCF_987537825.1 Furipterus horrens
GCAAGTATTTGGTGAGTGAAGTTAAAAGTTAAAGACAGGGAGCTAATGAGTATGACAAGGCAGATTTACCAGCTAAATTAGCATCACCTATTTGTTTAGAAAAGGCAGCACTATGATAATGGGAGAGACAACTATATTGACATTAATAAAATCAACAGCATCAGGAAAGTAGGGAAGGGACAAGCCCTCTGGGATAAAGCATCAGAAAAAGGAGTTGCTTAAAGGAAATGTGTTTATTTGAATCACATGGGAAACTTTATGGTAGGTGCATGAATCCAAGATAGGAGGGTACCCCCAAAATGAGTCCCAGAGAACCCTGAGAACTTGAAGATGGGTCTGGATGTGGGGAAAGTACAGATGATGTCAAACATCGTGAGTTGTTTGGAGCACCTGTAATGCTGAAAAAACAATGGGTCCTTATAAATGGTTGCAGTTCGATTGTGGGCTTTGTTCCAAGGGAAGGAATCAATGTCCTTTAGTTATTTTAAACTATTTTCCTAAGTGGATGAGTACCTTTCCTTCCCCAAAACATTAAATTGCCAATGTGACCAAATGGCTGGCCTCAGGAAGTTTCTCCCTAATGGGGTCTGGTAGGACATGTGCCAAATGGATAGAGACTGGAACCCAGAGATTATTTTTATTTCAGTGAGATAAAAGTAATTAGAACTCTTTAATTGTACATCTCTTCCACCCCCTTATAGTATGTGACAGGGAGAAACAGAGGCAAGGTATAGATATTCTTATGGAGAGGCATTTGGTCTGAATAGTTACCATGTAATTTAATGAAGGTAAGCGCAAAACCAGTGTTTGGAACAAGCTGGTCCCCATTGATGATACATATCAAGGTATAAGAATTGATTTTTCATCTTAGTTAACTGATTAATGGTTGATGGATTGAAATAGGAGTTATTGATTGCGAACTATGGGAAAGATGAAATGATTTGAACCCAAACATTGGACCAGTCTTCACTTAAGTGATAAGAGTGTCTTTTGTTACTCATAAGGAGCCTTTTTGAGTACACCTGAGTTTATGCCAATGAGGTGAGAAAGTGGGGCCCCTACGTAACCTCAAAATGAGGTTGGTCACCAGAAAGACCCATGGTAATCCCATGAGCCTCAAATGCAAGCAGGTGATAACACCATTACCAAAGTCAAAATATGTGCATATTATTTGCTTCTGTGAAGGAGGAAGCAAAGGGAAACAATAGTTACCTAATAGATCTCAGAAGAGCCAACAGGTCTCTGGAAAGCACAGTGGGTCAATTTGAGGTTAGCATCTTAAACTAGACAAGATTTTGCGCAATTCGTAGGGCATGAGTGGAAGTCACAGTAAGATCTGAAGCATTCTAGACCATATCAACTCTTGAAACTAACTAGTTAAAGTTCTCTTCCAGAAAAGGACAACATACTCAGTAGAACTGGCTTGGAGAAATATCAAAATTGAGCAGAATACATAGACTCTGATGCCATATTATCCAATTTGATTCCTGGCTCCACTTATTAACACTTTGTACCTTTAGACAAATTACTTACTCTGTGTCCCAGTTTCCCATCTGTATAATGGGGGTAATAATACCTACCTTATAGGATTGTGAAATGAGGTAATGCACATGGTGGCCTATGTGATCATATTTGTCAGTTTCTGTATCAGTTTCTTAACATCATTATGAGAAAAGAATAAAAGAGGGGGAAATAAAGATAAAGGAAAGAGTGGGAACGTTTAGCAGAGCCAAAAAACATCAGAAAGCAAGTTGCCATTATATTTTAACTATAGGAAAAAAGCTTTGTAAAGTTAGAAAAGTTATTCTGAATCATGCCTTCAAAATATTTAGGAAAACTAATTTTATAGAAATACAAACAATAGAAAGATACCATGCTCAAATCCCATAAAAACTCTGTAGGGGGTGAAGGGAGGAATACAGCATAAATTAGAGCTATGTAAGCTCAAAGAAAGTGTCAGATATTGAAGGTAGGCAAAGGAGGTCCAACATATGAATTGTAGGAGCTCCTCAAAAAATAAACTCAAAGCACAGAACCAAAACAAATAAGAAACCCGATAATTTCAGGAAACATTCCTAAAAGCACAGTTTTAAAAAATGAGTTGAAACTAGGACACTGCATGCCTGAGGATCTCAATTGATAAACACCAAGACAAGACATTCTAATAAGGTTACTGAACCATTTTAAAAACAGAAAAAAATTCTTTGCCACATAAGAAAAAAAAGCAAATGACCTATTATGAAAAGAAGTTAGGTTATTATCAGACTTTCTGACACTTGCTTTACACCAGAAGAATATAGAATAATACATTTTAGATACTCCAGGAAAGATGTGAACTAAGGATTTTATGCTCAGTAAAACTGATGTAGATAAAGTACAACTGAAAAAAGGGGGGAAATAGAAAAAGCATATGTAAAATTAAAAAAATAATTTTCGTAATTGGTAGTGGTAGTATTATCTTAAGATTAATGTGAGATAAAACAAATGAACAATTATGGGATATTTCAATTTTATCATAATCTGTATCCTGAAGATCAGGATTCTCCATAGAAGAAAGTAGACAGTTACATATAGTTCTCATTTTGTATTTAGGTTACGTGCACACACACCCATAACTACCCAGATTATGGTCCTGAATTACTGTAACCCCATTTCCCAATAAAAGAAACTAATGCTTCTTGGAGATATGGTTCATTCTAGGTCTGGGGAAGAAATTATACAAAATGAGCCTGGAATGTCTTTTATGCCAGGTAGCAAAGAATCTATCAAAGGCTACTAAAGTCGTAATAAAGGACACAGTAGCTAACTTGAAGGGATTCTTACTGGCCAAAAATGATATAATTCATGTGGAGACTTGAGTTGGGGTGGAGAACACAACAGTGTACAGATGATGTGTTGTAGATTTGTGTGCCTGAAACCTATTTACTTTTGTTAACTAGTGTCACCCCAATATATTCAGTAAAAAGGAATACATACTTTTTAAAAAACAAAAAACTGACATAATTTGAGCTTCAGTGGAGGATTGTAGGGAATAAATTTATTGTCTTGAAAACTAGCAAATAAAGAGGTTAAATTACTAGATAGCAAAATAGTAGATGAAGAGAAGCATTTCTTAAAGTATTCTTGCTAATAAATGAAAACAATTGATAGAATAGCTACATTTGGCAGTGTTCAATGTCTTCTGGATCTAGGCATTTAACACCAATCAATGACTGCTAATACCACAGAGAAAGGCAGGCAGAGGTTTTGTGTCTCTTGATGAAGGAATTCAAATCACCTATGGTTTTATCCAAAGTGGTAGAATAATGTGTCTGTTCAAGTCTTTATATTGAATTGCCAGCTTGTAACTCAAAATACAGAGGACAGAGGAATAAGTTTAACTGCACCACAAGTTTGCAATCAGCAAAATTTAGACTGGAAAATCCTAGGGGCCAAATGGCCTGGGTTCTTCAACAGATAAGGAAAAGAAAGGTATGAAGAGGAATCTTCAGATTAAAGGGGACATACCAAGTTTCTTAAAAATGGGCAAGACTATAGTGTCTAGGCATGCACAGTTGGGTATTAAAACTAAAAAATAGAAGGAAGTGATTGTAATAAATGCCAGGGTAGTATTACTTTGGGTGTAAGGAGGAGATTGTAATTGGAATTGGGCACTCTAAGGGGCTTTTTAAAATCTATGTGGTATAACAACACTTTCCCCCTTAATAATAATTTATTGTTACTCATTTCTATAGTGTGGCTTTCTGTATCTATAATTTATTTTACAGTTTAAAAAAAGCGTTTTCTAAAATGTTCTAGGTCATTAAGAGGCCCCTACTGATGAAATTTGTCATTTCCTATAGTGATCATTGTTTTTGGCCCATATTGTTAATCTATAATTATAATATATTAATCTCTGTTGTCTGCTCTTTGGACAAGATAGGGTCAGCAAGATTATCACTGCTAAGCATTATTTGCTTAGCTTTAATTTTTCTCTTTTCTGAAGACTTTTCATATTGAACCATCCACAAGATGTGATAGTTCTTTATTCAGCACATTTCATTCCTCTTCTCCTTTCCCTTCCATTTTTTGGTAATGTAATATGAGTGAGCAGCGGTCTTAAATGTGTCTGTGGTTTGGATTGGCTCTTTTATAATTGTGATTTGCCACGAGGAGATGAGGAGCTGGTAGCTGCTGCTCTTCAGTGGCAGGCCCTCACCTTTTGTTCACCAGCTGGCTAGATGAAGAAAATCCAGTGAAAGTCTCCAGAAAGGAGACAGTGGAGTCACTGGCTGGAAGAAGCTCGAGTTTATGGATGAAGCAGAGTTCTTTTCCCTGTCAACCTCCTTGGACTGTAACCTGAGCTAAAAATAAGTCTTGGGTTGTGTTAAGCCTCTGAAATTTTTGGATTTCTTAGAATGCCTAGCATTACCTTGACTGATGCAGCTGCTTAGACCCACGCTGTCCAGTGTCAGCCACTAGCCACATGCGGTAAGTGAGCACATGAACTGTGGCTGGTCAGAATTGAGGTGTGTTCTAAGTATACAATAAACATTGGATTTTAAAGATTTAGTACAGAAATATAAAATACTTAAAAATTTAATAATATTGAAATTTTAATATTTTGGTATAGACTAAACTATAATACTAAAATTAAGTTTACATGTTTATTATTTTTTAATGTGACTACTAGAAAACTTGAAGTTACATATGTGACTGCATTATATATCTATTGGACGGTCCTGTCTTGGATCTAATGTTCAACCAAGATCTCAATTTATAGTTCTGCAAAGATCAAATCTAGAAAAAACAGTCAGTGATTATTATATCCTTTACTGCTAATCCTAACATTAAATCTATTATTTTTAAACTTTAATGGCAATCCAGAGAGAATCATGTCTTCTTCACAGGAAGCATTTCCCTTTACTTCTGGAAGAATTTTTGACCTATTCTTTGTCTCTCTTATATTCTAACTTATCTTTGTCTAAACTGCTATTAATGTGTTCTGCAGTTCAGATATAATAGGTTCCATTTGGATCTTTTTTATATCTTCAGTTTCTGTCTTTGTCATGCTTATGTTTTCTTCTACTTCCTTAAATATATGGAGTGTATTTTTAATAGCTGTGGTAATGCCTTTGATGGATAATTCCAGCATCTCTGTGATTTGTGTGTCTGTTTCAGCATCCAGAATGCTAACCACTATACTATGGGGCCTGTGTCTGTTTCTGTTGAATTTTCTTTTGGTTATTGGTAGTATTTTCCTGCCTTTTTGCATGCCTGGTAATTTTTACTAGATGTCAGACACTGAATTTTACCCTGTTGGGTGTTAGATTTTACTGTATTCCTTTACATAGTGTTGGAATTTGTTCTGGTGCACAGTTAAGTTACTTGGAAGCAATTGCTCCTTTCAAGACCTGCCTTTAAGCTTTATTATGCTGGGTCCAGAGCAGTCTTTAGTCTAGTGTTAATTTATCCCCAGAAAGGGAACACCCTTCTGATGATAACACTTCCTATCATGGCAGTACTGTGGCTTGTGGAAACATGAACTATTTCCGTCCTAAATTCTAGCCATCCTGGCCTCCCAAACTCTTAGAATTTTTCCTCCCTATCTTGTGACCTGGAAACTGCTTCTAGGCAGTAAGCTGGAACAGTCCAGGACCTTCCTTGCTCTTGTTTCCCTTCCCTCAGGGAAATCAGAGTCCTGTGCTGCTTATTTTTCAATGTCTAAAAAAAAAATCACGATTTCATATAATTTCTCAAGTTTCTTAGTTGTTTAATGCAGGGGAGTAAATCCAGTCTTTGTTACTCTTGTCCAGAAGAGGTAGTGCCCTAGCCAGGTTCTCAGTTCATGAAGGGCACATTCCTACTCTATTCTAGGAATTCCTGAGGCACTTGATCAAATAAATTCAATATAGAATTTGAAGGGAGAGATATGTATTCCTGTGTATAAATATAGAACCCTTCTCTGCATGTTTTAGGTTTGGCCAGATTATTAAAGATACAAACCTACAATTAGAGAGTGCAGTTAGGATCAAAAGGAAGAGCCCCTTTTTGTGGCAGCTAGGTGCTGATTAAGAAAGTACAGTGGATGTGACCCAGTGATTCTACTGCTGGGAATATACTCTAGGAATCCTGAAACACCAATTCAGAAGAACTTATGTACCCTATGTCCATAGCAGCATTCTTTACAACAGCTAAGTGCTGGAAACAGCCTAAGTGCCCATCTGTAGATGAGTGGATTAAAAAACCATGGCACGTTTGCACAATGGAATACTATGGAGCAGAAAGAAAGAAGTCCTACCTTTTGTGATAGTATGGATAGAACCGCAGACTATTATGCTAAGTGAAATAAGCCAGTTGATGAAAGACAAATACCATATGACCTCACTTACAACTGGAATCTAATGAACAAAATAAACTAACGAGAAAAATAGAACCAGTGACATGGAAACGTGGAACAGACTGACAGCTATAGGAGGGGAGGAGGGAGGTGGGAATGGTGGAGGGAAGGGGAAGGGACTAGTCAACATGTGTGAGTGACTCATGGACATGGACCGTGGAGAGGGGATCGACTGGCGAGAGGGGTGGGCTGGGTGGAGAGGGGCAAAAGGGAACAAAAAGAAATTGGGACAACTGTAATCGAATAAACAAAGAAAAAAGAAAGTAGAATGGAGTGGAAAAGGATTTCTGAAATATTCCTATTGGAATGAAGCCTTTGAAGATTTGCATCCTCAGACGCTGCCCAACAGGCCAGGAGGGCACAAGGGAAGGCCTTTGCAGCCCCAGGCTAAGAATTGTGTGGTAGGCCAGCCTGAGCTGAGCTCTCCCTAGCGTTGGGAGTGGTGTTTGGGATTGTTCTTTGTGGAAGAATATTGTGGACTTGGAACTACTGATTTGTCTGCATAATATATAGCAGGGGTTTTTTTGGAGGAGGAGGAGAGTTCTTGTTTCTTTAAGTTTCCTAATGTACATGACACTTAACAAAGGTTAAAAATGTTGTCAGGTCCTGGGCTGTCCAACAGAGTCTCCCTTCCCAGCCTCTCCCTCTGGTTTCAAGTTGTCTTTGTCATGCCGTGGATCTGATCAGTATTGGCATTTTTGTTAGATATTTTTTAAATGAAGTGATTCGTTACTAAATTATTCCTTGATTTAAGAAGTACTGTTACTTGTCTGAGTTTCTCTTGTGAAGTTGGCTACCAACTTTGTGCATAGAAGATTAGGAATGGAACATGCCATCGCTTCCTCTTCTGAGATCAGGGCACAGCCACATCCCTCCTACCTTTGAATTCAAGACTCAGCTTCAGAATCCTTCCTACCATAGTGCTGCAGGCATCCATTCCTGTTTAGTCTGAGTTAGCTACTCACAAGGAAGCCTCTCTGTCTTAAGGAGAACATAGTTGGTTTAAAATATCCCTTACATTAGAGGATTCCTAGCTTGTAGACTGCAGGTACCTCTCAACCTTACCTCTTTATGTAATTTATCTACTATCTACACTGATTCACTCTCCGTAATTAAAGCCTCCAAAGAAAAGTGATTTGTCATTACAAAAACAAGGAAACATTCATTGAGTGCCACTGGGTCAGAAGCTGTTCCAAACACTGCCGTGGGTTTATTTCCCCAAACCCCTGGACACTGATATTATTTTCTTATTTTATTGTTGAGAAAATTGAGGCTGAGAGAGCTTATGTGACTTGCCGAAGGTCATACAGATATATTGCAGTAGGGTTAGTTCTTAGGGATTTTATGATCGTCCTTAAATATCCTCTGCCTATTTTCTTTCATTTTTTAATTTTCTTCCCCACCTCTTGGCTTTGGTGAGAAGCAGCTGGCCATTTAGGAGTTCTGCCAATTAAATTAAAAGGTGCCATAACTTCTGTGAGCAGATTGACAAGTCTGTCTCTGGGAGGGTTCTTTTTCTACTAGAGAGAGACACATTTTGTGTTTTCTCTTCTTGGTTACTTACAGATTTGAAGCCATTCTGAATGCTGAGAGTCCAGATAGTCTAAAGAAAATTGAGAAATGACAATAATTTGTTTTTATTTTAGATTAATTTGGTAGTTGGGTCAGGAAATTAAATAACGCTGTGATTATTTTATTTAATTGAAGCTGGTAATTGTGAAGGCAGAGGAAAATTATTTTTGACAAGTTAATCAATGATGATTGATGATTCACTGGTATTTTTTGTGTTTTGTATTAGAACAACCATCACCCAAAATGAGTGATTCAGAATACATACATAGATACACAGACATAGGAACGTGTATAATTGTTTGATGAAATAAACATGTTTGAAGTTTTTAACTTTTACTTATATAGGTACCCATGGTTCTCCCCAGACCCTCCACTAAGAGAACAAGGGACGCATGATACGTGGAACAATGTGTGAGGGTTCAAATTGCTCCACATCCTCAGCAACACTTGTTATTGTCTGTTACTTTTATTATATTCATGCTAGGGATGAAGTGATATCTCATTGTGCTCTTGATTGCATTTCCCTAATTATAATGATGTTGAGCATCTTTTCATGTGCTTAATGCCATGGAGAAATGTCAGTTAGTTCTTTACCTATTTTTAAATTGGGTTACTTGTTTTATTGTTATAAGTTTTTTGTATATTCTGGATACCAGACCCTTATCAGATATATAATTTGAAAATAATTTCCCCATTTTGTGGATTGTCTTTTCACTTTCTTAATAGGATCCTTTGAAAGCACAGAAGTTTTTAATTTTGATGAAGTCCAGTTTATTTATTTTTGTTGTTGTTCAGTTGCTTGTGCATTTGGTGTCATATCCAAGAAAATGTTGCTTAATTCAAGATCATGCAGATTTTTTCCTTCTAAGAGTTTCAAAGTTTTAGCTTTTAAAAAAAGATGAGCCCTGGCTGGTGTGGCTCAGTGGACTGAGCGCCAGCCTGCGAACCAAAGGGTCACCAGTTCAATTCCCAGTCAGGGCACATGCGAGAGTCAACCACACAGTGATGTTTCCTTCCCTCTCTTTCTCCCTCTCTCCCCCTCTGTCTAAAATAAATAATTAAAAAGATGAAAATTCCAGGATATCTGCTAAAAAGATGGGATGCCAGAACAACAAGTATATTAGAGTTTTCCCTCGCCAACCATGAAATATGGTCTCCCTACTTTTGATGGAGATGGGAGCCCGCTGGGGGGTGGGGTGGGGCAAAGGCTTATAAAATCCTTTATGTTTATACAGGACTTACACTTATATAAATGATTATTGTGTTAATGTTAACAATATGTACAGCGTGGGGCAAAAGTAGGTTTACAGTTCATATGGAAAATAATACAATAATAAAGAATATGAGTAAACTTTCACATACTTAAAACTGTAAGTCTGCTTTTGCCACACCCTGTATTTGTTATCTTTCCTTTATGTTTATTAAAAGACCTTAAAGGACCCAACATTCCTTTGATGCCTAATGGGATCTAGACTGAGTACCATGGGGTACAGTGGCTTTCTTTAACCTTTTAAATACTATGTAAAAGAAAGCTTTGCCCCCCCCCAGGCTGGGAGTTCTGAAAAAGGGTGTTATATGGAAATGGAGGTTGGAACATGCCCAAAATCTGCTTCAAATTTCATTTGAACTGGATGGCCTCGCCCCTAAGAGCAGTATTTTAACATTACCTCCCTTTCTTGGTCCCTCCAGCCCTAAGTGTTGATGGAATTTGGGTTCATGGTTATTGTCGATCTCTGGGGTGCATTATTGCTCAGCTCTTTCATCAGCTTGATAATCAGTTCCTTGTACTAAGCGCTCTCAGTTTGAAATGTCTGGAGTGCTTTCTGTTTTCCTGATTGAACCTTGGTTGATTCAGACCTCTCCCCTATTGTCTTTTCGTCATAATCCTTGGGTACTTACTATTGCCCACTTCACTGTCAACCCATTATAGCAATCTATTTAGGGACACTGAGCTATCCCTTACTGGGTTTTCTGTATTTGTTATTGTGTTTGAGCTCCAGAGCAATGAGGTTCCAGTTCTTGTAGGGATAACAAGAACAAGGAGAGAAGCAGGAGCCAATGCACAGCTTTGTGAATCCCCAGCTGGCTCAAGACACCTGAGATAGGACAGGGTACAACCTGAGAACAGCAGAAACCACAGTGACCCCTTTACATGCAGCCTTGGCTGCCTCCCTCCAGGATCAGCCTGCTCTTCAACTGCCATCCAGAAATTCTCTATAGGAGGGGGAGGGAGTAATGTCAAAGTGACCTACAGGGAGGGATTCTTTCAAAGCCCTAAAAACAGCCATTACCCAAAATAGGCATCCCACACATTCAGTTATGTCATGCCATAAATACCAGCATTAACAATATTATCTGCATATGCGGAGTTGACGTTATAGCATTTTAGAAAGTTACAGCATCATAAATATCCATGAATATGTTAGTTCATCTGCTCACATAACTTGTCTGCTCTATCAGAGTTCTGGCCAATTTCAGAAATCTCCATGTAAATATATGAATATAATGGTAAGAAAAAAAATGAAAACAGAACACAGTGAGGTCAAGTAGCACATTTAAACCACAAATATTATGATAGAACATGAAATTGTTTTATGAGTGGTTAAAGTAAGCCCTTTTGGGGGATGGCAGGAAGATATGTGTATTGCCACCAGTCTAAAAAGAAAAAGGATGCCTAAATAGGGAATGCAGGAAGCAGGCATCTTTGGAACCTCTTTTTCTTTTTTCTTTGGTTAATGGTGCCCATCTTTGTAAATGATTTGGTGGGCTCCTGAAATATTAGACCCAGCACATTTTTATACATATAAATTTAAACTGACATGTTAAGAGTAACACAAATGTTATTTTACAGCACAATGCTCTGTGACATGTCTGGAAGTGTGCCATAAAAGAAAACTAATTCTGAAATGGAATTGGTTTCCATCTATTGTCACTGAAAGTCATTCAGCTATAAACGAGCAGTTCAAGCTTGACTCTGAAGGCGTTAATTATAAGAGCAGTTATGGAAGTGGGTTAACAATTATCGATCACTAGAGTTTTCTTTAAAAATATGACTAGGATATGTACTGTGATTCACTCTTCTTTCCTTGAGTCTGTGTCTTCTTTTGCTCCCAGTTACTTTTCCAGTTATTCGTGATTCTGGGTAACTTTTTTGATGCCTTTCATTGCCAGAACTGCTGTAGGTTTGGAGCAGGCGGATTTCAGGTTGAGGAGGTTCAAATCTAGTTCCTAAGAAGACGCTCTAGGGAGGATTCGGCTGCTACTTGAATGTCCATGTTGCATAGGTAAATTGGTGATAGGATAGATTAGAAAAATCACTGGTTAGTGGTTCACGGGCAACTGACTTCCTTTCAAAGACTTAAAGTGAACTCAGTTATACTATTTCCGGGAGGGTGTGGGAGTGAAGGTGGTGAGGGTACTGATTTGGGACTAAGAGGAATGCCGAGGTCTGGAACGCTTGGTTCTCCCTTCTCCTGAGACTTCTGTTTTTAAAGGCAGGAGATGTGGCTTTGGAGAGCAGGTGTCTGCCATATAATCTGCTTTGGAAGTAAGCAGCAACAAAAGAGGGAATGCAAAAACAACAACAACAAAACCCTAATGTACTATTTAGTCTAAAAGAAAAGGGAAACTGCACCTTATATCTCACCAATTTCTATAATTAAAAAAAATATTTTTGTAACAGTGGTAGCACCAGGGCTACTTTGCTTAGTGAATACCAGTGGCCAATATCTTTCAAATGCCTCCTCCCGCTGAAGAGTTTGTTCTCGCTCCTCCTGGAAACTCAGCAGCCTCTGGGCCCTTTTACAAAGCACAATTGGGGACTTACAAAGAAAAAAGACCAAGTGAGGAACATTCGCAAGTAAATATAAGTATACAACAACCGAAGTAAAGGGTGTAGGTAAACACTAGATATCCAGGAAGGTTTGAAGGCTGAAGTTGAGGGCACAGTGAACTTTCTATAGAATCTGGTAGAATTCAAGGAACCATTTCTTAGATAAACACCCTTATTCAAATGCCACCGACACACTGTTTCCCTAAACAGAGAGACTTGAGGCCCAGCAGTTTTTATGCTGGAGCAAAAGATTTGGGTCAGAACCAAAGTTTTAAAGACTTATTGAAGAAGTTCAAAGATTCATTGGCCAACAGCCAAGTGTAGTCTGATTTGTTTGCATTTCCTCTGGGAACTCACAGGCGAGTGAGGAATTGGCCAGCTACAACGGTGAGGCCACCCACTTCCCTGTGAGTCTTTTCTCCCTGGGCATTTACAAGGTGGGGGAGGAGAGCCAGGGGGAACCCATTCCTTACAAAGGCCCAGCTCAGCAGCCCAGTCAAGTTCCTGTCTGGGTGAAGGGGCCTACAATCTCCCCTCACATCAACCCGGTGTTAATTAGTCCACAATGAGACCATCATTCAGAGGGTAAGAATCAGAGAGGGGAGAGGAGCGAGGAGAAATGTCACTTCTCTTCACTAGTTACGGTCAGAGGAGCTGCTCCAGGCTCAGAGGCATCAAGTATTTGTGCTCATGGACTGGTTTTCCTTGTTCAAGTTCTTGGAGATGCTAAGTTTTGCCAAGAATCTTTCAAGCAATCCTGTTGTTTGTAGTTAACTTTGAGAGTTTGGGAGATTTGTCAATAGGATTTTACTTAAAAAAAAAAACACACACACACACACTTTGTGGTTTTGGGAATTATAAAGAACGTGCTTGTACATCCACACGTGTACACTTACACAAACACAGCATAAAGATCCTTCTCTTTTTCTCGGGATTTTGATCACATTGGTGGAAAATTTGGAGAAAATGGGAGAGGATACATGACTGCAAAAATGTAGTTAAGTGATTTAAAGAGGTGGGTCCTTGGTTCTCCCAGATTGATGAATCCTGACATTTGGCCAGTGACCATTGCCGAGCAGAATTCACGACATCTTTAATGGTCTGAACCCAAGCATGAAAATGGATGTCATACATGTGTCCATGTGATAGGGCACGGCATGAGGAGGCGGGAGACTAGTGAATGTGCAAGGAGCATTCGGAGAAGATGGTGGAGTAAGAGGCAACAGGAAATCTGTCTCCCCACCTCGGCAACAGTTGCACTGACAGAATATGTCTGATGTAACTATTTTGGAACTCTGGGGTCTATCCAGTAAGGCTTACAACTTTCAGGGGAAGGTTTGGATGGTTAATTTTGGTCAATTTCAGCTCTTAGCACAGTAGCAGCTACTTATTCCCTATTCTCATCCATGTGGCAGGCAGCTGTACGTGTGTTCTTGGAGCAGCTTGCATACAATCTGCGGGAATCAGGATGGGCAAAAAGGACTCTGTCCTCAAATATGGGTTCCGATCACTGATTGTTGCCTCTGATGAGAGATGCAAAGAGACAGGTGGTCATTGTTGCTGCAGCTCCCACAGTTGTTGTAAGAGCTTCACTCTCCAGCTGATGTGACTCCCAGGGGGCTTAAAGAGCCAGCATCTTCTCCCTTCATAGTTTTCATTTTTCCCTTTGGGAGTCAGATACTAACAACTCAGACGTTCAAAAGCAACTACATATACGGGGATAATTAGAAAATACTGTGCATGCCCAGGGAAAGGCACAGGCCCAGAAAGACCTGAAAAGACCTAATGTTTATACCTCAGGCAGATCTTTATCATAGAGACAGCCTATAATGAGAAAAATAAGGACAACAAAAATTTAAACTAGCAAACTTGGAAGGGGAGAATCTTGATATCCAGAGTTACTACATTTTTAGATTCAAATGTTCAGTTTTCAGCAAAAAATTGTCAACCAAGAATCCTACATCTGGCAAACCTGTCCTTCAAAGTGAGGGAGAAATTAAGATTCTCAGAAAGATAAAAGTAAGGGAGTTCAATATCACTAGACGGATCCTGCAAAAACAAACAAAACGCTACAGGGAAATGAAAGGATGAAGAGAGAAAGATCACAATAAAGGTAGATACATGGGCAATTATAAAAGCTATTATTGTAATAACTACTCTTTTTTTCCCCATGATTTAAGAGACTAATATATTTAAAAGAATTACTAATTTCTGTTTTTGGACACGTGTAAAGTGATATAATTGTGTGATAGCAGTTGAAAGGGATGGGGACAGAACTGTAAAGGAGCTGAGTTTTTGTATGTTATTGAAGTTAAGTTGCATAAATTCAAATTAGAATGCTATAACTCCAGGGTGTTAAATGTAATCTGCATGGTAACCACAAAGAAAATAGGTACAGAACATACACAAAAGGAAATGAGGAAGAATTTTAGCATTTCACTAGAAAATATCAACTATACACAAAATAAGTGCAGGAAACAAGGGGAAAAAAGCTATAAGGCATGTAGAAAACAAGTAGCAAAATGACAGAAGTCCCTTCTTATCAATAATTACTTTAAATGTAAATGGATTAAACTCTTCAAGCAAAAGACAGAGATTGACAGAATGGGAAAAAAAAATATGACCCAACTGTATGCTGTTGACAAGAGACTCACTTTAGGTCCAAAGACACAAGCAGATTGAAAGTGAAAGGATGGAAAAAATATTCCATGCAAATAGTAACTAAAAGAGAGCAGGAATGGCTATACTAATATCAGACAAAATAGACTTTAAGTCCAAAAAGGTTACAAGAGACAAAGGATGTTACATATTAGTAAAAGGTTCAATACAGCAAGAAGGCAAGACAGTTATAACTGTTTATGCACTTAATGACAATCAAAATCTATGAAGCAAAAACTGGAGACTTCAGTATCCCATCATCCTTAAACTTGATGAATCCACCTCCCTGCAGAGACCGCCCATTAAGAGGGTAATATGACAATTAAAAAAAATAATTAAATTTTCAAAAACAAAAGCGTAATGAGGCTTGTCTTTTTGGGAGTGATGCATGGGGTGCTTGAGGCTCAGCCTGTTTCTGCACAGAGTCTTAGTTACATGCCACTGGGATTTGTTTGTTCTGAATTTACATGCATAGTGCAGTTCCGATGTAGAGAAACTATCATGTGTGGTATGTGGCAAAGAGCATCTTTTGTGTTGCTAGTAAGGTCTTGAGTGTGCAGAGGGAGGTGAGAGCCAAAGGGTACCAGGTTTCTTGAGCTGATGAAAATGTTTTAAAATGGTGGTGATGCTTGCACATATCTGTGAATATACCAGAATCCACTGACTTGTACACTTTAAATGGGTGGGTTGTATGTTATGTGAATTATATCTCAATAAAGCTGTTCATTAAAAAAGGTGAGTTCACAACCCTGGTTGCATGGTATATACACTGTCTAAAGACATATGTTAGAGATATTTCAAAGAATGCTAGTTCTATACATGAAGAAGGATAGTGTTATTTCACCACACTGGGGTGCATGGAATACATTATGTAAAGACATGTATTCAAAATATTTCAAACAGTGGGGAGAAAAATTTGAGAACTCCATAAAATGTCCCATTTGTTGGGGGAAATGGCCTTAATACATTTAAACATTAGTCTGATAATCTCCTAAGGTATTTGACTCAAATCAGTAATGACTTATTCATGACTTGGCTTATTATCCTGTCTTTACAGAGATGTGTTACTGGAGTTTGACCCATTTTGCTTTGAAATGGTATGTCTCAGTAGAGGGTCAGTCCTAACATTGAATCCCACCTGCTAAGCTGGTGATTGGCTATCTGCCTGGGTCCACATTGTGCAGCTCGCTGGTCTTCATGGATTAACTTTACCCTGTATTTTCTGGCTTAAAGCTTTTCCCTTCTGAAATCATGAACTTAAGTGCTGAAGGAGATCATCAAGGAGTCATTCCTCAGTCTGTTTGAAAGCTATTGCTTCATTTAAATAATGAATAGCTTCCCTTCTAAGAAATCCACAATGAACTGTCCAGAGCTTCTCTCCTGTGATGCTAACAACACAGAACTATGGAACTGAAGGGTTCTTAGAGACCTTGTGCAACTCTGTTTTTACGTTTGAGGAAACAGGCCCAAGAGGTGCAGTGTAAGGAAATCACCAGGTACCAGGCGAGAGAAGACTAAACCCCCTAACTCATGGCTTGTTCCACTTTTCATTGGCTATGAAAACTGGAAAAGCAAAGCAAAACAAAAAAACCTCAACTATTCATCTCTCCTGTGTCCTCAGACCCAGCCATCTATTTCTACAATCAAGTTGTAGCTGTTTCTGAAACACAGAGCAGAGCAGCCCATTCCCATCTCTAAGGAAATAGGACCCTCTTGGCAGGGAAGACATTGCTCTGAGGAGTAGGAGGAGCCCAGTCACTCCCTTCACCCCTCAGGGCTCAGCCCACAAGCTCTGACTTCACAAGTACCTGAGCTGGAAGAGCATTCTCTCCCTCCTAACATAACCTCCTTGCTGCTTCCCTGCTAGCCAGGCATTCAACATTCACTGTGCCAGCTCTGGCTCTCACCCAGCCCCTCCTTGAGGTGGAGCCAATCCCCAGACTCCTTTGGCCCAGAAACCAGTCCAGAAAGGCCTTAGCAGTCAGCAAGGAGGAGCTCTACACCACGGCCTGGGGGGTCTGGCCGCCTGCGTGGGCGGCCAGGACACCTCCTCTGTAGAGGCCTGCCCCAGCTCAGCAAAGAAAGGACAAAAAGGGGAAAGGACAGGTTAGTGTGGCATTGAGGTGCTCATGGGGGTGGGGTGTGAGAGACTGCTTGTTCTGGCTAACCCCTTCTGGGACTGGGAGGAATTCTGAGTGCCACATGCCTTCCTCTTCAATTCAGCCGAAGATTAAGCGACTGGGATCCTGGAACCACTCACACTCTGGACACCTGGGGATCTCAATGCCAGCAGGTGAAGCTGAAACTGGGACAGTGTGGGCCGGTCCCAGTGATCTCTCTTCTTCACAAGGAAGCTTCGCAAGCTTTCTCCGCTATTCCCTTCCTGGGGAGCGACAGTGCCTAGTGTGTCCAGCGATGGCCTCTCCTGTAGCACTGAAACTTGTTACTAGGATTGCCAGGACAGGCTTGTCAGTTCTTTGGTTTATGTATGGTAGCTCCACCTGACCAATTTTCAAAGGGTAGGCAGAACACATGGGATCCTGCCTCTCTCTGCAGCAGGCCCCAGACACATGTTTACCCTGCAAGCTTTGAGGCCCCACCAGTGAGTGAGTCACTATCAAAGGCAGGGTGATACTCATTCCTTCTCTCCAAGCCTATACTTTCATATATTATAGTGACATTTCTCAAAATTGAGAACTCGCAGATGCCCAACTATTCCTGAAGACCCCTAGGCGGTGCCCAGGCCTAGTTAGAGAAACACATTGAGTTAAATTCTTTTCTCTCATTTGAGTTGATCTATCAGCATGAGTCGCATTGTAAACACAAACTCAAACCCTGAAGCCAGAGGCATCATCTGACTATAAGGTAGTCATTCCCACATGATTCAGAAGATACTGATGTTGATTTTGATTTTTTTTTTTTTTAAGTTGGAATGAAACAAAAATATTCAAACTCCTTTTAGAACTCATGGACTCTTCCCCCTCCAGCTCACCCACCCCAGAACTGTCAGGGATTCCTAGATGCCATTTTGAGGAACAGGATGGTAGAAGAGTCTTTCCTCTAACAAGCAAGACCTCCCTCTAAGAAAGAGCAGGAGGTGGGCCAGGTCTGGGTTGTAGCCACTATAGCAGGGTCAGACTAAGGGAGTGGAGACCCACTGACCACAGAGTTCTGAGTTGGGAGGGCCTTAGCAACCTTTTTCAAGGCCACCTGATTGATGACTCTTATCAATATCCCAGCTCATTATTGGACAGCTCCTGCTAACGCAATGTCTTGGCAGCCAGTTGACTGATCTAGAATTTTCAGTGATTGGTTTTGCTCTTGACATCTGGGACCATGCTTTTTAAAAAAAAAAAAAGCCCCAAAGATACTGGGGAGAAGGCATGCAGGCCTGATTTGAGCTGTTTTTCTTTTTATATATAAATGAATACAAAAAGTTCACTGGCGCAGCCAGTGAGTGTACTAACTTGCTCCTGAAAAAAGTACAGATGGGGGGATGGGAGTTTGGAGGAGACGCACAGATGGAGCAGTCTTTTTCTTTTGATTTGTCACTGAGCAGAGATCTGGAGCTGCTGAGGGTGTCAAGGCTCACAGATGCAGACTTACAGGAAGAATGATGCAGGCACACGCAGGCACAGCTGGCAGGGAATGTGTTCCTGGAGCGTTCAGATACTCAGAGGACACAGAACCAGGGTAGGAGGGAACTTTAGCACAAGTCCCCGTGGGGACAAAGCTGAGTGCTCAGGGATGGCTGGCAATTCCAGATGATAAGTTGCTCCTGCCAGTCCCCTCAAGCCCCTTAAAGAATGAGTCCTGTCTCTCCCTGGGATTAGCTCAGCCAGGCATTGCTTTCTGGTTTGTGTAGGGCTTGATCAATTGAGTGATTTTGTACTGTTGCTTGTTTGGAATTCAGTTTTATTTCAGGTGCCACTTACATGTAGGCACGCACATGCTAACTTTGTTTTTGTAGGTTCTCAGTATTGAAAATTTTGTAGAGTTCTGAGCAAAATGCACATCTGCTAGCCTGTCACATTTTTTTTTTCAGCCCAAACAGCTTCTTTTTTGGTTACTACCTTGTTATATGTAAAGTATTTGAAATTTGTAAGCTTCTCATTTGATTGATGAAACTCCACAATCACTTGAATTTATATGCCAATGTGTGTTGAAATGTGTACACAGGGTTAGTTTTGGCTCTGTTTAGAGGAATGGCGGGTCACCTGTGCCCGGATAGCCCCACTGCCCATGGCTGCCCTTGATAAACCTGAGATACATCAGCTGGCCTTGCAGTACAGAGAACCCCTTGGCTGCCTCAGGGCAGAAGCCTAAGGCCACAGAAGATGTTTTGGTCTACACTCTGTTGTTGCCCTTGCTGAGACCCGCTGGTGGAAGTGCTGATCTTTCTCTGAGCAGAACGAGGAAGACGCAGGTCCTGTAGAGACCCATGGGCTGTTAGAACTCAGACCACCTTTGCTGCCACTGCTGTGTGCTGTGGCCTGTGGGGCAGGGAGAACCTGTGGTCCTTTTTGGCTAGGAATTCCATCTTCTTCCCTGCTGTGTCTCAGATGGACAGAAGACCATTCCACCCATTCTTTTGGGTCTCAGTTCTCTGGATAGGTCCATCTGCTTAGTGAAAAAAACAAACCCTCAAACTAGAACACAGTCCTTAATCCGATGAGTACACCAAGGCAGGCATTGAGAACTCTGTATGTGAAAATTCATTCATCTACTGCAGTGGTGTTTGCTGCCTACTGGGTGAGTGAGAAGGGGAGCCATCTGCCTGTAGTTTCCACCAGCTCTACCCAAATTATCAACAACTTCCCTAGCCCAGATATGCACAGGGCATCACTGTTAGTCCTCCAGGCTACAGGGAGGCACTAGGCTAAGCTTGTCTAGTATGAAGAACAAGGGATGATTGAACTATTCCCCATTCGTCCCTGGA
Source organism: Furipterus horrens (assembly GCF_987537825.1). NCBI lineage: Eukaryota > Metazoa > Chordata > Mammalia > Chiroptera > Furipteridae > Furipterus > Furipterus horrens. The sequence goes on from NW_028327173.1 coordinate 155,951,231, forward strand.
CATCCTTCCTATGAACTGATTGTGATGCTGGTAGCTGAAGGTTTGTACTGATGTTGACGTGGGAGCCAGTTGAGGCTAAACAGCCACTGTAGGTTAATTTCACATGTTCCCACAAACCACCTTTTGATGCTCCTGCTAGAAACCATGGGGTGGCATAAACCAGAGGGCTGAGCTAATGTGGTATTTTACAAAAGAAGCATCGCAGGGCAGGGGGTGATGCAGAAATAGCACGCCTCTTCATGTGGTGTCCTCCAGACAACATTCTGAGACGATACATTGTCCTGATGTTTGTTAAGACTGTGGTGAAAATATGGCAGGATTCCTTGCCTGGTGTGATTCAGTGGGTTGGGTGATGTCTGCAAAGCAAAGGTCACCTGTTCGATCCTGGTCATGGCCTGGGTTGCAGGCCAAGTCCCCAGTTGGAGGTGTGTGAGAGGCAACCGATCGATGTTTCTCACACACATCGATATTTCCCTCTCTTTCTCCCTCCCTTCCCTCTCTCTAAAAATAAATAAAATCTTTAAAATAAATAAATAAAGATGTCAGGAGCCACAGTGTGAGAGCGAGGCTGTGAGATCTCCAGTGAGGGCAGTCACTGTGTCCATGAGCTAGCTCCCCTTTGACCAGAGGCACAGTCCCTACCTGGTGTCCCCCGGGGCTACTTCCCCTTAGGGTCTAAGTGCAGAGGTCTTACTCTTCATTTTCTTTTTCTTTTAAATCCCATTATTCTTAACACTGGACATAATTCCAAGGAATTTTATTTTTGAATCACAATTCCAAAACTTCTTTTTGGAGGGGTAGTTTCAATTTATTAATGAACCAGAGAAAACAGCACAAAATGACTATGAAAGGCCAAGAAAGATAGATAAGGGTTCCTTTTGCCTGACTGTCCTGTGCACGCCGAATAAGCCCTCTATGTGTCCCACGGATAGTGCCCCTTAGATGAGGGAAGGCTGGTCCTGCAGGCGGAGCACAGTTCAGCTTCTGCGTGACGGGTGGGAAACTGCCCGCCTGCTGGAGGATCATAAACCTGCATATCTGAGATCTAAAAGGCAGCACTTGAAAAACATTTTCCCAACTTGCCGCTATACTTTTTCACACCTTTAGATTCATTTTTAATTTGTTTGAAATAGCACATCTAGAGACAGACTGCACACCCAGCCTACCAGAGACTATTGTTCTGTTCTTTGCTTCTTAATAGTCTAAATCCAGGTTGATCCCTCTTACACTCTGAAGAGAAAATAAGACCCTATATTTGTGTTTTCCAAAGCATGAACATACATTGTTTATTCGATCCTCACAGCAGCCTTGGGAGGCGGCAGGCAGGCATCACAGTTCCAGGATCCAGAGGATGGAGTCATAACTGGTGGAGCTGGAAACCAAGCCCATGTCCTCTGACTCCTGGTCCAGAACTCCTTCCACTCCACAAGGTGAACTGAGCTCTCCTGGAATAGCAGGGTGGCCTTTCTGCTTCGAATAGATGAAATGTCCTTTGGGCTTGCAAACTAAGGTGATTTTAAGTACAGACCTCATTGGCGAGCTCAGGAAATAAACTCACCCGAGCTCAATTCGACATCATCATCAGAGGGATGGAAAGGACAGAATATGGGGGTGTCTTTGACAAGGGTTTCTTCCTGTTTTCTTGATTCTTAACCAGACCTCATTGGGTCCTGTTACATGAACTTAGCAAAGTCCAGGAGGAGGGGAGATATTCAAAGGACATTCTCATCTAGCAATTTATGGATCCCTTCACAAATCCTCTTGAGGTTGGGTCTACAGTTTCCATCCAGACTATAAAGGGTAGAGAGGAACTCCACATCAGCGAAGTGGTTGAAGACATGGTTGATGCGCCCATGGGTCCTGGGTGTCAGGTGTCGCTGCACCAGTTCATGCACCAGGTCCTTGCACTCGTGTAGGAGCTTGGAGAGCACGTTCCTGTCGAAGGTGTATTCCACCTCATAGAAGCTGACGATGGTCATGGCTGTCTGGTTCAGCTTCTTCCTGAACTTCTCCACGATAACAACCTCCTCCTGATTGAACTGGTTGTTCCGGTAGAGGATGCCAATTTTGATTGCCACCTTGATTAAGTCTTTCATGATCTTGTGGGCTTCCTTCTTGTTGTGGGTGTGCTCTTTGGTGACTTTGTAGAGCTCATCAAAGATCTCACTGCTGGTGTCATCAATCAACATGTTGGCCACAGTTTTGCTGGCTATTTTGCTCAGAATCTTCTTCTGGGCTTGAATGGCAAGGCTCTTTGAACTAAAGACATCGGGACCTACGGTAAGAAAGAAATGAAAGTTATGGCAATACGAGAACAATTTATTATTTTTCTACAATTGAAATGCACTAATTTGAACTTAAGTTCTTTGAGCAAAAACTCATGCTTTTATAGCTCACACTCCCTAACTAAACCCCACCCACACCTGGTTGCCACACTGCCCTGTCCACATGACATGCTTGTTGACGCTCTTGAACCTTCTAAATTGCACTCTTCCCTTTGGAAGTGCTCTCTTTTCTGGGCCATATCTCACCTTTTTAGACCTAATTCATGCACACAGCCTTCCAGACTCTATTAGATCACAGAGGACTCCCTATAATGGAAATTATTCAGTTTTGCGAATTATACTGGAGGAGAATTATTGCTTAATGACAAGAATGTATTCTTGTTTTGACTGAGTCTCAGAATCCATACTTCGTACAGTCTAAGATGTATATTTTTCCAGTTTGACATCTTGAAAATCGATATGCGTCTTACAGCCACTATAGCAGCTGTGCTATAGCTGTCATTACCTGTGTGCACATCAGTTTACACAATAGCCTGAGATTTGGGAGAAAAGACAAAAGCACTCCTGTAAGAACTATTGCCTCTTCAGTGCTCCCGGCGGCATAGAGAACCGCACTGTGTGGGAAGCAAGACATCCACAGCTCCAAGTCAAAGGTGCTTCGATCGGTAACACTCCGAATGTGAAGAAGCTTAGAAAAACCGCAGCTAATTAATTTCCCTGTTATTTTCCACTTTATAAATGAGAAAGAGCATACATCTTAAAAATAATACTATGTCTAAGTAAGTCTAAAAAGGATGTTTCAATAAGCATAAAAGAAAAATGCTAAGTAATAAGAAAGCAATCACAATTTAATTGGCAGCATCTTTTTCTTTCTTAAGAACACATAAAACAGCATTTTACAATCAAGGGCATCTTAGATCTGATGAAATACCCCAGGAAGTCACCAATTAGCTGGAGCTGACATTTGAAATTTAACCCCTGGCCAGCCTTGCGTGGCAATTTTTATGCGTGTTGTTATTATCATCTTCCCAAGGAGATTCAGGTTGCCCGAGGACAGAGAAAGTGTCTCCCGTGGCACCCAGCTCAGTTCTGGGCACAGGGGTGGGATGGTGGCTGTTGTGAAGAAATATTGCAGAAGAACAAGAAGGTAGTAAAATATGTGCAAACATATACTTAAAAAAAAAAAAAACCTACAAGTTTTCCTTTGAGAGTTGATGGCCTTCTAGGATCTCTAGGACTTTTGCCCAGTGCTCTGTGGCCATGTGGCGATGACATACGTGACATGCAGAGTGGATGGCTGGAAGCCCCAGTCACCCGCTGCTGCAGGCCTTGTCTGGCCCCTCCCCATCTCATTTCCACACCCTCTGCCCACCCCGGACTCATTTCCTCTGATTAATCCCTGGACACTCAGGTCTTGCAGACACAGACTCAATAAACACTCAAATACAATTCAGACACAGGCCTCAGCATGTCCTCCACCCACATGGCCCCTCATGGACTGGCTCCATCCCTCTCCCTCAGCCCTGGGTCCTTTCAGGACAGCTACTTCAGCTCTCAGGCCCCTTCCTGCTGCAGGCCCCCAGTGGCACCGCCTGGAGTAGGGTCACTGCAGTGGAATGAGCGGAACTGAAGTACTGGGTGCCATGGGCCTCAGCCTCAGGTAGCTCCCTCTCTACAATCAGACCATAGAATCTTCAAGCAACTCACAGCCAAGTAACCCTGACAGGGCCAGGATTTTCCCTTCAGCCTCAGTGCAAAGGGAATATCTCATGAACCTTTACCATGAGAAAGCCCAGATTCCTGATTCATGCTCTTCCAGAGTTTGCGACAAATAAATTCCTGCCTAGTCTCATCATCCACCACAATCACCAGGCCTTTGTGTGAATAACCTTTGTTCCAAGAACATCAGTTTGTCCTTCAAAGACAAATATTTACAAGCTTTTAGGATGTGCAAAAGATTGTGCTGTATCTTTGAAGTCAATTCCACAGGAGAAGCTTAAAGACTTATGCATAATGGCCCTGCTATTTCGATAAGTGTATGTACGTCTCCTTGGGTGAGTATTCTGATGGGAACAATGAAATCTAGATAGATCCGTTCTGGAGTATAAAAACAATGAATCATTTCTTTGTAGAAACAGTTCCTAAAAATGGCCTGAGAATAAAGTCCTTCAAGAGGCTCTCTAGAAATGCAGCAAACATGCATTTCCACAGAAGCAACAAATTAACTCAAATGCGTTCACTAGCACAAGCTCTGTGGGAGCAGGGACTTGTGTCTAAGCCCCACCGTCTGTTCAGAGCCTCGTGCATGGGCGGCACAAGACAGCTGCTGGGTGAATGAAGGGAGCACTGGGTCTGGAGCAGACACTGCATGGTTTTTAACCCTAAGATCTGGGTGAAGCTGGCATTTTTGCTAAGGCCTCCCTGCCAGTCTGATCCCAAGCCTCCTCTTACCACCAGTGTTCCCAACAGCGTTCTCTAGAAGTGACTGTCACACCTCTTGCTCATATATCCCCATAAGAATTTTGAAAAACTACGAATCCCCTTGCACATTATTTTAACTTGACAGCAAATATTTTTCACCTATGTTTCTAAGTAGATATGATTTCAAGATATTGTAAATATCGATATTTTAAAATTAACCTTTTAAATTATTTTTTTTCAATGTGTCAATTGTAACATACATTGTTAACAGTGAGAAAACACATTATTATCCATTTAAAAATGCTGGTGATGTGCTATTTTGTGGCCAAAGTCCCTTTTGCCCTTTGGTTTCTTTGCAATTATTGAGCATTTACTATTTGTTCAACTCTGTATGAAGTACTATCCTCCCAAAATATTTAATCAGGTACTACTTTGAATATGGTCCTGCCAGGAGGTAAGATATAGACAAAATGAAACAAAACAGAGAAGCATGAAATGGCCTAAATTGGCTTGAGTGACAACAGTTGGGGGAAGCTCTTTGGGTTCTGAAGGTAAACTCAAGTGTGGCTAGATGGGGATGGCTGCAATGTCAGGAGCTGTTTTCAAAAGGCATAGAAACAGGCCAGTGGTTTTCCCCAATCACAAAGGCCCTCATAAGTTTTCAGCATCTCTCTTGCATAAACATGTGTAATTTACCTACAAAGGGACTTGGGTACAAGTTCTTTGGCGAGGGCCCAGGAAGGTCACAGGTATAGCATATCTGAAGCCCTAAAGATCAAAATCATAAGGAAAGCTCTCAGAAAAAAAAGAGCAAACAACAATTAATAAGCAGATTCCCACACTCTATCCTGATTGCCAGTATTAACATCTTTAGAAGTAGAGGCAGTAATCATAAGCTCCCTAACTGATTCTCACATGCTGAAGGTAGGACCCACCGACTGTGACATGCCCCACGATGTATCCTAGGGAATACTAGTCCTATTAGATGCTCCTGGGAAGAAGGTTCTGTGGTCAATTAAATTAGTTTGTAGATGACTATATATTGTGACTAGCTTTTGATAATTCACCATACCACGTAGCTTATTAAAGGCCTTGAGAAGTTCTGCAGCAAAGGTATCTGTGTAGTTTTATTTAGCCTACCACTTCTTAAACTTACTGGACCTTAGAAAATATATCTATATGTATAGATATATCTACACAGATATATATACAAACAAGTATATACACACATACAAATTGTGTGTGTATATATATGTATGTGTGTGTGTGTATACACACACACACACACACACACACACATATATATAAGACCTTCCTACAACAATATCCTATGGTATACAGTATGGGAAGGATTGACAGAAATAACCTGAAGACACCACTCTGGTCAACTTTTACAGTTCCCAGGGACCTGTGGGGCAGGAGAGGGAGACCCTGCTGTTTCCAACATACATGCATGATTTAAGGAGTGTGTGTGCACTGTGGGAAAGCTGGGAGGAGCAGTCCTATTCAAAAAACTTTTTGCACATGGAACTCTTGGGCTTGTTTCCTACCATCCATTCTTCTGTCTCAGCTTTCGGCAGAGGGACCATGTTTGGTGACCCACCCCCAGGAGCAACACTTCAGGCTGAGAGAAAGAGGGTGAGCTTTGGGAGCCAAGGTTAGGAGTGAGTGCACTTGGGATTCCTGGGGAGGCAGGCCCAACTAGTGGGCATCAAGTTCATTTTGTGGCGACACCAGGTGGTCTAGAATAGGTCTTGGCAAAAACCTCCTTAAGCCTCTGTATGAGGCTTAAGAAGCCTTTTTTCGCCAGGACCAATTCTCTTAACCATATTTGAACAGAAGTTTCCATTCCCCAGTCATAAAATGTAATGGATTGTTTACAGTACCTCAGGATCTCTGAGAATGGAGATGAAAACGTGACTATGCAGCTACTGACTAGCACAATGAGACAAAGTTGAAGAAGCTGCAAAGTTCATCCTTATAGAAAAAAGCAGGGGCTTCCTCACACCAAGACTAACAACAGAGTTCAAGTGGAAGAATTACGATGTCGATGTCTGAGAATAAGCACCCTTAGAACATTTATGAGGAAAGGAAAAGTACCAGAACTGTGTTGAGAGAATGGCATAATAATGGTTGTGAACTAGTCTGGCGAGAGAAAGCCAAGCATAATTTAAGTGGCCCTTTTCTCTGCATGGAAAAGTGCTGGGGCCAGTCCGAGTTGACATTTCTATAAATGACGTTCAGCCATAGCACAAGTGATGTATGTTTTTACATTTCTAGAAAACACTGAGCTCTCCCAGATGGTGAAATGCCAAGCTGCTAGTGATAAACAGAGGGAAGCTGGATGAGTGGGCAGCACAGAGGCAGATGAGCTTCAGCATGGTAAGAGCAAGGTAACACAGTCTGGGAAAAATAAAGTAAGCGATGGTTTAGGAGAGATGGCAGCCTCTGAGCTGTCAGCTACAGCCCAGCAAAGAGCTCCAGGTATCAACCCGGGATGTGTCATGGTAGAGAGGGGCTGGGGGACAGACTCAGTGCTTCTCTCCATGCACATAGGACTAGGTGACTTCTACCTCTGGGTCAGGTGTGGAAAACTTGTAGGTGAGTATGGATACCTGTGTCTAAATTATAAAACTGGAAATTCTCTGTAATAGCCAGCACTCGCAGAGCATCATTTCATTTGTGTCAACAGCTAAGATAACGGCAAGGAAGAGTGTTTGGTAGGAGTTAGGAGTGGAATTAGTACCCAGAGAAAAACAATCTTTGGAGCTTAATAAGCACCATCCATTACAGCATGAGGCAGAGAATACAAGGAAGCGGGGAGGGGAGTTCCTAGGGCGTGGGGAGGGGATGGAAAGGCCCTGGGCAGAGGGTGATCTGTGGTCGTCCTAGTTTCTGGCACTCAATCACTTACACTTAAGTGTCCAAAGAAAAGTTCAAGCAAACCTCCTTCAGCTGGAGCAGCCTCACAAATGACTTTGAATTTGACTTTCCTAATGTGCACCCATCCTTCTGCACATGCGCTCAGAGAAGCTGACTGACCCAGTCCTGTCCCTCAGGTCCCACCTTCACTACTGATACGGAGCCAGGAGCCAATGGGGAGACGGACCCCCTCTCCCTACCCTTCCTGCTATTCTGTCTGTTCTCTGGGTGAATGATGAGGAAGGGGGCTTGTCCGTGAGGGTAATGTGGTCTCCCGGATGGGATGTCCACGACAATGTTAAAACATCTAGAGGAGACATTGCCTCTCCTTTGCAGCTATGGGAACAAAACTACTAAGGAATGATTAAGTAGTGCTTTGAAATGCAAACCTAACACAGTTACGGTTTTCGGAAAAACTAATTCAGTTGTTGCATCACCAAGTAGAATCAAACAGGAAAACATTTTCCTTTTCTTGTATAAAACTGTTGTTTGTATACTGCTGGAATATTAAAGAAAAAACAGCACTGGTAGAGGTATAATAAAATAAAATCAAGAAAGGGACCTTTGAGTTAGGGACATGACAAAACCTGGATCCGCCCCTCCCACCACATTAAAATGATCAAGCTTAGAAGCTCATGAAAAATGCCTTTTGTTGGTCTAATCCCTTTCATACTTGAATGATGGCATTTTTAAGGCATTAAGAAAGGTATTTTGGGATACTTTAAAAGGCATCACAGTAAAATTCAGATGCCCCAGGCGGATAAGGAAATGGATTTTTCTAAGGATTAATCCAGCACATCTTGAGGCCTTCTTAGGTCTGGCCCCATCCCTACCTTCCAAGAGAGCCACTTGCCTTGAGGGTATGTCCCCTGGGCTCCTCCTTGCTGCTGAGAACATTTGAGGTCCCCAAATTTCCACCACTTGCCATAAGAAGCAAGCAGCTTTTGGGTCCTGTGGAACCTCTGTTAGAACCTCTATTCTATTTCCTTGTTTCCTAATGGGATAAATTAAGCTTTGCTAATATTTAACATCCAGGCTGACCCTAGACCTGTAGTACACAGTTAGACAAAGAGCAGAGTAGGAACGATAAGCCAGGTACAGAAGGTCAGCAGGGTGGAAAGCCCCTGGTGAGCTTTCCTCCCCTAGCATATCTCTGGTCATGTAGTTTAGACCCTTTGACCTTTCATGTCACTGTTCATTCAGTTCAGACCCTCCCCTGACCTCTTCCCCCAGGCATGTCGCTAGTCACATGATAGACCCCCTTACAGGAGGAACAAGGGTGTGCAGAATAGCCTCAGCAGACTCCCATACAAGCCCTTGCATGACCACTCCCTTGAGCATTAAGCCCTGAAGACAATGAGGTTCTTATCTGCATCAAGTAATCTTAGGAACAAAGCCGAGGGGGTGTTGAGCACAGAGACAGGGGATTTGGTCAAACTAGAGATAACATCTAGGCCTCAGCTGTGTTTCAGCTCCAGGCCCAGAAAAGAATCAAAACCAGACAAAACAGAGGCCATGGCTCACATCAGGACCAGCTCAATGAGCCTACCCCTGCACAGACCAACAAGTAGAGACCCCTTTCTTTCCTCAAGGCACATGCCTTTGCTTTCTTTCTCCTAAGCTCCAAGGGCCCTTCTTTTGTCTCTGTACCTTGTTTCCTGAAGCACTGCTACCCCTGTGACTTTCTAAATAAACTCTTGCTCGTATTTGAGTTCCTTGGCTCCGAGTTCTTTTCTTAGCTGAAGTCAAGGGCAGAGGTCTAACAACTTGGGGTGGAGCGGCAGTATTTAGTGTATCCCTCACTTGTTTCTTCCCTTTCAGCAATTTTGATTTATTTCAGCATATGTGTACATGTGCTTGGTTAAACAGACTCACTGATTATATTATTGAGTCCTAACTAAACTAACCCTCACAAAATGGACAAGTGTTTCCCAGAGATTCCTGTAACAAACACAATTGAGGACTGAAGGCAACATGCTAATCATGCCAGCACCAGTGAACAGCAAGAAAATGGTGTTTCTGCAACCCATTTATTAGGTAAACATAATGATCTAATCAGATCTGACAAGAAATGAGCCATAAAAATTTCAAGAAGTCCAATAAGATGACTTGAAATATAGATTTCAGACACTTTTACTTGCCTTGAGTTAGTCCCCAAGCCAGTAGAAAGCCATGGCAATTAGCAAGAGAGTTAATGCACTGTGATTTTGATCCTGGCTTGTCCCATGGTGACCGGGAGAGGCAATGAGGCACAGCAGGCTGCTGGGGAGAGGGGTGAGTCAAAGATGACAGCAAGCGCCTCTCCTAGCTGGGGGGACAGGAGGGGCGGGGCCACTAACACACCACCAGCTGCAAGAGGCATCTGGGAGCGTGGGAGGAAGACAGCTTCTCCAGCCCTGAGCACAGTGAATTTGGGGGGCCCTGAGGAGCATCTGGGCCACGCAGGGCTGCACAGTGGGTACCTCCAACTCAACTTATCCTACCCTGAGCTTCCCATTTCCCATCCAGATCCTGTCCCTTTCCATCAAAGCAAGATGAGGTGAAAAGCCCCATCTTCCCTAAATAACTAGCCAGTTAGGTTAAAAGAGGGATAAAGAGGTTCTTCCTTTAAAATGCAAACACCCCTTCTGATGGTGATAGCGTGGTCTCTGTCCACAGCTCGATGGGCATCACTGTAGATCAGCGCAGCCGCACTGTATCCTTCCTAGGCGCTCGCTCTCCCCAGTGTGCTGCATGCCAAACCACCCCTCTTCCCCACCAACAGAATGAATTATTTAAAAAGAAGGGTTGGAAGAGAAAGGCAGGCTTGGGTACCGAAGGAATGGGGTGGAGCGGGGAAGGAGAAGAACCAGAATTGTCAGAGACAACCAGGTGCAGAGGAGGGCATGTGGCATCAGCCCGTCTTCACTCCCTTTGCCACATGGCCAGTCATCCCTCCTCCAGCTCCGGCTTGTTGTCCCTGAAATCTTGCCTTTGGCTCAGGCCTGGGAACAGACACAGAGTTTTGCCTTTGCCTTTGGTGGCTGCTCAGTCCTAGAGTTCATTCATCCAGTGGTGTGAAATGAAAATAAAAATTTTTTTTGGGGGGGTCCCAGAATAATGAAATTTCTTGGCTGTACTGGATGTTTTAAGATGCTGAGCAAGGACATACAAAAGCAATGATAGTTAAACAGGGCAAGTCTTATAGGAAAGCAAATTCAGATAGTTGCAACACCTCGATTAAATAATTACACTTTTAAAAAATATATTTATTGATTATGCTATTACAGTTTTCCCAATTTTTCCACCAGTTCCCCCCTCCACCTGATACCCCCCATTCCCTCCGGCAATCCCCCCCTCCTTAGTTCATGTCCATGGGTCACGCATATAAGTTTTTTGGCCACTCCATTTCCTTTACTGTACTTTTTTTTTTTTTACTATATTTTATTGATTATGTTGTTACAGTAGCCCCAATTTATTTTCCCTTTGCTCCCCTCTGCCCAGTACCCCCCTTCCCTCCAGCAATCCCATCCCCGCTTGTAACAGAACCTATGGGCTGCTCCGATTGAAACAGAACCCACAGGCCATTTAGATAGGGGCCCGATTGTCCACCGCCAGAATTACAACTCTCAGTACTAGAGTTTAGTGAAAAGAAAAAGAACTGTTTATTTAACAGTTAAATAGATTTAAATTATTTGAGGATTTCTGCTGTTGAGTCTTATATTCTTTAAAACACCCACAAACACATAGTTCTGCCTCCCCCTACCAAACCAGGTCAGCCTTAGAAAAGTTGGAAACACCATTTCCCTACTTCCTAGGCACAGTTCAGCTTTACCAGTAGCTGCCAATCACTCAGTTCTGATTGGGGAGGTTCTTTCTGTGCTGTGGTGCCCTCCAGCTCTCAATGCAGGACCGCCTGGATTCTCAGCCTCCTTGCAAACTGCCTTCTTCCTGCAAACCACATGGATCTCCTCTGCTCAAAACTGCATGGCGAGAGCCTCTTAAAGCAGCCTGGAGAGCCCTCTCAAAACCGCATGGAGAAGTCAGCTTCTTTAATCCGCATGGAGAAGGCCCCTTCACCAAGCCGCATGGAGGGGGCACACGCATGCTTGAGAAGGGGGCGGTAGCATGAGAGCCAGAGAGCCAGAGAGAGCATGAGACTCCGCTAAAATGTGTGTAGCTGCTTATATATCCCTGACTGCGTCCTCTGACACAGTGGGTGTTGCAACCAGTTCTGACAATTCACAGAACCCTATGCAGGCTCTGTAGGCTCCTTCTGTACCATCCCACAGTTCAAGACTCCTCCCATCTTCTTGGGCCTTGGAAGTATCAAAGCCATTTTGCATAACAAAGACACTAGCAACTAGCCCCAGGCATGCAAAAGCATCTTAAAAGCTGCTTCCTTTTCCCCATCCCCCAGCCGCAAATTCTGGGGTTTGTTTTTGGACACCCCTGTTTCTGTAACGCCCTTAGTTCATGTCCATGGGTCATGCATATAAGTTCTTTGGCTTCACCCTTTCCTATATTATTTTTAACTTCCTCCTGTCTATTTTGTACCAACCAATTACGCTTCTTAATCCCTGCACCATTTCCCCATTTTTCTCCCTCCCCTCTCCCAGCTGATAACCCTCCAAATGATCCCTATACCTATGATTCTGTTCCTATTCTGGTGTGCTTAGTTAGATTTTGTTTTTATTTTTAGATTCAGTTGTTATAGTTGTGAGTTTGTTGTCATTTTAATGTTCATAGTTTTGATCTTCTTTTTCTTAAATAAGTCCCTTTAACATTTCATGTAATAATGGCTTTGGTGATGATGAGTTCCTTAAGCTTTACCTTGTCTGGGAAGCACTTCATCTGCCCTTCCATTCTAAAAGATAGCTTTGCTGCATAGAGTAATCTTGGTTGTAGATCCTGGCTTTTCATCACATTGAATACTTCTTGCCCATCCCTTCTTGCCTGCCAAGTTTATTTTGAGAAATCAGCTGATAGTCTTATAGGCACCCCTTTGTAGGTAACTCTCTGCTTCTCTCTTGCTGCTTTTAAGATTCTCTCTTTATCTTGAAACTTCGGTGTTTTAATTATGATGTATCTTGGTGAGGTCCTCTTTGGGTCTAGCTTGTTTCGGACTCTCTGTGCTTCCTGGACTTGTATGTCTACTTCCTTCACCAAATTAGGGATGTTTTCTTTCACAATTTTTCAAATGTTTTAAGTTTCTTGCTCTTTTCCTTCCCCTTCTGGCACCACTATGATTCAAATGTTATACATCTGAAGTTGTCCCAAGGGCTCCTTTCGCCTATCCTTGTTCCTTTGGATTATTTTTTCCTGCTTGCTATTCTTATTGAATGTTTTTTTTCTCCCTTATGTTCCACATCATTGATTTGATTCTCAGCTTCATCCACTCCACTGTTGGTTCCCTGTAAATTTTTCTTTATTTCATTTAGTGTAGCCTTCATTTCTGCTGGGTCTTTTTATGCTGTTGAAGTACCCAACGAGTTTCTGGAGCATCTTAATATCCAATGTTTTGAACTCTTCATCTGATAGATTGCTTATCTCCATTTTTGTTTAGTTCTTTTTCTGGAGTTTTGTTCTTTCATTTGGGCCATGTTTTTGGCAGCCTCCCTATGTTTTTTCTATGTATCAGATAGAGCTGCTTTGACTTATTGTCTTAATAGTGTGGCCTATTGTAGAAAAGCTTACCTGTAAGTTGATGAGGTAGAGCCTTAGGTAATCACCAGGGTGGGGCAATCCATATGAACCGGGTTGATGGAGTCTCAGATATGGTGTCACTGCTCTGTGTTGCGGAGGGCTCAGAAAGGTGATAATGCCACTGCCTGGCATCTGGAGTTTTGTCTGGGAGGAAGTTGTACTCCAGAACTTGCTCTGATGCCATACACTTCAATTTCTCCTCATATACCACTGGTGTCCTTCCAGCTGCTGCCCCAGTGCTGAAGCCCAGAGGGAGTGAGTCTGTGTAGGTCCTGAGTCTGTGTAGGTCCTAAGTCTGTCACGGGCCCTTTAAGAGGAGATGCCTGAGAATCCTGCAGTTTCTTTTGCCACCCCAACCTCCACTTGTTTTTGCAGCCAGAAGTTATGGGGACTTATCCTCCTGGCACTGGAACCCTGGGCTGGGGGGTCTGGTGTGTGGCTGGGGTCCGTCACTCCTGAGCTATCCCCCCTGATTTTTATCCACCACACAGATGTGGGACTGCCCGTTCCTCTTCTCCACCTCCACCCCAACCTCCACTTGTTTTTGCAGCCAGAAGTTATGGGGACTTATCCTCCTGGCACTGGAACCCTGGGCTGGGGGGTCTGGTGTGTGGCTGGGGTCCGTCACTCCTGAGCTATCCCCCCTGATTTTTATCCACCGCACAGATGTGGGACTGCCCGTTCCTCTTCTCCACCTCTCCGCACCTCTCTGTGCAACTCCTCCCCTTCTACCCATCTATCTGGATGGATATGACTTATTAAATTCCTTGGTTGTCATACTTCCATACAGCTCAATTTTCTGATGATTCTGGGTGATATTTGTTTTGTAGTCTAGTTGTAATGTTCGCTGTGATTGTGCAAGAAGGTGAGCCACGTTTCCCTATGCCTCCATCTTGACCGCAAGTAAATAAATAATTACACTTTAAAAGTAGCATTTGATCATCTTCAAGATGCAGACCAAGTTTTTTTCACTTCAGAAATAAATTCCTGGGCCTCAAAATAACTTTCTGTTTTAGGTGGTGAAGAAACATTGGCAGGGTCAGCTCTGAGAGCTTCTAGCTCACTATCTCATCTTGTCTTAGTTTTCTCCCAACCCACCCATCCATCAGCATTGAGGAATCTGTAACTAGTTAGTAACAATCACGTCAGAGATAATGTTAACTACTGAGCACAGATTATGTGCTCAAGGTAGTGCATACCATGTATTTGATCCCGATAAGAGTTCTGCAAGAGAGGGACTATGAGTCCCATTTTAGAGATGAGGAAACTGAGTTACAACAGATTTAAGAAATTCACTGAAAGCTATGAGGCTAGTAAGTAGCAGAGCTGTACTTCAAATCAACTCCAGACAAAGCCTGTTATCTTTGCCTTCATGCATCTGCTTTCTGAAAATTGTTCTAAGCTCCCTAATGACTGTGATTTCTCACTTATTTGAGGCAGTAAATAAGCCTCAATTAAAATCCCCATCTAACAAGGAGATTTAGATTTCATCCTTTTTTAAATACAAAAAGCTGGTCTTATTATACAATAGAATAATACCACATATTCATCAAAACTGGAAGATACATAAAGCTTTCATTGTTAAAGGGAACTTTATATATTTCAACAAAGGTACATATTGATTTTTTTTTTCATGTTGATTTTACAACCAGTTCTGAAAAGTGAGTGAGTGATAATTTTACTCATCAGAGCTAACTGTGAAGTCGCTGGGTGGGGGGTGAATCATCTCCAGCTCAACAGGTTAATTTTGGAGAGCTGAGAGATATTTTTGTCTCACTGCAGTAGAAGAACAACCATCACTTAAAACAACATCTACTTACATGATTTCTTTAAATAACACTTATTCACCCCATCCCCTACTCTCTTTTGCATCTAACCAATAACTCGTGTCTCTCCGAATGGTACATGATCAGATATAATAATAACAGAGTCCACCTTATGTGTGCTTTATGCACACTTACTCATCATATCCTTGCAGCAGCTCAATGCATAGGTGCTAATATCATCATCATCATCATCATCATCATCATCATCATCAGTAGCAACAGTAGCATTTCACATCCAAGGAATCCATAGCAAAGAGAGATCATGGAGCTTGTTTAAAGCTACCATTTCAGAGTAGCAGAGCTGGATCAGACCCAGGCAGACTGCCCGAGTCCTGCACATCAACCCGCCACACTAAGCAGCCCTTCATGAGATGATAAGCATCAATTCGTTTAAATGTGGTTTTTTTTTTTTTTTTTTTAAATTATTGCCCACTTTAAGATGGAGACTGAGCAGGGGTTTTTCCTCAGAAGGATTAATTTTTTTAAAAACCATGGAGCATTTCAAATGCATAGACAACATGGAAGGTAATATAGCAAACTCTACTTGGGTGGCCACTACCCAGTTGGAACTAATTTTAACATTTTGTCCTCAGAGACAGAGTAAGGTAAAGCCCTCTTTGTTTTCAATTCCCTCTGTTTTCCTTCTGTCTCCCCAGATCTAATTGTGCTTCAGAAGTTGATTAGTCTTTGTCTCATCTATGTTTTTTATACTTTTGCCTCATGAGTATGCATGCATTGACATTATATTGCTCAGAGTTTTTAAACTTCAGATAAAGGTGTCATACTACAGATCCTCCAGCAACTCTTCATTCAACATCCTGCTTTCGAGATTTATCTAATTTAGTCATTTAGTTGCTTATATGTATATGCTATATATCCATGTTTCCTGTTGATGGACATGGAGGTTCTTTCCACTTTCTGCAAGCAAGAAAATCCACAGACGTGTCTCTGTGCACACACAGCAGTACATCCAGAACGTGACTGCCGGGTGCTCTTCCAGAGGCTGCCAATTGCTTACCAGCAAGATTGCACTAATTTTCACTCCCAGCAGCGGGGCTTGAGTCCCTGTGGTTCCACTTCCTCGTCAACACTTCAGATAGTCCACCTTTAAATGTTTTGCCAATCTGATCAGTACTGAATGGCATCTTGTTTTAATATAAATTTCTTTGATTGCTAGTGAGAGTCAATACATTTTCTGTATATATAGAGCATTCAGGTCATCTGCGAATTGCTCATTCATATAATTTACTCATTTTTCCCCCCCAATTCAATTGTATGTCTTTTTCCAGCTAATTTGTACAAGCTTTTAATATATTATAGATTCTAAGCCTCTGTTGATCACACTATCTCCTTCCAGTCTGTAGCGTTATCTTTTAACTTGCCATATGGTGTCTTTAGTCATATAGAAATTAAAAATTTTAACATAGTCACATTTACCAATCTTTTCCTTTATGGTTAGTGGTTTTTTTCCCCCATCACCGTTTATCCCCCTTATCCCCCCTTCCACCTCCACCCATAAGTGAGTCTTACATATTTTCCAAAGGTTTTAAGGTTTTGCTTTTCACATTTAGGTCTTTACTCCACCTAGAATTTATTTCAGCATATTGTATGAGGTACACCTTTCTCCTCACAATTTATTCAATTTATTGAATAGCTCATTCTTCTGCTGATTTATTAGGCCACTTTTTTCTTATGAAGTTTAAACATTGCATGGGCCTCAGGATTTTTTAAATTCTGTTCTATTGAGCAATATCTACTTCAGTGCCAACACCACACTATCTTAATTAGTATAACAATCACTGTAACTTATAATAAATCTTGAGAGGCCACAGGGAAGTTCCCTCCATTTTATTCTTCTTACACATTATCTTGACTCTTCTTGATTTTACTTTTCTATATAAATTTTAGAGTCATTTTACCAAATGCCATGAATATCCTATATTAATCTGAAGTAAACTGGAATCTTTATATAGTACTAAGCTTCCCATCCAACATGATACATCTCTCCATTTAGCCAGATCTTCTGTGCCCTTCAATAATGTTTTATAGTTGTTTCCATAAAGCTACTGCATATCTTTCATTAGATTTATTTCTAAGTACTATATAGTTTTGGTTGCTACTATAAGTTTTTTCTGTGATAGTTTCTAAATTGTTATTAATGATATATAGGAACCAAACTGATTCATGTGTATTTATCTCCAATTGAGATACTGTGCTGAGTTCTGTTATTAGTTTTATTAGATTTTATGTAGCACGTCTTGGATTTTTCTTAATGTGGACACCTACATTGCCTGTATAAATGATTATTTTCTTCAACCTCCCATTTCTTTTTCTTGCCTTACTACCCTGGTGGGAACCTCCAGTACAATGCTGAATAGTCAGGGTGCTATGGCATCTCTGTCCTGTTCCTGACTTGAACAGAATTGTCTGAAAATTTTCCTACCACATGTGACATCTGCTGTGGGTTTCTGTTGGATATCACTTATCAAGTTAAGGAATCTTTCTTCTGTACCTATTTTGCTAAGGCTTTATATGTTTGGAGGTACAAATGTATGTCTAGTTTTATCAGATACTTTCTACCTATCGAAATGATTATATGGTTTATCCCTTTCAATATGTGAATTTAACCAATTATGTATTAAAAGACCCTTTTATTTAAGTCATCATTGCTTTACCAAAATAATCCATACTTGGTCATGATGCATATGGACTTAATATACAGAAGAATTCTAGTAGTAAATATTATATTTAGCATTTTGCATATATCCTCATAGGTGAGATCTGTCTGTAACTTTTTCTTAGTACAGTCCTTGTCTGATTTTGATGTCAGAGTAAACTATTCTCATAAAATGGACTGCACTGCTTTCTTTTTCTATTCTCTGAGACTGTAAGATGAAGGTTAACTGTTTTCTGAAGGCTTAGTAAAACTTGCCCATAAAGTCACTTGTGACTACTGTGTATTTTGAGCATAGAGAATCAATTTCTTGAACGTTTATTCATGTGTGGAAGAGCAATAATCCCCTAAAACAACAAAAACTTACAATTTTTTATTAAACAACTATTTTAAGCTCTCTAGAATTTTCTTTTCTTTCCCTAGAGCACCCACAAAGTAGGTAGTCTCTCTGAATGGTAGATCATTCTCAGGAATAAAGTGATAAACACCACCTACTGGCCTAATTTTCAATACTATCTTGTTTTACTTGGAGAGGGGAGACTGAGGAGCCATTTTCCAAAATATTTTTTCTTCAATCTTTTTATTACAAAACATGATACATGAGCACTCAGAAAAAAGACAGATGAGCTATAGGAAGAAAATCAGTCCCCCACAATCCCACCATGCATCATGGTTAGCAAGTCTATATTTTTTCAAAAATTCTCCCGGGCATATACGTACACCTTAATATTCACAAACATGGGGTCAATGGACAGTCTTTTTTAATCAACAGAAAGTAACAAACAACCCAGCCTCAGGAGGCAAGGGTGTCTAAAAGTGTCTATTGGCACATAGCAGCGTTCCCATCTAATGCCCCTTCCTAAACCAGGAGGTGGCAGGAGACACTGAGGAGGAGCCCCACAAACAGACTTATGGCTCTGCCCACCCTATCCCAGCCCTCCCACAAGATGTCTGCTTGCCCCATGTCAGAGGACATGCTGACATCGGAGGCCAAAGGTCAGCTCACCCCTTCACAAGGATGGCTCCAACCTAGCCTAACTGGCTGAAAGTAGTCAGGCGGATGAGCACCCAACAGCACCCAAAATCAAGTCTGCTCTTCTTGAGGGTGCTGCCCCGCCTTGGTTGCCCCTGCTTTCTGTGCCTACAACTGGGTTGCCTGCCCAGACAGAAGAGGCAGAGGGACAGACTGTCTGTCCCAGTTGGAGGCTTCCTCTTGCGGTGAGCCCTCACCCCTGCTCCAGCACAGTCCTGTTCCCGAGCTGCACTGAGTGGCACTGAGCTCTCACGGGACTGGTGCTCAAAGGGCTCATGCATCCTCGGAATGAGGGCAGTGTTCGCCACATAAAAAGTGACCAATAAATGTCTGTTAAAGGAATGCCTCAATGATTTCCTGTGTTCTTTTTCATTCTTTAAGGTCCAGATTCTACCTGTTCAGGAAACATGCAGGCTGAGCTGAAGGCACTCGGATGCTGTCTGAGCTCAGCACAGGGTCCACCCCTTCCTTGTCTTTCACATGGAGCCGCCTGCCTGGCCCAGTTGGGCTGCCTGTCTGTAACCCCACAAGCAGCAGCATCACCTGGGGCACCAACCAAGTGCATCACCCACCACACACTCAGTGTTCAATTCCAGCAGGAACCCTTTCTCCATGGCAGCAGCCCCCATCTCCCCTGCCCCCGCAAAGCCTCCCCATTCACGCTCACCAACTACATTAATACTCAGGAACTGCTGGGGATCAGAACAGCACAGGTCACTTCTGTCTCTCTGGGTGATCCTCTTTCTCTCCTGTTAGTGCTCAAGCTGTTCACCACAGCGGTCGCCCAAAACCCAGGCTCAGGCCACCAGACTGCTAACAAGGACACCCGTGGGATGCCGAATGCAGAGCTGTGGGAGGATGCCAACTTAGTAATATGTGAAATTAGTAAACAGACTGCTGCAATAAAAATGTCAGTCTTTGGAATTCTTCAGTTTTTGGAGTGTGGATGTAAAGCCTAAAATGTTAAAAAAGCAGGCAACAACGTGGAACAAACTCCAGTCTATCTTGGAAAAAATAAACAAAATATGGCCTGAGACAGTGAGTATTTCAGCCTAAAGAATGAAGGCTCTTGGAAGGTGCTGAAATGAGATAAATATAGTAATGCACGAACCTTCAGCTTAGTCAGCTTAAAAAAAAAAAAAAAAAGATAAACGGTTAGCTGTACTAGAGAGGTCAGAACACACAGGGAAGAAGGAACCAGAAGGCACTTCTGGATGGGAGATGATTTGGCAGACAGCACCACGCCTTGCTCAACGTTCTACCCAATTTTTTTTTTTTTTTTTTAGCGAAATATCAATTTTGTTCAATGACATTTTTGGATTTCGGTCAATCTGAAAGTGGAACAGCAGGAAAGGAACACATAATACATCACTTATAATATTCCTTACATATATTCGGTTGAAACTGCCTTTTTATTCATGGCCTTGAGATCTGAGACATGAATCAAGCCGCAGTGTGGATGTGCCCTGGTGCCACAATCAGCAACGAACCCAGTGGGATGACAGCGTTAGGGGATGCAGTCTGTAGATGGGAGGTGGGTACCTGCCAGGTCTGATGCTGGGCTCCTAAGCTCTGCTGGGACCCCCACTCTGAGGGAAACACTCTGAGCCGGGGAGTCCCAGTCACATTGCTCCAGAAGGAGAGCCAAACTGGCTGAGGGGACCTGCCTTCCTGGAAGTTACTCGTTAATGTGTCTTTCTTGGAGGCTTCCCCATACTTGTCTCAAAGGCAGTAAATGTCTCCAAATAAGATTACTTATACTTCACGGTAATATAAGACAGTGCCACAAAAGGTTTCAAATCAAGTCACTGGGTATGGTCACTCCACGATGCTGACAGCAGCTGTCCTATGTCCACGGAGTCGCTCCCCAGATACCAGGCAAACTGGAGAGCCAATCCCTGGTGTGTCTAGCCGTTGAGGAGGCAGCAAGCAGGCAGGAAAGAGCTGGCCCCGGCCCACCCCTGCTGGCCCCGTCTCTGTTCATTCAGTGTGCATCGTGGGTCCAAGTCTTCACCTTCTGGGTTTCTTGGTCTGTGAAATGAGGGAACTGAACTAGAGGAATCTAATTTCTTTTATAGTCTCAGTGTAACACTAACTTCTTCAGAGTCAGAAATTGGGTTTTTAAGTCCATGAAAAAACCCCAGCCCTAGGCGTATATGAGATGTGAGCCGGTGGACTGTTAGTTTTCCCTCCACATGCGACTCCTCTCCATCCACACAGCTCTCTCCCAGCTCTGCGACCGTCTTCCTCAGCAGTGGAATGGCTCCTGCTTCTCTATCCTTCTGAAAAACCTGGAGATTCCAGCTTTCCTTGCCTGTGGCTTCCCTCCAGAACGCCTCTCCCCTGATTTCGTGGGGCTCTGGATCCTCCGTCAGCTGTCAGCCTGTGCTCGCCACAGAGCAGGCGGTCAGCAGGCTCTCCCCAAGGCCTGTCCTGTGCTGGTCTCGGCGCCCACGGACCGAGCCACGGACTGCCAGCTCCAGGAGGCTGTCCTGTGCTGACATGCCTGGTATGGGATTCATGTCTCAAATCCCAGGGCCACTTCTTCCTGCCAGGCCTCCCATCCCTGTGGTCCCACCTCTCTGTCCCAAAGAGAGAGCACCTCACCTTTCCCCAGTCTCGCCCGTTTTACTCTGTGTACCTTCTCCCCAGATCCAAGTGCCCCTCCTGCCCTGCTCCCCCTTCTCTGACCCCTCCTTCTCTTCAGAACAACTCCCCGTGCAGCCTAGCCAAGCACCTTCCGCCACCTGGCTGCACTTGTTTGTTCCCTGCAGGTTCCAGGAGTGGGGTGGCCCTGGACCACCATGCCCACGGTGGCATGCCTGGCACATGGTAGAAGCTCAATAATCAATGTAAACCTCAAAAACAGCAGTGACGGGTCAGACCAGGAAGCGATACCATGGGGGACAGGACGGGGTTGCAGAGAGGAGAGCCCGGGAGCACAGGAAGAGGCCTGAGGAGGGATGACCACAGTAGGACAGAGGAGCTGTGGTCTCCTCCCCTGGTTTCACCCCAGACTCAAAGGCAACTGCTCTCATCAAGGCCGCCCAGTGGCCTTCTAATTGTCCCTGAGGAGTGTTTGGGAACATGGAAGGACCATTTTGCTCTCACAGGGTGTGAGTGGAGGGTTCTACAGGGATATCAGTGGGTGGGGCCAGATATGCTAACTACTCTGTAATGCCAATGGCACCCTGAAACACATACCTCAGCCCTTAGCTTACCTAACCTCTAGTAGCGTGGGACCTCGGTCGGCCTCTGCTTTCCTGACCACCCCACCCGCTGGTCCTTCTTGGCCTCTCCAGGGCTCCTTCCCCTCTGTCCATGCCTGAAGGCTGGTGTTCTTCTGAGTTTACTTAGGGCCGTCTTCTCGCTTGTTACACACACTCCTGAAGTGAGATGTCACCCCGTGTCCAGGTGTGGACCCCTTCCTGATATGTCCCCAGCCCAGGGGTCTCTCCTGAGGACCACTCCCATACATGCTACTGCTTCCCAGACCTCTCTACCTAGACTCCCACAGGCCCATCACCCTCCACCTGTTTAACACGTCACTCATTTCCTTTCTCCAATCCCTGAAGCCCTCCTCCTTGCACTGTAGTATAAGTGGCTTGGCTGCCTGCCAAGTGTCCAGACAGGAAGCTGGGGATCAGTCTTGCCTTCTTTCTCTCCCCCACCTCCCACATCTAATGGGGCAGACTGTCAGTTGAGCTTCCTTAGTATCTTCAAAATGCATCTGGCTTTCTCTGTGTCACTGATACCACCTTAGAACAGACCCTCTTCAGGGGGGTGGGATGGGGGAGAGCAATGGGGGGAAAAAAACGGGACAACTGTAATAGGACAACGATTAGAAAGAAACAAAAAGAACAGACTCTTTTCATTTCTCACCTAAATAATAGTCTATCTCCTCAGCTCTATAATCCAGCTTCCAGTCTGTTTTCCACTGGCCTGAGAGCTGGCTTTGAGGATTATACCCCTCCAGGAAGGACTGGCTTCCCACAGCCTTGAAGACAAAGCCCAGATTTTCTTATAGCATGTGGGGCCACTGAGCTGATGAGATCTTCTGTTCACCTTTCCAGCTTCATCCTCTACAAACTTTGAGCTCCTGACTCCAGGCCACAGGCAGGTGTCACCTGTACCAGGCTCCGTCATGCTTGGTCCCCTCTTCCCTCCACCCCTGCGCCCAATGCCTTTGCATATTCTGTGCTTGGACAATTGCTCCTCTTTCACCCGACCTCCCCTAATTTCTATTCAACCTCCAGGGCTCCTCTGAAGGACTCCAGACCTCTGAGACTTCTCTCTGCAGGCACCTTTCTCTCTAGTAAAGTCTCTTTACCATGTAGAGCAATCATCCATTAGCTGGATGAGTGACTTTGTATCTCACCAGTCTGTGAACTCCTTGAGGACAAGAATCAGGATGCATTCATCCTGGCAACACCAGCTAGGGACTGAAACACAGAGGAAGTTCATTGCGTGAATCAATGGCTATCAGTCTTGACATTTTACTGAAATGCATTCACACTCAAGCCAGGAACAATAATGGTAACTGGAGCTAGCGAGGCCTCTCTGTAGCCAGCTACCTCCACCTATGAGCCTGAGGTCACCCCCACTGTGCCTCTTCCCCACCTGGGCATGGTCACAAGCACATCGCTCCCTGGGCTGGCCAGTCACTTTTCTTTTTTGTTATATTATTTTAAAAATCTATTTTCAAAGTCATATAAGTACATTGTTTTAAACATCAAGTCATTTTATAAGGCTTATAACAAAATGCAACATCCTCTGGCCCACTTCTGATGCTGGCTCTTTAGAGGCAAAATACTATAAACATTTTAGCTATTTCAACCTACCATTACCTTTCTATATATAAATTATACACTGATACTGTTAATTCCTGCCTTTATTTGCTTTTAGCTTCCTATTCTAGAAGGTGAGAATTAAACTTTCTTCTCCATTTATTTCTCCTTCCACCTTCCCATTCGGTTCTATTTTAATATTTGGTTAAATCAACCTTACTATAATTTAAATACCATTCATAGCTGAGTCATGGGTGTTCAATCACTTCCAAGACTGCATTTCCTTCCGTATTCATGTTGTTTTCCTGGAGCTAAACACTGCCTTGTTTTTGCTTTGGTTAGCTTCCTATCTGTGTCACCAATTCACTCCCAAAGTTCCTAGCAGAATGTAATAAAGTCCTTCTCAACAGTTTTAAAC
The DNA here is from genome assembly GCF_987537825.1 of Furipterus horrens. Lineage (NCBI taxonomy): Eukaryota > Metazoa > Chordata > Mammalia > Chiroptera > Furipteridae > Furipterus > Furipterus horrens. The sequence goes on from NW_028327173.1 coordinate 155,975,282, forward strand.
TTATTAACCAATGTACCACTTCAACTTTCTTTCTTGGAGACTCCTCCGGGAGCCCTCAGTGCACTGGCTCAAGTCTGGGAGTGCGTCCCTGTAAGCTGGCTCCGGGCTGCCCTCCCGCTCTCCCTCCATCCTTCATCCCGTTGTCTCTCCTGTGTTCATCGCCTCCTGCGTCTTGGTTCTCACGGCTTCCTCTTTCTTAACTTCTTCCGCATTTCAGTGGAACACTTTGTCTAGCACAGGTGCCAGTAAACCACCTTAAATTAGGGCTAGTGAATAAGGGGCCAAAAGGCTAATTTAAAACTAGGTTTAAACTCTAATACATGTGAACCTAAAGGGTGAGTACTTCTGTTTCCTACACACTTCCTGACTGGGCTACCCCTATTTGGTGGACTAGAGTAGAATAGGGTAGAGATAGGCAGGCAGCAAAAAAGATTGAGGCCATGATATCTCTTCTTTTCAGTGCCAAGATGCACAAGAAATCCTCAATTAAATTTATAATTCCTTCAGAAATAGATACACAGTATACTTAATATCATACAACTCCTCATTTATGAATTTCTTTGGAATGACAGACCAATGTGGGTGGTGACAGACCAATACCTTCTAAAAGCTAATAATCCTGTTGTAACAGCTTGTTAAGTGCCCCCTCTTTTCTCAAATTGGAAAAGTAATACAAACACAAAATCAATATGTAAATGCAAAAGTGGAAGGTGAAAGTCACTCATATTTGGGATGGGGTCAGGGACAGGTGTGATGTGATATTTCATTATGGTTTTAATTTGATTTCCTGATGATTAGTGATGATGAGCATCTTTTAATGTCTGTTGGCCATCTGTATGTCCTCTTTGGAGAAGTATCTCTTCACGTTATCTGCCCATTTTTTAATTGGACTGTTTTCTTTGTCTTAAGTTGTACGAGTTTCTTACATATTTTGGATATTAATCCCATAACAGATGTCTCATTTGTGAATATCTTCCCTCATTCAATAGGCTGTCTTTTTGTTTCATTGTGCAAAACTTTCATTTTATGTAGTCTTGTGTGATTTTTCTTTTGTTTCTCTGCCCAAGGAGAAATATACAAAAAGATATTATTAAGAGTGATGTCAAAGACTTTACTGCCTATGTTTCTTCCAGGAGTTCTATGGTTTCAGGTCTTACATTTAAATCTTTACTCCATTTTGAGTTTGCTTTTGTGTATGGGGTAAGAAAGTACTCTAATTTCATTCTTTTAAAAATTTGTTGGCCCTGGCTGCTGCGGTTCAGTGGATTGAGCATCAGCCTGCGAACCAAGTGTCAATTCCCAGTCAGGGCACATGACTAGGTTGCAAGCCAGGACACAGGTTGGGGGCGCAAGTGAGAGGCAACCACACTGTGATGTTTCTCTCCCTCTCTTTCTCCTTTCCCCTCTCTCTAAAAATAAATAAACAAACAAATTATTTTTAAAAATTTGTTGATTTGAAAGAGAGAGAGGAAGAGGGAGAGACAGAAACATAGATTTGTTGTCCCACTTATCAGTTGACCCTTGTATATGCCCTAACTGGGGATGGAACCCACAACCTTGGCATTTCAGGGTGACATTTTAACTAACTGAGATACCTGGCCAAGGCCCAATTTCATTCTTTTGTGTGTATCTGTCCAGTTTTCCCAACACCACTTATTGAAGAGATTGCCTTTACCCCATTTTATAATCTTGCCGCCTTTGTTGCAGTTTAATTGCCCACATAAACAAGGATTTATTTCTAGGATCTCTATTCTATTCCACTTATCTATACATCTACCTTCATGCCTGTACCACATTCTTTTCATTATTGTAGCTTTGTGGTGTAGTTAGATACCAGAGCATGATACCTCTCATTTTGTTCTTCCTCAAGATTTCTATGATGATTTGGGGTCTTTGGTGGTTCCAAATAAATTTTAAGATTAGTTGTTTGAATTCTGACAAAAATGTCATTGGTATTTTAATAGGGATTGCATTGAATCTGCATATTGCTTTAGGTAGTAAGAACATTCTGATAATATTAATTTTTCCAACCCATGAACAAGGTATTCCCTTCCATTTATCTGTATCTTCTCCAATGTCTTATAATTTTCAAAATATAGGTCTTTGCATCTTTGGTTAAGTTTGTTCCTAGGTATTTTAAGCTTTTTGGTGCAATTGCAAATGGGATTGTTTTCTCAAGTTCTTCTTTTCATGTGTTATTGGTGTATACAAATGCAATAGATTTCTGTATATTGATTCTGTATCCCACAACTTTACTGAATTAATTTATTAGTTCTAGTAGTTTTTTTCTTTTTGGTGGAGTCTTCAGGGTTTTCTTTCTTTTTTAAAAAATAAGATTTCATTTGTTTACTTTTCAGAGAGAGAGAGGGAAGGAGAAAGAGAGGTAGAGAAACATCAGTGTGTGAGAGACACGGATCAGTGCCTCTCGTCAGCCCCCAATGGGACCTGGCCCCAGGCCAGGCATGTACCCCGATTCAGGTAAGGCAATAAAATGCAGAGTATACTGATTTGAGTCAGGTTTTATAAAACAATCAACAGTTGTAGAGTTCCTATTAGTCTTTAAGTAAAAGCCATTGTTATGACTATAGCAAAAATTTTAAGAGTCTTCAAATGAGGTGTCTTTATACTTAACTGTGCAGCTTTGTTCAAGGAGTCTGCCTGTGTGCCAATCACTTTCTAAGTCTATTAGTTTACAAACGATTGCAACATCCCGTTGATAAAACGGAAGTGTAAAATGACTTAGTATTTTAAGTAACTTCAAGATCTATACTGCAGATCTTCATAAGACAGATTGAACCAATGAAGAGATTCAGCCCAGCAAGATTGTGATGCCCCAGTGGGAATGACTACAAGCCTGACTTGCTTACCTGGCCCAACCTTACTTCACTTAGCCTAAGAGGTACAGTATAGCTCAGTCAACAGCGTATCTTTGGGAAACAGCTCATATCTTCACCTGGCCATAAAAAAGTTTAACAATTTATTGAGTAGGTTTCCTGTCATTATTTTGGCAATATCAGAAAGTGGTTTTAATCTGAAAAGGCTACTGTGATGTAGAAGACCTTAACTTTTCCAAACCAATATTAAACACCAAATAAACCTTTATTGGCTCTGAATGGAACAATATACTGCAAGTCCTAGTAACACATGAGCTCATTATAGAAAAGTTACCCTAAAGTCACAACTTCAGTAATCTGATGCCATCTTGCCTGCTTAACAGATTTCATTTTTCAAGAAAAGGAGATGATAAGAAGTGGTCAGTGTGTGTATTTATCAGGAAAAATACAGTAAAGCACCATTGCTCAGTACAAGATAACTAAAACGAGCAAAATGAGAAGGCTGTAACTTATACAGGATGCCAGTTGACAGATTATCCACTAAAGTGTCTATGAGCTAACGTCTTTGGTACTGCTGTTATAGGGGCACTCAAAGCTTGTCTGCACGTTGGAAAAGTTTTCTTTAAAACAACATTGGTCCAAACATACGACAGTCAATACATTTAGCCATCTTCCTTCGAAGGGGTGTACCAGTCATTTTTCTCGTGTATCTGTACAATGGAATTATAAGATTGTTGGCCTCTTGCTAGATTATATTGATTCTTATTTGCTCCAAATGGCACTCTGGCTTTGCCTTTGACGAGGGTGGCGTTGATCTGCATGATGAGCGACTCTATCGAGGAGGCGCTGCTCCAGCCCTGTTTTGTGAGAAGTTCCATACATAGCGCACCACCGCCCAACATGTACCCTCCTGAGAGAACAGGTAACACCACTTGAACAAATGTAGGGTCAAATGGAAAGTTATCCTTAAAAGAGAAGCTAAGCAAAATATATTCTATGCCTTCTTTTTCTGTTAAGAGCTGAAGGTCACTGTGCAAAGGACTATCAGTATTGTTGACCTTTCGGGTCGCAGGCCAGCATTTACTCCATCAAGCCACACCAGCTAGGGTAGAGTTTTCTACATATAGTATCATGTCATCTGCAAATAATGAGAGTTTTATTTCTTCCTTTCCTATTTGGATGCCTTTATTCCTTTTTCTTGTCTGCTGTGGCTAGGACTTCCAATACTATGCTGAATAGAAGTGGCGATAGTGGGCTTCCTTGTCTTGCTCCTGATCTTAGGGAAAAGGTATTCAGTTTTTCACCAGTGAGTATGATTTAGCAGTGGGTTTGTCATATATAACCTTTAAAATGTTGAAGTATGTTCCTTCTATACCCACTTTGTTGAGAGTTTTTATCATAAAAATATTTTTAATTTTGTCAAATGCTTTTCTGCATCTATTGAGATGATCATGTGGTTTTCTTTATTTTGTTAATGTGGTTTATCACATTGATTGACTTATGAATGTTGAACTATCCTTGCTCTATAGGATGGATCCATCTGGGTCATGGTGTGTAATTCTTTTAACGTAATGTAGAATCTGGTTTGCTAATATTTTGTTGAGAATTTTTGCATCTATGTTCATCAAAGCTATTAGGCTGTAATTTTCTTTTTTTGTAATGTCTTTATCTGGTTTTGGTATCACACTAATGCTGGCTTAACAGAATGAGTTCAGAGGCATTCCTTCCTCTTAAATTTTTTGTAGTATTTTAAGAAGGATAGGTGTTAATTCTTTTTTGAATGGTAGAATTTACCTGTGTATCTGTCTGATCCCGGACTTTAATTTGTTGAAAGTTTTTTAGCTACTGCTTCAATTTCATTGCTAGTAATAGATTTGTTTAGATTATATATTTCTTCCTGCTCGGTGTATCAAGGTTATATATTCTAGACATTTATAAATTTCTTCTAGATTGTCTAATCAGTTGGCATGTAACTATAGTATTCTTCAATGACTCTTTGTATTTCTGTGGTGTTGGTTGTAAATTCTCTTTCATTTATGATTTTATTTATTTCGGTTCTCCTTTTTTCTTGTTAAGTTTGTCTAAAGATTTGTCAATTTTACTTATTTTTACAATTACCTTATTTCATTCTTGCATCCTTCAACTTGTCTCTTTCTATCTTTAATCATCATCTGAGTATATGTTTTTATTGCTTTCAGAGAGAGAGGAAGAGAGAGGGAGAGGGAAAGAGGAGGAGAGAAGAAGGGAGAGAGAGAGAGAAATATCAAGTGGTTGCTCCTGTACGCGCCCCAACTGGGCATTGAACATGTAACTTAGGTGTGTGCCCTGACTGGAAATCAGACCGGCAACCCTTTTGGTGCATGGGACAATGCTCTGACTAGCTGAACCACCTGACCAGGGCAAGACTGTGTTTTTCTCTTTAACTTTTGCCATTTTAATTATAATGTCTTGGTGTGAGTCTCTTTGGGTTCATCTTGTTTGGAACTCTATGCTTCCTAGACCTGGATGTCTGTTTCCTTTCCCAGGTTAGCAAAGTTTTCAGCTGTTACTTCTTTAAATAATGTTTCGGTACATTTTTAATCTTTCTTCTCCTTCTGGAGAAGAAAGCACATGTTTGAGTGCTTAAAGTTATTCCACGAGGTCCCTTAACTATACTTTTTATTTAAAAAAAATTATTTTTTCTTTGTGCTGTTCTGATTGATTTCTACTTGTCTTCCAAAGTCTCTGATTCATTCTGTTGTGCTACCTAATCTAATGTTGATTTTTTTCTAATGTGTTTTTTGTCTCAGTTACTGTATTCTTCAGGTTTGCTTGGTTCTTTACTATACTTTCTCTTTGTTGAAGTTCTCCTTAAGTCCCTTTGCTCTACTCTCAAGGTTGGTCAGCATCCTAAGACCATTTCTTAAATTCTTTATCAGACAAATTAGTTATCTCTGTTTCCTTAGGGTTTCTGCCCCCCACACCCCAACCCTGGGGTTTTTTCTTGTTTCTTCACTTGATATTCTTCTGTCTTTTCATTTTCTTTGACATTCTACATTTGCTTATACGAATTAGACAAAATAGCTAACTTTTTGAAAAAGTGGCCTTATATAAAAGTGGCCTCTGCAGAAGCTTCGTGTGCTGAGTGGTTTTGGCAGGCTGGTAGGAGCCGAGTGGGTACTTCAGGCATCAGGAACACTGGCCCACTGAGCCAGAGTGGCTCTGGGTAGAGAGGACAGGTGCATGTAGCGATGCCTATTGATCCTGCTTGCTCCCTTTGTTTGGGGCCAAGATGGGGTCATTTCGGTGACCTTGCTGGTAGGCCAGAGCACCTGGATAGAACTCCCACCCACCCTGTGGAGGTGGAGGGAGATGTAAACAGTGGCCCTCACCAGTCCCACCAACTGGAAAGAGTTCCCACAGTCCTTGAAGAGCTCCTGGGCTCCCCGACCTTCTCTATACAGTCTCTCCCTGGTTTGTTATACAGAAAGTGGTCCCAAAGAGGCAGGACAGTAAGGAGCTAGGAACATTCCTTGGTGAGTAGAATAGGACAACTGAGACAGACAACTGAACATAATGGCTGAGCAATTCACAGCCAGATGCAGAAGGTCACCTCCCTAGAGATAACATCTAGGCTTTAGTTGTATCTCAGGCCCAGACCCAGAAAAGCAGCACCAGGTGGGCAACACCAGAACCAGCTGCAGTGACTAATGACGCCCTGCCCTGGAACTGACCAATCAGTTGAGACCTCGACCCTGAAAGAGCATACCTGGAAAACTGATGAATATTCTGCTGAGACCCTCTCCTGAGACCTCCCCTAAGACTCCCACCTGCAAGAGATAAAAGCCTCAAGAAAATAGACCTAGTGTGTTCTCTCCCTCTGGGGAGCAGCCCATGCCATTCCCTTTCCTGTCTTCTTCCCTCACTTCTTCCCTCACAGGCATGGCATCTCCTACACCCTAAGGGTCCCCAGAGACTTGCAACCAGGGGAGAAATGGGGCAGCAGCAGCAGCTCATCCCAGGCTAATCCCATGAACCTGTCCCCGAGGCCCCCTTTACTCTGACTTCCCAGTGAGCTAAGGCAGCCCAGCCTAGGCTCTCCTGTTGCTTCTTCTATGCTAAGCCCTTCCTTGTTTCACTCTCCCCAGCTTCAATAAACATACCCTCAGAGTCACCTGGACTTGTGTTGTGAAATCTTTCCTACACGAAGATAAGAACCCAGACACTACTGGCTGGGCCTAGGCAGACCCACACACGGCTGGCCCCCTGTCCGGTAACACCGTGTAAAGTAACTTCTTGTAGGTTCCATGTGCCAGGTGTTTTGGGGAAGCTGAGTATGCGCTTAGGGTAAGCACGGAGCACTAGCCTGCTGGCTGGAACAGTTTAGGGCTGGAAAGCCAGGCAAGTTGGTGAAGCTCCATTGTTCCTGCTTACTCCCTTTGTTTGGAGAAAAAAGGCTCCAGGCAGTGTAGCTGTGACCACATTATGGTGATTTGCCGGTAGGCCAAAGCACTCCAATAGATAGACTATCTGTCTACGGAAGTGGAATTGGGGTAAACAATGGTGCTCACAGGTGGCCAGAGAGCTCCTGGGAGCTCCCCAAAGGCTCCCGTGGGTCCCAGCCTCCCATACTCTGTTTCTTTCTCTTGTTAGTTGTCTGAAACTGTTCACCGAGCCCACAGTTGTCTCGCAAGAGTAATTGCTCTCAGTATATGAGTATGTTTGACTTTGTTCATGAGAAGGGGAGAGCTCCTGGACCTCCTCTCACTGAATATTTGAACTGTCTAGGTTGGATATTTAGGTTTGTTTCTGTCCACCACTTATTTTGTAATTTTTTATTTCTTCCCAGCTTAGTCTTGGAAGGTTATATACTTCTGGAAATTTATCCATGTCTTATAATTTGGTTAAGTTCACATTTCTGAATCTGTAAATTGAGAATAAGAATACCTGCTTTATATGTGTTCTGTTTTTGCTATGAGATCATGTTCATTGTTCATTGTTCTATGACTTCACAATTGTTTTAACTTAAGAGTGGTTTGGTGGCTACTGAGGCCACCAGGAGAGGTAATGGTCTGGGTGTGGAGATGTTGAGTCAAGGTACCTCCTGAACAGTGAGGAGGAGACAGCCAGAGGCCTCTGAAATGAAGGATTCTTGCTCAGATAAAAGGACTAGGCTAGACCACAGCTTTGGGAATCTTCAGCTTTGTGCTGTAGAACAGGTGATCTCTTCCAAATAAAGGGGTGTTGTTAGACAAGAACAAGGCCAAGAGCTCAGCCTCATTATTTTTCCTACACAAGTGAGAGATGTAGGAGGAACAATTGAGGATGGGTACAGGGAAACCGGGATTATATGCAGAGAAGGCAACAGGAAAAAAAAACTCAGAAAATTTAGGTTTAATTCCCATCAGATACTGTTCTGGGCTCTCTAAAAGTTGACTCTGTATTAACTTAGCTCCATCTGCTTTAACTGACTTATGCAGTTAAATCCTGAGGGTAGCAAGGCTAACAGATGAACTAATTTCCTTACAAAAATTAAAAATCAATCTAAACAAAGATGAAACGTAATTGGAGAACCAGAGGCCAATAAGCCTATTTCTGAAGCTGGTAGCTATTTAATTCAAAGTAAACGAACTTTTGCAGTTAATTGCCACTGGGCAACTGTAAAGCCTACCAAATACCTCTTGGATACTTAAAAAAAAAAAAAAATCTTCTGAGTGCCCCATGTAGGGCAATTCCTGACTGAGAAAGACAAACGAGCTGGGCACAAGGGAAGGGCCTGGTGTGGGCCGGTGGTGGTCTCATCTCCAGGCAGATGTGCCAGGAGGGACAAGACTCAGGAGAGGAAAAGGAGGGGAAGGAGACAGGGTAGGGGTCCTTTTGATATCATGACACCCAGAATAACTCTGCTCTTTTTAAAAAATGACATATGTTTGGGGAGAAGGATAGAGGAGCCAGAGGATCTGACTTCCAGCTCTGGTTCTGACACTGCCCGGCAGTGTAGCCAGATGTTTTAGTGTTCCCCAGTAAACAGTCCAGAAAGAGGGCCTCTGCTTCTCTGATAAAGCCCCATGCCTCCCCAAATAAAGCTCTCTTGCACTTTTCAAAACAGCTTAAAACAGGGCCTTCTGGAACTGTAATGTCTTAACCAAAGAGAAGGAGCCTAATGAAGGAGCCTAATGGTCAGTGTTCTGGGTCCCTTGGGAACTGGTAAGAGACACAAAGAAGTCTAGTGGCATCCACTGACCTAACTACGTAGTCTACCTGGTATAAGAACAGCATTGTTGGAGTTAGACTGGCTTCAGATCCACTGACAAGCTGCATATCCCTGAGCAAGTTACTTAACCTCTCTGTGCCTCAGTTTCCTGGTCTATAACATGGAGCTCTTTACAGAACCTAGCCCAGAAGGGTATAAGGGTCAAATACCATATGAACAGTTAACCAGTCTCAAATACATTGTGCAGGCTTAATTAATATAAAATAATAAGTAAAAATTCAAAACATCACTATTATTTTACATTCACTACTAACCTTCTGCGGCTGGACTCTGGTTGGCAAAGACCAACCTCCCAGTTTTTCATCTTGTTTGATATTCACCATAACTCCTCTTACCCTGTAACTCCAACCCCAGTCTCTCTGCCCAACTTTCTCATTGTTATCCCAAGGAAACCAAAGAACCAGACTCAAATGTGGTAGGAGAGAGGCCCGCTCTGCCAACAGGCCCCATCACCTCCCTCCCAAATTCTGTACTGAAATATCAGCGCACTCTCTCAGCATAACCCACAGGCCCCAAATCAGGAATGTGAGACGCGTGTGCTCACCAGAACAGCCCTTCACAGAATTTCTTCCTGCGCATAAAATCTGATGCCTCTACTATAAAAAAGAAACTTGAAGTCTCCATAAAGCTATGTGTCAGGGAAATGAATCTTTTTAGGGCTCGAACAGTTTCACAGAAAGCGTGTTTTACTTCTGAAAAGAGAACTTAGACCCTAGTGGCTGCTCCTGTGGCTTTCCAACAGTTGAAGCCAATACTCGTACAGTGCCAAAGTGTCTCCTTTTTTGTTCCTGGAGAACTGAGTTACAAAATACTGGTTTCTGTTAGGGTATGTCTAAAACTTTCTGTGCTGCTAAGCCTTCCCTTTTTATGATCTGCACACCAGTAGATTTTCCATGAGCAGGCTCAGCCTTATTCCCAGGCAATGATGCTTAGGAAACCCAGTATGAACGTGAGGACTGTTCTGAAGCCATCTCAGAATCTGTGCCATGCAGTTGCCCATAATTTTTTAAATGTATATTTTTGGCATGCCTCAATGTATGTGTGTGTGGGGGGGAAGAGGGTATTCACTTTCCTTATGTTTTCTTAAAGTGGGCTGTTAGGGGAAACTTGTTTTTTTAAAAAATTCTTCTCTTTATTTTTATACTTGTATAAAATACAGCCCAAACACCCACCTACACAGGCATTTTACATAAAGAGTTGGAAACCAAGTGACTGAAAAACACAACAAAATCATGTATATAGTATTTTTATAGAGATTTACATGTGAATTCAAGTGGGAGCCAATAGTAACACTGGAGGAAAATAAACCAGTTAGAGAAAGTGCTAATGGAAAGTGTGACTATAATTTGGTTTTGCTGACAAATAGAAAAAGCAGGTGCCCTATTTTTAAAGAGATATAAAACAGGAAACAGAGCTTGATACTTACATACTCATACACATTCTCTCTCCATCTCCAGAAACTTACATGTTGGCTGCAACCACCACCACAGCACCTAATTTTACATTTTGAGTACGACAGCCCTCTTCTCCCAGGTGGCCTACCTGGGGGCCCCCAGTGGACCAAGCCTACCCTCAAGGCCCATCCTACCACTCAGCCTTCCCACCAGAATTCCAAACCACCATGTCCCATGCTCCAAATCGTCACTAGTTATTGCTGATGCCGCCCAGTCTTTCAGAGTCAGTTCTGGGTGGGTGGGTGATTTGTCTCCCTAACACGGCTGCAAGGCTCCTGAGGGCAGGGCCACATCAGATTCCGTTTCTGTGTGCTACCAAAGCACCCCACACCACTCGGCACCCAAAGCAGACAATCATCCAATATGTGTTGGATTGTGTGGATTAAAGAGTTCCGTGCAGAGCTATGAGGTCTAGATTGGCTAACTCATCTGGCAATCTAAATTGCCCTACTGAGGTCTAGATAAAGTTTCCAGTTCAGCAACTCTCCCCTACACACTGCTGCTAGACAAGGCTGGCGTCCCTAATGAAACATTGCTGAAGAACTTTGGTGGATGCTGAGATGTATTGCCCAGATTCTCCCTTGGGAATGAAGGTACCAACACCCACAAGTGCCTGGGAGTGCTACTTTCCGACAGCTCTCAGCAGAAGGGAAGAGCTTCTTCCAAGGTCACACCCCATTCCCCGGGATGGCCTGCATGCAATGACTGATCATTATATCATTTTAAAGGCCTGGCCCCTCCGCCCAACTCAGAAGGGCTATTGCAGCTCCAGTGCAAGGCTCTGATGGGTCTGCACTGCAGCCCTGGGTCCCTCCCCTTTCCTTTTCTTCCCTAGGTATTGATCCCAATAAACCTGCTGCATGCTAACCTCCATCTCAGAGCCTGCTTCCTGGGGAACCAACCTACAATATCATCCATCCATCCATCCATCCACCCAATCAGCTAGCAACCTACCAGTGTGTTTAGGGCACATGGGTGGTGTTGGTGGGCAGTGATACAGTGAAAAAGACCCAGCCCTTCCCCTTAAGGAGTAACAGTCCAGGACAAGAGGTGAGACATGTACAGGAATAACCATGAAGCACACAATGGAAAACGGCTGGAATCAAGAGAGAACATATAAACAGAGATGAGGCCGATGTATAACCCCAGGCAAGGGGGGGTCAGGAGTCTTTGTGCACTGGCTTAGGCTGTGACAATCGGTACATGTGCCCTCTCTCCCCATCTGCTCTCAAGCCCTGGAAGACAGGATGAAGTGGGTTCTTATCTCTCTTTGCACCCCCTATACTTCCCAACACAGTGTCCCAGGCAGTGCAAGAAATGTAAAACAACAAAGCAAAACCAAACACGGAAGGAAGGCTTTGGCAGCTCCACTTCATTGGACAGGTTTCTGGCTGGCTATCTGACTTTTTAGTGTAGAGTCCTCAGGAGGCTTCTTAAGATGATTATTTATTTATTATGTCCATGAAAATCTCAGGCACATGGAAGAACAAGACAGGGTCCTGACCCTCAAAGCAGAAACATACTGTGTGGACAGATTGGTAGCGGCCCCTGGAAACGTCCATAGACAGGAATGAGACGTGACGCTAGGGCTAACAGTTCAGTGGCACATCATCCCCAGGAGGTCCCTGCCCTCAGTTGGTCAGTTCATCAATCATCAATCTGTCAGCTGACAAAGGTTACTGAACAGCCTCCTCCAGGAGCCTAACAATGAGAATCATCTCCCCAAACCAATGCTCTGGCATGATTTACCACCTCTACAGGAAAAGCATCTTTAAACCAAACAGCACTAAGTGCCTGATGGAAAGCAGGGCTGGGAGCCCATCGCCTGCATTTCCCTGCCCTCACCGGAACTCAACACTCAGTCTCCTTCCACGCTCCCTTTCTCTCACTGCTTTTGTTCAGTCTGTCACCAAATTCTGTTGCTTGCTTCTCTGGAATGGCATGTGCATCCTTCTGCTTCTGCCTCACCTCAGTGCTTAGCGCTACCATCCCCTCCGATATTGTGGCCACATCCTGGGAGCTGAGGCTCAAGCCTAGGTCATCCCTGCATTTCATGTCTCTCAAATGGGGATTCTGCAATCCCAGCTCTCAGTTGGTCACATCTCTGCTCAACAATCAGCTCAGAGAAGTTCTTTCAGCATCAATAGGACCACGTTATAAGACCCTCTTACAAGTGGTTCTCCCTAAACTCATCTAAGTTTATTTCCCAGTACTCCCTAATATATGCCCTACACCCCAGTCGCTTCCCTGTGTATTTGTGCCTTTGCTTAAGCGGCGTCTGACTTCTGAAACGCCCTTCCTCCTCTTGGCCACTAATTGAATCCTATGCACTCTTTGCCACTTTGCTCACATGGACCCAGCTTAGGACCTAGGCGATGGGGAGAACAGGAAGGGCAATGTTAGAAGCCTGCTGTTTTCTCACTTCCTTGATTGTCTTCAAGTTCCCTTACCACATCCTCTCTCCATGGCCCAAAAATGCTTTTCCGCAGTACTTACTGGGCCACAAGGATGCCCCATCAGCCCTCGACCAGCTAGCTGTGAAGGAGCTTGTTTGCCTTCAGCTGGAGAGACTATCTCGGTCTTATAAGCCAAAAAGGGAAAAAGCTGATATTGCTAATGTTTACTTGCTTGTTGCGCCTTTGGAAACACTGATGAGTTAATACACCAAGGTCTAGGGTTTCTGAGAGATGGATAGCGGGTTTGCCAAAAAAGAGGCTGCCAAGTTGGGTCTCTGGAATGAATCCAGTGTTCCATAAACTCTTGCCTCTTTCCTAATCATAGAAAGAACCATAAAATACGAGAAAGGCAGAGGAGCTTCAGGCAGCAGAATGCCATCGAAGCATCATCGTGTGCTTCCTGAAAAACAGAAAATGCAGATCGAGACAAATTTCATCCCCCCTTCACCCTCCTATGGAAGGTGTTGCTAGATAAGAGATCTGCACAGTAGGCACTGAGGAGATCTTAGGAAAAGTCTCTTGAAAAGGGTAAAGGGTAGGTGGTCCTCGGAGATTTCCTCACTCCTCTGCCAGTTACTGGTGAGATGGGCCAAAATGGAAGAGAGAATGGTGAGTACCTCCTGTGCCTCCTTGCTACCTGGAAGGGGAAAATGTGTGCCGGAGGAAGCTTACACCTTCTCCTTCTATTTGAAGTGGCATGAAAGTGGCTAATCTCCAGTTTAGTAGGTGGATTGGGAAGGGGGTTCTCTGTTTTTTACAGCTTTTCCCAGAGCTAGAGGGAAGGAGTGGTGAAGCAGATTTAAAAGTCCCTATTTTCATGCCTGGAGCTGGAGGATGATGAGGGTGAGACATAAATTAAAAATAAATAATATCTGCATAACAAACAAACAAACAAGCACACATATAAACACACACACAGGAGAATAAGAGAGTATAAGGGAGAAAATTAAAAACAAACTTCCTTAGACAATTATATTAATGTAATAATAATGGCAACACTAATTGTCTTATACATGTCTACGGTTTATATTTGACAAAGCACTAGGATACATTATTTAGCAGTATTCTTATAACACATAATCCAATCAGGTGATAATCAAATTTACTGAATGACTACCAGGATCATTTTTCACATGTTATTTTATTTAATCCTCACAATCTTCTTGTGGTACTATTGTTATTCCCATTTTACAGAGCAGGAAGCTGAGGTCTGAAGAGGCTAAGTTGCCCATTAGGTAGAAATTGAAACATAGATCTTTCTGATTCCACAGTCCAGGCTCTTGACCTTGAATAAGGCCCATCTTAGGGCAGGGCTTTCTCACAAGTTCAGGAAGGGCAAGGCATTGACGGAAGGAGTCTTGATATCTCAATTCCATATGAAGAAGACACAGACACACACACACACACACTCCAAGAGGTCCCACTTGCTCTCCTGTCCTTCTCAGTTACAAACCCATCCAACTTGCCCAGACACAGGTCCAGTTGAATGCCACATTCCTCATTGGGACTAAGGTCAGCTTCTATGAATAACATACCTGTCATTTAACTTGTAACTGAACCTGCAACAGAGTCTCCGTTTGACAGGATGCAGCCACAGCAAGGCGGTGAATTACCATCAAGCTCTGAAGCTTTGTCACAAAGAACACTTTAAGACTGAAAATCATGAGTGAGACTGAATGTCATTTAGCAGAATGGCTTGTGACATTCAAATAAATGTTCAACTTGTGGGATTCAGGCACACAGAGAAAGAAGAAATGACTGTAGAAAACAGTGAGGCACAAACACATGGTGACAGCTCACAAGAGCTGGCTGCCCTGCTCTTCACAGGGCCCATCTGACTTCAGTGGCAATGCCTGCTGCTAGCTGTGCAGAGCCTTCTGACACAGAGTTCAACACTTCAGGTATTCAGTGTTGGGCAGGCTGGAGGAAGAAGCCAGGAGACCCTTAAGAACTCCTTCCCTCCCCTTTCACTCAAGTACCAACTCTTCTGTGCCTCCTGCCTTCCCCTCCCCTCCCTTCTCTAAGCCTCCTAAGCCTCCTCCCCCCTTTCCATCAACCCCAAAGGAGCTCTGAGGTGGGGGCAGGAAGAGCCTGTTAGTTCCTGGGATTTTGACACAGTGAAGTGTCAGTGTCACTGCCCCCCTCCCTTCAGTTCTGAAGATATATTTAGATACACATAAAACACCCACTGGAACTTTTAAGTGATGTGAGGAGATCCACAAGCCACCTGTGAAACAAAATCTTGCTGTTTCATAGTCACAGAAACATACAAGAAGGCTAAGGGCTCATGTTTATTAATTACATCTACACATACCTACACCAAGCAGGTGGCCCTCGCACACACACAGAAATCCTCTCCCACAGGCGTCTGGGTGAAGCCACCTGTCCTGTGTGCAACCTCTTCCCTTCCCACCCACCTGAAGGTGTTGACCACGGCCGCCCTATGAGAGGCGGGGGGTATGATGCAGTGGAAAGGGACTCACTCTGCCCCTGGCTACACCCCAGCTGTGAGATGTGGGCAAGCCACCATAACCACCTGGTCAGGTGCTGTGAAGATGAAGAGGAAAATACGCACATGTAGAGCCCTTGGCACAGCGCCCAGCGCTGTCCTGCGGGTTCCAGAGCCTGCCTTTCCTACACCCACTCCCGGGCTGATGGTGCCTTTTGTCACTTGGTCCCCGCATTTTAGGACACTGGTCTGACATTGGGAAGAGTGGGGACTAGTCCAGGACTTTGGGTCTGTACCATGTGGATCCCAGCACTCAGGTCACAGGTTTGCTGGCCAGGGCTAGCATTTAGGGTCACACAGGCAGCTGAAAAAGAGGGCTCGTGGCATGCGCATTCTGGTCTCTGGTGCGTGGACCCCAGGGCGGAGCCCAGCATTAAGTCGACCCAAGGCTGTGGGAGGCTTCCTCCTGTTGCTCAGTGTCAGGGAGAGGCGGGGGAGGACATTCATTTTTTTTTTTTCCTAAGCATCCACCCATTGCTTCAATAACTATCGATTGTGAAAAGCCGGCGGCGTCTCTTAAAGGCGAAGCCCAGCCGGGCGGGGCGCGCTCCGGTGTGTGCGTTCTGGGACCCCCTCCATAGGCAGCTCCTGCGCGCGTGCAGGACAAACGACGAGCGAGTGCTTCTGCATGCGTGTCTAGCAGCCCCGGGAACCGCAGCCACTAGCTGTGGTTTGACCCCTGCCATCCACCCGCGGAGCTTTTCCTTCCCGAGTCCCCAGTCACATCCTTGCACCAGGTCACCCGACCCACAGCGTCGCATCAACCCGGGTTCGAGGACGGGCCAGGGCTCGGAAAGTTATTTCCAGAAGGCCGATGTGTTGCAACCCTCGCTGCAGCTAACTACAGGACTCGTATTTCCTGAACCCTTCCCCACACCCACGCAGCCCGGGCGCTCCGAGCCTGCTGCAGCAGCCACGCTGCGTGGAGAGCCACGCGCAAAATGCACCTTGTCTGCGTCCTGCGCGCCCAGGGGCGAAAGCCCAAAAGCAAACTCCCAGCACTGAGCAATCGCGGGTCCCGCCCTGAAAGGGACCGAGCTTCTGGGGATCGCCCTCCCGCCTGCAGCTCGGAGAAACACTCTCAACTTCCTTCCCTGTCCTCTTCCATCCCAGCCCTCCCTGCTGGGCTGCTGCGACCCCTCCGTACCTGCGGCAGTCACTGGCTCGCCCTCGCTTTGCTCGCCGGAATCCGAATCCATGCTGTGGGCTGCTGGCAGGGCGTCCACAGTCGCCCGCCCGTCTGCAGGGCGCTCTGGGCCGGCGTCCCGACTCTGACTGTCTGGCGCACTCAGTGCGGTCAGCCCGGAGACGGCAGCCGGGGCGGTGCGGTCTGGACAGTGTGCGCTGGCCGCAGCCACGGGGCGGCTCCGCAGAGGCGAGCGCTGCCTGTGCCCTGCTCCCTGCGCCCGCTGGCCGGTGCCTGCGCGCGAGGAGAGCGCGGGGTGGAGGGTGGGGCGCGCCGGGAGAAAGCTGGGAGGGGAGAGGGGAGGTGCGAGCAGGGAGGAGCAGGAGTGGCCGGAGCCCCAAGGGCCCCCGACTGGGGCTATATACCCTGGGGGTGGCGCCACTCCCCCTACCCGTGCCCAGCGCCGCGCGTCCGGGACTTGCGGAGCGCGACGAAGTTGTGCTTTCTCTCGCGGGTGGCCAAGTTCGGAGGATTCTTAGGTGAAACGGTGCCTCTACCCAACTAGGAAAAGATGAGGTTCCGAGTGAGAGGGAGTCCAGGGGCTGCTCGGTTCAAGTGCGACTCCACTACTTGGAGACCTCAGGGGAGTCACTCAACTTGTTTTCTCACTTGGAAAATGGGAAAATATGAGAGTTCCCTTTTGTCCAAAATGCTTTGGGGAAGTAAATAGAATACTGCCAGCGAGGGTCCAAGAGCAGGGCCTGGTACCCAGTGACACAGTAAACAATGGCGGGCAGGCAATGCTGCCTCGGGCTGTTCTTCTCCAGGCCTGGGCGCGGCAGGGTGGACACGCCACTGCGGAGCTGGTTCCACGGGCTAGGGCCCTGGCGCACATCAAAAGCAGGGTCCGCCCTGCCAGGCTCGAGGGGCAAGAATTGATTAAAAAACCCTTTCTTTGTCTTTAATAGAGTGCTAGACTCCCTCAAGATCCTCTTCTTCCATTTTCTTAAAAAATAAAAACATTTGTAAATTTATTCAGTGATTAAGACTAAACTAGGGGATAAAATGCACGGAGCAATAGGGGCTCAGGAGATTCTTTGTTGTTAATTCTTGACTATCCACACAGTCTCACTACCTCCCTGAATCATCGACTCCAGCGCCTGAGTTACCTCAGGCCGGCTTCTCTGCATACGAGTGGAAGCAGAGAACGCAGGCTAAGCTGGCTGACTGTGCAAAGGGAAATCCGAAAAGAAAGTCTACTAAAAACCGCTATTTATTGAGTGCACTCATACAACGAACCCAGTGAAAAATTTAGGTAGAGCCGTTCGAAATGCTTTGTTGGAGGTCAAAAGTGGTTGCAAGTGGGCAAGTTTAAAGAATTTAATCTATACTGTTATCTCCATTTTATAGATGTGGGAACTGAGTCTCAGAGAAAGTCAATAACTTGCCTGTGACCTCAGGTCCAGGAAGTAGGTGAGCAGGGACTTGAAATCAGGGCTATGTGATGTACAGACCAGCTCTTCACCGAGACAATACAGCGTCACAGGTGAGTTTGGCCTCTCTGTTACCTGGAGGCTGCTTCCTTTAGTGAGGTGTGGGCTTCTTGGAGTGTAAATGCAGCCCAACTTTGTGTTCTCAGAAAATGTTTTTTTTTTTTTTGGATGGCCAGAAACCTCGACTTTGATAAAAGTTGGATGGATTTCAATGGAGGGGTGGGAAGAGGCCCCCCACCCCCTAAATGTGTGATCTTGGGCAAATGGCTTAACTTCCCTTGGTCTTCTCATGTGTTGGCATCTTCTCCATAGGGTGGTTGTAAGGAAATGAATGAAATAATGAGTGTGTAAGCTATTACCCAATGCCTGGCACACAGTTAACATTTGATAAGTGGAAAGAACATTCATTCTTAGATCTAATAGATCCTGTTAAGAAAAACAAGCTATTTAAAATCACATTTTTAAATGAAGAGAAAAATGTCATGGTAACATTTGGAAAGTTGATACTCAGAAAAAAAATAACAACAAATAGCTGAGATCATTTAAAAAGTTCGTCATCATAGCTTTGCAGTTTTAAGGAAAAACAACAATGATAGTGCCAGAGAGCGGAGCACATTGGATTGAGAGGCATCTAGCTTCCTCCAAGCACCACCAAAACATTTATGCATCAGAGCAATAAAGGAAATAGAGAAGCTCACTCCTGGAACTTGATCAACAGTAAGCAAAGTACCAGGAGCACTCATTTACAACACCTAAATGTCCACCCGTCATCAGATCTTTACTGAGTACCTGGTGCCTTTCAGCCCAGAGATAAAATGGGGATGGGAAGGCTGCTAGCTAACGGGATCCTGAAAAGTCTACGAGGTGAGTCTTTAATAAATAACACTTGTTAATTTATGTTTCTATATTCAGTCATGGTGTATTTCTGCAAAGAAGGCAGACATAGAATGAAACAATGGAATGAAACAATGGAGAAGAGAGATCCAAACAAAATAAGGTCTCCATTCCAATTTCCAATGATGTACAATCTGTTGTCATGGGATAGCAAGACAAGAGGAAATGACTGCTGGCATGCATGTGTGTTTAATGAGGAGCATTAGTGGAACATACCTTATCTGTCCTTTCCCAGGGTGGAAAAGTCTGTGCAACAGAAGGAAGTCCTTAAAATAGTATCCCACGACCATTACCCCCATGAAAATTGAAATCTGTGCTTCAATCTCCTTTATAAACCAATTCTAGTGTATTTATTTAAAAAAGGAAAGAGAGAGAAACGTCTTAAAAAGGGGAAAGGATTACCATAGTTCCTCTGTATATTTTTAGAAGAATGGCATCACTTTGCAGACTTGAATCTTAAGTCTGAGGGCTATAAACCACTTTCATCAGTGTTTCCACTACATCTTTTCAGTCTGGCTGCTCTTCAGACACACGTGTTTCTAACTCTTATTGGTCATTTCTTAGCTTCAGCTTCACAGAATTGTTGGATTTTTAAGAACCTTGCCTGTCTGGTTGGAAAAACATATCTATTTGTAAGGTGTCAAGAAACAGATAATAAAATAGTTCCATTTTTGCTAACACAATAATACTTCTTTAATCTGAGCCAGTGCTGTGACTCATCTGCCTGTCTCCTCTTGTGGGATGGAAAGGGAGCTGTCTGCAAACCTTGGTCGGAAGGCAGCTGGGAGGAGGGGAGGAGGTTCCCCTTACAAGCTAAGGCTGCTGCTCTCCTTCAAAAACCCGCAGGGTTCTGGAACGGCTGCTTCTCTGGGTTGAAGTGGCCTTTCGTACTTCAGGATGAGAGGCTGGCCAGGACAGCTCCGTTTTTAATAACTTGTCTCAAGGTGGATGCTGGCACCAAGGAAGCTTCTGCCAGAGCCAAGGCGGCCTCCATGGGGCTCTAGGCAAGCTGGACAATGGGGTCTGAGCTGGCTTCTTATCCATCTGGCAGAACAAAGTGCCAGGAAACAGTCTTTGAAGAGTGGACTTTTCCTAATTCTTTCTTGTTAGCAAAAATAAGTTTTATTGCCACTCCCCCACCACCTTATTTCCAAAGCAATTCATATCACTGTAGAAAAATTGGAAAACACATATAAACAATAAAAAAGAAAAAATTTAAATCCACTCATAATTCCACCAGTTGCAATAAATGGTACATATCTTTTGAAAAAAATTCCCTTTTTGTGTTATATAGCATTCTGCTTTTATGACTTGCTTTTTCCTTTTAACAATACATTGTGAACATCATTCCACCCACTCTCTGACGATATGACCTTTAATAGCTTCATAGTATTCTATTGTATGGGTACACCATAATGTATTTAAACATTCCTCTTTTGTTGGGCATATAGGTTGATTCTAATTTTCTGTTATAATAAGCAGCATCAGTGAACATAATCATGTCTAAATCTTTGCACACGTCTTTAAACACTGTCTGTGAACATTCAGGAGCCTCATTCGGTCTTGGGAGAAAGAGACAAGACGAAATTATAGCTGACAAAATATTTGCTGCAAATATCCCGAGACTTTAAGGTTATAAAGAACTTTTGTGGATGTGATCCCCTCTCAGCAGAGGGTAAGTTATTGGAGTTCATTCTTGCATTTATCAAGCATTGTTTGAGCCCAGAGGGGGTTCCTATAGGTTGAGGAGAGTATAAGATTTCCTATCCATGTTTCTACTGTGGTCAGTGTGTCCTCTGCACATCTCCATCCAAGTCCAGACACCTTGTGGGAGGCAGGGATGGAAGAGGCTGGCGAGCCGGGCATCAGGTTCTTAGCTTCTGTCCTCATTAACTGCCTACGGGAGAGCTTCCTGAGCAGCTAATGCAGTTATACTGACTCTAACGCACTGATTCCGAGGGAAAGGGAAATTGAGAATAAGGCAGGAGGAAGGGAAAGCCAGAGAGAGAAAAAACCTCTGTGGGTGCAATTTCAGTTGTGCTCTGGCTCAGTTTCCTCTTGGGTTGTTTGTAAGCCTCTTACACAGCAGGACCAGGATGATAGGTTCAGCCCTGCTGGGAGTCTCCCTGCTTGCATATGGTGTCTGGTCCCTCTTGTGGCATTCCCTCTGAGGGCCGCAGGATGTGACTCTGCTGTACTGGTGCTGTACTTACACGGATCCACACGGCTCCTATGTGAAACCCTAAGTGACTGTTTTAGCTGCGCCCAGTGTCTTCCCATCTTCCTGGATCCTTACACAGGTCTGTGGCATGGAAAGGGTCAATATTATTCCTACTGGGAAGAAGAAGTTGTCAAGATCCTTGAGGCTTAAGCAGCCATTAGTCTTCAAAGTTTTTAGGAAAGTAAGAGAGTATCCAAAGACTGGGTAGGGGCAATATTGCTCCAGTTTTTAAAAGGAAGAAAAGAGTGAATTCGAGGAATAACATTGGTAGCATTTTTGTTACTCTTTAGCAAAAATCTTGAGTAAACTTGTTTATAAACATTTAAAGAAGAAAGTGGTGATCACCAGCAGCCAACATGGATTCATTATCGTGTCCTGTTAAAATGATCATGTTAACTTCCTTTAAATAAAGTCATTAGGTGTATGAACCAAGATAATTTTATTCAATTTTAATGCAGCGAGTACTAGTTGAGCACCCTCTGTGTTTCAGGTACAAAATGAAGGGAACCGATTGCCACAGATGCCATATGTTTTAGGTAAAGCACATAAGTCCCTTGCTGTTGGTTGGATAACCCTACCCAGGAAGCCTTGATTCATGGTTCTTAGTTAATGAGGAGGGAGGTCTCTGGTGGAGAGAGTGACATAGAGCTCTGTCCTTAGCTCTAGTATATATATATGATCAGTGATATAGAAAATAAATAATTAAAAGAAAAAAAATCAGTGATTTAGAGGATGAATTTGGTTGTACTTATCAAATGTGTAGATTACCGTGCTAGGAAAGTTTAGGGAAGACTTGGAATTACATGGAAAAGATATGTGGGTCTTCATTGTCCATAAAAATCAACATGAGTCAACAGTGGGATAACAATGCATTGCTACAAGAAGAGCAGAAATAGTCCTCCTGTATCGGCTGGTATTAAGGACACCAGGGATCTCAGGAACATCTGGTGCCACATTCGAAGGAGTCATGTCAGGGATCCCCTGGAGGAGCAGACCAGAACAATGAAGGAGCTTTGGAAAGCATTCTGTATGAGGAAGTTTGAGTGTCGGGCTGGAGAAGAAAGAAAATGACGGGATGGATGGCCTCAGGTTTGAAGACCTCCACTCTGGGCTGATGGAGGACCAATGGGTAGACGTTAGTAGAAAGTAGAATTTGGACCTAGTGCTAGTCCAGGCCTGCTTGTCCTCAGATCTGTTGCCCTTTCTCTGCTGTGTATGGGAGAGGGATGACCCCTGCAGGTTGCATTTGCCAGGCTCCTGTAAGCTGGTTTCTAGCTAGATCCAGCCCATGTGAAGCACTAAGAAAAGACTGGAGATCAGGGGAAGGGGGAGCCAGAATATTCTCTTCAATCCTCTATCTCTCAGGTCTTGGCACCTCTGACAATGGCTGCCTCTCCTCCGTGGCTCCAGCTCCCACCAGATGGACCCACTGTGTGCCAGCATCCATCTGGTGACCACAGCCTCTGGGTTCCAGTCATAGTACCTCCTCCCTTTTGTATCTTCAGCCAAGATGGCCACTGGCTTCCTGCTGTTGCTGGTATCTAGGTTGCCACGCTGTCCTGTGTTTGCCTTCTCAGCTCTTCCATCACCTCTGTAGCCAGTTTCCTGCACTACTCTTTTGAAAAAACATAACATAGCTCTGCTTTCCTAGTAGGACCTTATTAGTACAGACACATAGAAGAAAGAGTGTTGTAATGATTACAAGTGGATGACCATGTTGTGGGGCACATAGGCCAATGACACGCTCTAATCCTTGATGTGGCCAAGTTGCTACTAGAACTTGAAGCACCCGACCCCTTACATCAGTACCCTTTTCTCCCTTCCTGCATAGATCGTTATTAAACACCCACCTGTGGTTTATCTTAATCACTCTTCTAATCTATGGAAGGGAAAATTGAGTCTCCTAAATTCTTTTTTTCTTTCAATTCTCTTGTAATTATGTGACAACCCAGTTCAATAATGCTTACTTGCTAATTATTTTACAGAACAAATACTGCTCGCCAAGTGTTGAGTAGAAGCTTATTTCCTCCCTTCAAAGCATTTGCAACTTAAAAAAGCTAAATACATGTTCCAGTCTGGAAGGTTCCACTTATATAAGCCTCTGATTTCATAACATCTATGTTGAATTGAGGGCTGTAAAAAAGAAGTGGGCTGTGCAGAGTGACCTAGTCTAAGTCCTTCACTTTAAATATTAAAAAAAAAAAAGTCCAGAAAGATGGAATGGCTTGCCAAAAGTTAGGGGCAGTAGTGAGACTAGAACCCAGGACTCCAGCTCTAGTTCAGGTTACTCATCATACCACCAGGATCCCTTATCAGCCCTCTACTCTCCTTCACTATATCAGTTTTCAATCTGCTTTTGCCTTCTGCTCCCAAATCTCTGTCGTCGATATTGATCTTTCCCTTCTTTTATGCCCTGCACACCAGTGTTTCAGGAGCCCATCTTCACCTGGAATGGAATTATGAAAAGCAGGGCTGGACCAGCCCCTCTTTTTAATTTCTTCATCTCATCAACGACTTCCTTCTATTCCCTTCTCTTCCCTCCCCTCCCCTTCTCTTCTGGATTCTCAAACTTTCCATTCCCCTCTCCTCTCAAGTGAACATCTCCTTCCCCACCCAGTCTCCCACTGGGATTCTTCTTTAATTGATGCCTCTTGTCTGTGTTCAAAGCTAATTTGCCTGGTTGAAGTTATCAACACTTCTAAGGGAGGACTCTTTCAAGCACTGGATCTGGTTTCTGGTTGCCATAAACTTTTGATCATTCTCTGAGGAAAAGCCATAAATTAATGTCATTACTTGGCAAGATGCCTGGGCCAATTGCTATTACTTCCCTGGTTTATCCACTGTGGATGTAAACATTTAACACCTCAAATAGTATGTATAGATGGGAAATCATCCCACAGCCAAGAATATCAAATTTATTTTAGTTCCAACCGTTAACACGTGTACCATGGGAATTTCCAGTGTTTCAACAACATTTTTCTTTGGCTGTCAGTATAAGTCTTCGCTTGGTTTTAGATCTTTCCAAATTTGTGTTATCTAGACATTCACAAGTGGTTATTGAAGCTTTTTCAGATCGCAAAATTACAATACAATATTTGAGTCACAGTGACCTTGTTCAAATGAGCAAATCCTCCCCCCAAAAAGACACATTGACACCATATTTCCAGTTGGCTTGCTTATATTCTTCTATCCTTCCAAATTTCGTGTTATTTTCTTCCAATGTGAATTTTGTAAAGTCCCATAATTGTCAAGAATCCATGAACTCAGTTCACCCTTCACATACTCATACTTTAATTTCTCTTGATGAAGTTGGTAAATATAAGGATCAAGTATTGGATTTCTGTTTCAGAAATAAGTGTAGGGAACACCTGTTCCCTTGCTTAGTACAATGACATTGCTGCAAACAGGAATGGGGAGTGACCCACAGGAAAGAGACAGCCTTGGACACCACAATGCTCTCCTCCCCAAGATACAGAGTGGAGGGTGGGGCCTGAGCAATGCTGACTCTCAGTTCCCAGCAAACACATCTTTGCAAAGTCTCCATCGTCACCCAGGGTGCCAACAGCATCCCAGATCTTCAGACTGGTAGTCTTCAAATTAGTTCCCTGATTTTTGTCTTATTCCTACTTTGGCATTCACAGGCTTATCAAATTCTACTGCTATTTCTTCCACAAATTTTTTGATTTTTACCTCTTTGTTTCCAAATCTGCAGTCTCCCTCCTCCTGGCTCTTCATTCACGTCTTCATTGCTGCAACAACACTTTCTCCATCCTTGCCCAAATCCCACTACCCCTGAGCCCCTCTTCCCATCTAAGAACTCGTGTCTTTACCGTCTGCTCTGCTCCCCGTGCACGGGAGAGCCCTGAATATGTATCAAAACAAAGGACTAGCCAGAGTCTAAACAGTGATGTGTTTGTCCCATGCCCACCCCATTTCAGTCTCTTCTTGCTTCCTGCCTTACCCCATATTTAATTTACCTGGCTCTCTGTTTGTGACAGTCCCGTCCCTGGTGTGTGGGCTTCTCGCCCCTCTTCCCCCCACTGTTACCCTGTCTCCTCCCTGCCTGCCAGCCAGTGTGCTTTGCTGTGATGGCTTGAGGCTTTGACTCTCAGGCTCAGCCTCTTGCCCATCTCTCTGGAATTATCCTCATGGGAACTTCTGGCTAGTTTGCCTTGGTGTCCCTGGAACCCACATCCTGTTCTTGGCTTTGCCTCTGGACTAAGTGTTGTGTCATTTCTGCTGTGGTGGACTGAAGACACCTGGGTTTTTTTCTGACTCTTCATGAACTTTATATGTGACTTTAAATAAGTCAGTGCTGCCTGTCCCAACCCTCCTCAGATGCCAGTTTTGAGCCCCTACATTTGGCCACCTCACATGCCCTGAACACGCCCCCCACTATTGTATTAACCAAGCCCTCTTCCCCCACAAGACAAGGGAGGGGATGACTCTTGTGACCTGGCGTCCAGTGTCCCTGGAGCCCCTGCATGGCCACTGACCCGCAGTTCTCCCTTTGGCAGTGCCTCACAGAGTGCGCAAACCAGTGGGTTGGGTTTGGCTTCAGGTCCCCCACTGGCACTCATGCATCCTTCTTGGGACAGTAGCACCACCCTGGACACTGACTCTTTCTGAGGTCTGGCAATTTCCTATTACTTGAGGTAACGTGAACAGTGAGTTTTCATCTCCAGAGAGCCTAATGTAACCTGTCATTTGTGGGCTCTTACTTTGCTTAAAAATTAACTTTATTGGGTATTTTTGAGTGGCCAAAAAAAAAAAAAAAAAAAAAAATTAACTACTAGTTGTCTTACAACACCTTTTTAAAGAATATAACAAAAAGTCAGGAGAAGTCAGAAAGTAAAGGCCCTGAGCTATCAAAAAAGCTATCTTTGGCTCAGAGGAGAGTCTAGTTTTCTTTCTTTACCCCCAAATTCCATCAGGTGTGAGAGCAGGAGGGAGGGCTGGGGCAGCCTCTCCAGGCAGCACAGGAGCCGGAGTGGAGGAGCTTCTGCCCTCGCCCACACCCCTTTGGCGTTGACCTTCCCCTACGCCCTGCTGGATTCCTACTGCAAACACCTGCAGGCTTCTGGAGGTGCCAGGGAGCAAAGGCAAGCAGCTCTCAGAGAACAATGGGCAGGATTTGGGAACAAAATCTAGGTTCCTGTTCCTCAAGTGGGACAGCTCTGCACAGCCGTGTAGAGGTCCCCGTGCCACTGAGCCCCAGCTGCCTCACGGGGTGAGCAACTTGCACCTGGAAGTAATGCACCTGCGTAGGCTGCCTACCCTTTCTGTCACGCTCTCAGGCCCTGCTGCTGCTCCCGGAATCACCTCCTACAACTTCCCTCCAATCCTTATCTCAGGGGCTGTGTCTGGGGAACCATGGAACAAGAGCAAAGAGCTGAGAAATGATGGAAAAAGAAAATAGAAGAACTTTGGAAAAACAGAGATAAGAACTAAAGTATTCGGGGCCTTGGGTTTAAGCAAGGGCCATTGGAACCCCAGGATCTGTGACACAATTACTGAGGGGTACCATCATGATCTGGGTATAGTGGGTTTTCTTTAGGAAGCCTGGGGAATGAGCACCATATTTTAGGAAGGTTTTTGCCTGAAAGAGTGAAAATAGGTTGTGACGCTTAAGGGAATAATTTGTTGGCTATTTGGTAGCTTGCATTTCCTGCACACCCCTTTCCCTAACAGCCAGGATTTATTACTGGGTTTTTAGTTTAACTAAAATCATTGCCTTCAAACTTCAATGCCCCTGGTTCCAGCAGCTTTGTTCTTTTAGATTTGTATTCTTCATGTTTTTCATAGCCTTTGATTTCATCCCTTCCCATCCCCAGTTTGCATAATGGAGCTCTCTCTCTCTTTTTTAAGTCTGCCTTCCCCTTGGCCACTTCAATGGCCCTTCTTGTGTACCATTATCTCTTTCTTGGGGTAAAGCGATCAGCTCTGCATTCAGTATTCCAAAGGCCAGTACACTGAGATTTGTACTTCTGTTTTGTTTCCAATTCAAATTGATTATTTTTTCAGTTTTTATCCAGATGTTTGATATCATGTAAACACAGCTTGAAAGTGTTCCTGAACTGCTTACAGATGTACACCAATGAAATCCTTTCCAAATTATATATAATGATGCTCTGGGTCTATTTATAACCATGTCATAGTCTTTGGCTTGAGTTTTAGCTGGAAGAGTAAGTTAGAAAGAAAGTGAAAAACTCACGTGTGTGGGTCATTTGTCTATTTGATTAAAGTCTCCAGCTATTTGGAAATAGGAATTGACGTAATTTCCCACTGAATGCTGGCGTGTCTATAACTATGGTATTACAGGCTGAAAGTTTGTGTCTCCTTCAAGTTCATATGTTGAATTCCTAATCTCCAATGTAATGGTATTTGAAGCCTGGGCCTTTGGGAGGTGACTGGGGTTAGATGAGGGCGTGAGGGTGGAGCCCTTAATATGGGATTAGTGCCCTAATAAGAAGAGAGACCAGAGAGTGAGCACACAGTGAGAAGCTGGCCACCTACAGCCCAAGGGCAGAGGCCTCAGCAGAACCTGATCATGCTTACACCTCGATCTCAGACTTCTAGTCTCCAGAATTATGAGAAGTGTGTTTTAATTTTTGTCGTTTAAGCCACCAGTCTTTGGTATTACATGTTATGGCAACCAGAACAGAATCCTATATGCGGGGACCCAGACCTGCAGGTCCGTGTGGCATATGATTACTGTAACTCTCTGAGCTGCTGTAGTATGCCCATTTAGACCCAACCAAGACCTCCTCACCTGATGTTTGGCACCAGAAAGACACCCTTTAACCCTTTAGACGCACACAATTCTTATCAAAATCTTGGTTGCAGAATATGGTATTTAAGTGTGATTGCATATAGGATGTTGTGGCAGATTGCATTTTTTAAAGATGGTGGCAATGATATCTCCTATCCACTGCTTTTCTACAATGTGATTTTGACAGGCTGCCTCTCAGGAAGTGGGGTCTGTGTCCTCTCCCCATAATCTGTGACTTGCTTGTAACCAACCAAATACAGTGAAAAGGACTTTATATAACTTCTGAGGCTTGGCCAGAAAAGATTATACAGCTTCTGGTTGGTTCTCTGGGACATTCACCTTTGGAGCCCTGAGCTACCATATAGGAACTTTTACTACCCTTAGGCCTTCATGCCATAAGGAAGCTACATCCAAGTGGTGAGGCCATGTGTGAGCACTCCTATCCCAGCCAACAGCCAGATCAACCACCAGGCATGTAAAGTGAAGATGCCTTCATTTTCCAGCTTTTGAATGCCCCCCCCAGTGAGCCCCCAACATCACAGAGTAGAAATAAGCTATGTTGTAGCCTCTCCAAGTTCTTGGCCCACAAAATTGGAAGCAAAATAAAATGGCAGTTGTAAGTTACTAAGACTTGGTGTAATTTTCTATGCATCTATAGTAAATGGAATGGATGTATATTTCATTGATCGTTTTGGGACTAAAATCTCACTCTTGGATCAAGCCAGACCAGCAGAAACCCTCTTTGCTTAGATCTTTCTTGAGCAACCCGCAGGTGTGGCGCCTTATTTTGTACCAACAGGCAGGCTCAGAAGCAGCTATTCTGCAGAGATACTGTTGAGGATGGGACAGAGTTCACTTAGAGCCTCCTGCAGGAGAAGCTGTGTTTTCTGAAAGCAACTGGCATCTTGTACTTTGAATCTTACTGTTGCTCATCTTTCCCTCTTTGCTTTGGCTTCTGAAAGCTCAGGACTGACTTTATGACTAACCTGTAACAACTGATTTTATCTCTGTGTATCCCATTGGATTTTTTTGTAAGCTCCTCAAAATACTTTTACAATAAGGTGGGATATAAGTAAATTCATGGGAAGATGAATGTCCCTCCAATCATTCTAGTATTTGAGAGTATTATTAGACTAAGCTAATTGCAACATATAGGTTTATTATAACTAAACAAAAAACATATTCTACATCCTCTAAAACAAAAACAGAAGAAGCTAAAAGGGGCGGTCTTGACTAGAAGTTAAAAAAATAATCCACTATAGAGAATATAATATCATTTAGTAAGCAACACAATGAGGCACTTAGACAGAGAAAGTAATATTTACAGAACACTCCCAGACATTCTCTAGATCCTTTATGTACATGATTTTATGTAATTGTATTTATTTTGGTGAAACAACCCGATGGACATAAAGTTATTTTATTTTGCAAATGAAGAAACTGAGGCCCAGAGAGGTTCTAAGCTTGTCCAGGGTCACACAGCTAAGCGGGAGAGCCAAGATTCAAACTCCATTCCCTTTACAGTTATGGTGGGTGTCAATGGCACCTTAGAGGCTCACACAAGTTAGAATACTTCCCCAGGCATAGATCAAATCCTGTTCAAGCGAACACTGCGGATGCATCTCTGTTGCGGGATGGGATGTTGTAGTAAGCCATCGTGGCTGAGGAGGGATTCTGTCCCCGGGGAGCAGCAGGCAGGAGGCTGAGCCACAGGAGAGGGAACAGAGACCTGCCTGCAAGAGACAGCCTCTTCCACAGCCGCCACTGGCTGAGCCCACACTTTCAGAATGGGGGTTTTGCTTTTCCCTTTCCATGGTATCTCCACTGGGCCCCGCCCTCCTCCGGAAAAGATCTTGCTTCTTCAAGGAAGCTCCCCGGAAAACCTCCCGGACGCTGGCCCCGGCTGTGGGTGAGGTTTGTGTCACACCAGCGTGAGAGCCTGCGTGTTTCTGGACACTGTCACATAGCGAGGCGTTTGCCATTTCTCCCTGCATATGGACAGGAACTGGAGAAATGTGTTCTTGGTGCCAAAATATTTCCTCTTAATGACTTCAACCATGAGCAGATGGGGCAGCATCGTGACCATGGGCTTCTGGATGAGGCTTGGACCTTCCTGCATTTGGTGCTGTGAGTTGTCAGAGTAATGACACCCCACTTGCTGCATCCTCTACCAGGCAGTGATTTTAAGCACCAGGAAGAAGAAACCTGTGGGCAAGAACTTCATCCAAGCTCTAACCACATTTATCTGGGTAATGCCACTGAAAGTATGACTTAAATTCTGCTATTTCTCTAATGACTTGTCTGCATAAATGGTCTTTTGTTTGCTACTGGAGTTAGCCTTAGAGTAGGTATGATGTGACTCAAGGGGTGCGATTTGGATGAGCCAAATAGCTTGACAATTCCTCCCGTGCTGGCTGTGGTGCCTGAAGGGCCACCGTACCAGGCAGAGGGACCAGCTGGGGCGAAGAGCCTGAGCAGGGGTCACGTGGGGTGCTGAAGGAACATCATGGGGCCGGAGGCTGGGGGAAGCGTGGGCAGGGTGGTTGCTGAGGAGGGCAGGGGGTGAGGTGGGGCGGGCAGGAGCTGTTCCTGCTGATTCCTAGTCTGAGTGCCTAAAAGGCTTAGAGTAAACCCTCGATACAATGCAGCCTCTCTTCCAGGGGGCCAGGCAGCTCCATCCAGGGCCCCAGCTTACCTGGACGAGGCCCTGGACACTCCTTGCTCATTCCCTCTGCATCAACAAGTACCATCCCTCTACATGCTCTTGTCTGGGGACCCTCCCTGGGATGGCCCCTATAGCCTTCAACCCCTACCCTGACACCAGGGTGGGAGCAGACCACCTTGCAGGCTGGTACTGCTTAACCCCAGCCCTGCCCTGTCCCAGCTCCTGTGCCACCCCGTATACCCCCAGCTAGTCCTCCATCCCATTCCTGAGGCTGATCCTGTCTGCATGGAATCAGTGCACGGGAATCACGGCTTGTGGACAACACCTCCCACCTCACAGTTCTGGCCAGGCCCACCTCTCCTGCCCTTGGGAGATCCATTGAGTGCTTGGTATGTGCTGAGCACATACTTTACATGTGTCCCAATTTTCCGATGCAATGGGTGTTTTAAAATTTTATCCATATTTTACAGATGAAGAAATGGAGGCTCAGAAAGGCTAAGTCACTTGCCCAAGGTCACACAGCTGGTAAGTGGTAAAATTTTGTTTGAAACCCAAATCCATCTTTCCCCAGAGCCCCTCCCAGAAAAATGGTGGTAGTTGAACGTGTTCAGAAAGAGCTTCTGAGCTGAGAGTTGTAAGAGGGACAGCTCTGTGGCTCCAGGCCTGGAAAGGCTGGTCCGTGATCGTGCTCGTGCTGTTTGCCCACCAGGAATGAAGGTCCTGGAAACAACCCTGCTAAACCTCCCCAAGGACGACTCTGCTATGCCAGCACCCCAAGTGGTGCTGCTCCTCTTTGGCCTGGAGCAGGTCCTGGCTGCACAGTGAATAAAATCCTGCATTTGTAATACCTCCCCCCAAATATAATTTTTTTTTCCCCTGGCCCTAATGCCTGGCATTGTGCACCAGACATTCCCTAAGTGCCTTCCGGGTACCAAGGACTGAGGAGACAAAGCTAATTATGGCCTGATCTCTGCTGTCATGGGGAGCCCAGAACAGAAGACCAAGCGACCTCTTGAGCTGGCTGCACCATGACCCTGTTTTCCTGAGGAAAAGGCCAGGCTGCTGCCGTCCCCCACAGTCCCCTCAGATCTGCAGGTTCCTGCTGAGCACCTATCACCTGTGAGCATGGTCTCAGGCCTGCTGAGGACGCAGGGAGAGGTGGGACCCTCTCAGTCTAAAGGTGTCAGTTAGCTAGACTGGGGAGTGGGGAGGAGAAGTGGGCTGTGTCCAAGAGAAGTATCCAGAAAACTCGACTAACTGGCAGAGCATGAGCCTCTTGTTGCTTAGTTATGCACTTCAAAACAAAACAAAACAAAACTTAAATACAGGCAATGTTATTTCAACAAGATGAGCCTGCAATAAAAATGTACATGATATAAAACATTTTTTTCATAAAACATTCAAACTGCAAAGTACTTATCAGTAAACTTTTTAAAAACGTCCACATTTACCTCATATAGTTTTCCAAGACATTTCCAGGAGATTATTGCTTCTGTGCAATTGTTTCAATCTGTTTTCATGAAGGCTCCAGATGTAAAACTCACAGGGAAAGTTGACCCCCATTTCCAGGAATAATGGCAAAAACACAGAACTGTACGCAATTTCCCTCAGTTCATTGAGAGACATGAAAATACAATTTGTTTTCTGTTGCTGTTTTATTCCCATTTCCTCGGGGATTTCTGGGGAGGCCCCTGACCAGGTGGGAGAGAGCTGAGCCTTTCCTTTTGGGTACTGTAGGGAGATCATTCCTTCAGGTGGCGCCTGTGGGGCACAAGAAAGAAGTCACCTGCCATTAGGGAGTGTTATTTGGAAGGTGCCAACACATCCCTTCTGCCGCCAGGAGTAGCCCCCATAACCTGCTATGGTGCCTGCAGTTCCACTATTAGAGGTTTATTCCCTTGGAAGACATAGTGTTTAAACTTTTTCTGAGAGGGTAATGGTAATGCAATGGAGCTCTTTCTGCAAATTAACTCTTGTACCAAAGGCCCTGATGTGCATAACTTGATGTGAATTAGGTATCTCTCTCTCCTTGCATTTAGGTGAAATTCCCTAGATGTCTCCCCCTCCTTGCCATCTTACCTATTTTCACAGCCTGATGAAGCTGACACTTCTGTGGTTCCATTGGCTTCTGTCTCTTGTGTCCCATTTTCTCTTGCATCCGCCCTGATGCAGAGCTCAGCCACTCTCCAGTTTCTGTGGGACACCGGATATGGCAAACGTTTGGTGAGTTTTGAAAAGGTCCCTGAAGATTTGGTGGGGATCAAAGGAGAGGTCTTTCGCTGGGCAGATTCACCCATGTGTCCTCTGTCTTCTCTCACACCCTGATTCTCTGGGGGCTCCAAATTCTTCTCCTTGCACTTGGATTACCAGCTGGTGGCCCCTGCTCTACCTGGACCAACTAAATCCCCCTCCTCACCACTGAACATGCTCCTTCTACTGGCTCCTGAAAGAACCCATCATCTTCCTGCTGCTCAAGCTGGGGATCAGAGTCATTCTTGCTTCCCCTCCCTCTCCATGTCCCATGTCCAAATACCAAGTCCTGTCTACCCCAAACATCCCCATTCTTCAGGCTGGAAGAATTCACTAGGCAGAGGGTAGAGTGTGTGTGTGTTAGGGAATAATCTGCTGGTGGAAGAGGGGTGGGACTGGGGGTCTATTTCCTAGCTACGGGTACATAGCCAATGCCCTGTGTTAAATGAGTATCTGTTTACTTGGGGCAGCTTTTGGAGAGGAGTGGATGGAGATTATGGGTAATCTCCAATGCTGCCGTCCCTACTGAGGGGCACAGAATGACAGAATGATGGTATGGCCTTCCACCCGAACTGCCTGGCCCTCTACTCCCTCTGATCCATTCTGCACACAGCCTCTGAGCCTGACTACCTGAAAGTTGAATTGGATCCTGTTGTTCCCAAGCTTCAGTGGTCTTCACTGTCTTCCAGCTAAAGACCCAAATTTTTTACACGGCCTGCAAGGCCCACCACAGCCTGGGCTCACTTCTCTAGCATCGCTCTTGCCTCCCCCAAATCCTGCTCTCCAATCCAACCAGGTGGATCTGTTTGCAGGCTGCTCTGTGCGCCTGTAACACTCTCCAGTGCCATTGCCGGGGGGAACCCTCTGCGCCTCCGCTTAAGCTCCCAGGTAGAGATCACTTCTTCTGGGACAGGTCCCTGACGTCACAGACTACATTATAGGGCACTGGCCTGGGAATTTTTTGCTAGAGATAATAATAATAGCCACTCAGATTGAGGGGTTCTCCTGCTGACAGTATGTAGCAGTACTGCTGTCCTGAGAGGCCACCCTGCCTACCACTGTATCCTCAATATCTGGCACAAGCCTGTCACATTGAAAGTGATCAGTGAAGATGAGCTGAATGAATAAACAAATGATGAATGAAGGAATGAACGAACCTAGTGCCAAAGGGATGTTTCTGTGTGAAAATAGCTCTCACGATGTTCATCTGGAAAAGAGAACAGGCAGGGCTGGATGCTGTGCATGATCATTGGCCTGAGGGTGCTATGAGAAACTGTTAGAGGATTAGAAAAAAAAACGTGTATAAAGTGCTGAGCACAGCACCTGGGACCCAGTAAGATTTCACTGCAGGACACTTTCCATTTCCCCTTGTCCTCTGTGTACCAATTCTGCCCAACTCCAACCCTCGACAAAGGATTGGATTGCGGGCAACAAGCAGAGAGTTCCGGTGAAGAAGGTTTCTGCCCCTGGGAAGGAGAACTTTCTAACAAAATATTCTGGAAAGGAAGGGATCCTTGTGATGGTGCCATCCCTGCCATATAATCATATGATGTAGAAAGAAGGGTAGCATACACCAGAGATGTGGGCAGGAGGCGGACCAGGTGTCTCTCTCTTTTTTAAAATATGCTTTATTGATTATGCTGTTACAGTTGTCCCAATTTTTTTCCCTTTGTTCCCCTCCACCCACTGACCCCCCTCCCTCCAGTTGTCCCCCCAACTTAGTCCATGCCCATTAGTTGTGCATATAGTTCTTCTCAACCTCTTCCTGTCTACTCCACTCCCTCCTACTATGCTTCTTAATTTCTGTACCAACTCCCTCCCTTTCCCCCTTCCCGCTGACCTCCCCCCATAATGTTCTCCATACCTATAGTTCTTTTCCCACTCTCATTGCCTACTTAGTTTGCCTTTGTTTCAGTTCCCTAGCTTCTGTTGTTGGTTGTTGTGATGCAGTTTTCATTTTAATGTTCATAGTTTTGATCCTCTTTCTCCTAAACAAGTCTCTTTAACATTTCATATAACAGTGGTTTGGATCTGATGAACTCCTTCAGTTTTACTTTGTCCTGGAAGCACTTTCTCTGCCCTTCTATTCTGAATGACAGCTTCGCTGGATAGAGTAATCGTGGCTGTAGGTATTGGATTTTCATTACTTTGAATATTTCTTGCCAGTCCCTTCTTGCCTGCAGTTTCTTTTGAGAAATCAGCTGACAGTCTTATTGGGATCCCTTTGTATGTAATTCTCTTCTTCTCTCTTGCGGCTTTTAGGATTCACTCTTTATCCTTAATTTTGACATTTTGATTATAATGTGTCTTGGTGTAGTTCTCCCTGGGTCCAGTTGTTTTGGAAGTCTCTGTACTTCCTGTACCTGTAAGTCTATTTCCTTCCCCAAGTTAGAGAAGTTCTGCTTCATTATTTTTTCACATAATTTTTCAATTTCTAGTTCTTCTTCTTCACCTTCTGGTAGCCCTATGATTCAGATGTTGACCCGCTTATAGCTGTCCCGTAGGTTTCTGAGCTTCTCCTCATTTTCCTCACTTCTCGTTTCCTCTTTCTGCACTGGTTGACTGTTTCTTCCCTATGTTCTGATTTGTTGATTTGATCTCTGGTTTTCTTTCCCTCACCACTAGTTTCGTATGTGTTTCTGTTCATTTCAGTAGGATTAGCCTTCATTCCTTCCCCATCTTGTTTAAGATCTGCTGTTAGGTCTGTAAGCACTTTTATAAGCAAAGCTCTGAACTGTGCCTCAGAAAGACTTCCTGTCTGCTGCTTTGTTAGATTAGAAATTTTCTGTCTGGTCAGCTGCGTCACTGGGATCTCTATCATGATCTGTGCCATCCTGAGAGTTTTGTGTTTACCTTTGCTTCCTGGGCAGGGCTGTCACACCTCCTACGCTATAGGGGGTGGAGCCCCATGCACTCATCACAACCAGGCGTTTTCTGCGGGGGTGGGGGTCCAAGATGAATTCCTGCCGCTCACTCTCTGCTGAGAGACCGGGAGCCTCCTTCTCCATCCCCACCCCCACTGGGCCTCACAGTCCAAGGCAATGGGGGTCTGCCTTCCCCAGCTTTGGAATCACAAGCTGATGGGCCTGGTTTGCAGCCGGGGGTGCTCCCCAGGCGATTCTCACCTACCCTTAAATACGGGTGTCTGTGCTTACTGCTCTCTTGCCACCGTCACTGCTGCTGCCATGGACAGCACAGCTTGACTTCTCCTCCCCAGCTTTGCCCCTCCTACCTGTCCAGACGAGCACCACTTCTTTATAACTTCATACGTTGGACTTCCATTTATTTTCTGAAACTTCTGGTTATTGCTGGTTTTGTGGCAGTTGTATTCCTTCTCAGTTGTCGAGGGAGATGGGACACGTCAGTCTAGGCCTCTATCTTGGCCCTAAGTCTCCTGTGTTTGTTTGCTTCCATGTCCCAGGGAGAGCTGTTGCTCCTACTACGTTGTAAGGGGCGGAGCCTTAGGGATTCATCAGTAACGGGCGACCTGTTTCACCACTTTGTGGCGCTGTATGTGGGGGAGGAGTCTGAAAAGGAACAATGCCGCTTGCCCAGCACTCGCCCCTTTTCCAGGCACCTCTCCCACTTCTGCACCGGACTGGTGCCCCTCTAGCTGCTGCCCTGGCCGGCGTTCCCGAGTGGGTGGGTCTGCAGACATTCTAGGACTGTGTGGGCCCTTTAAACAAGTGGACTCTTCTGAGAGACTGGCAGTTTCTGCCTCCGTCTCAACCCCCACTGGTCTGCACAGTCAGAAGCAATGAGGCTTGATTTTCCCTGGTGCTGGGACAGTGAGCTGCTCTGGTGAGGAACTGGGAACACTCCCCACGTGTCCCTCCTGACTTTTTAAAACGTGTTAACTACACTTTCCGCTGGCCTGCCACTGCTGCCGCTGCTGCCACTGCTGCCACCACCACACCGTGTCCTCTCTGCGCCTCCTACCTGTCTGGATAGTATTTCTTCTTTATATCCTTGTTTGCTGAATTTCCATGCACTTTGATTTTCTGGAACTTCTGGTTGTTTCTAGTTTTGAGGTAGTTGTATTCCTTCTTAGTTGTGGAGGCAGACACAGCGTGTCTGTCTATGCCTCCATCTTGGCTGGAAGTTGGACCAGGTGTCTCTTATGTTTCCTTCCCTGCCTGAGAAGATCTGATTCTATTATGTCATTCTTTAATTTTTTTTTTCCTTTTGTTGTCCTGATTTCAAATAGGTATAGAGGTGCTGCAAATTCAAATATAAGAGAAATTTCAGGAAAATTACATTACCAGGGAGAAAAAACTTTTGGCATTTATCTAAGAGAATTTCTATTCTGCTGTCATATCTTGTATGGGAGGTCTTACCAAGCCAAATTCTATATCTGTGGCCAGTCTTCTTTGGGCTGAACTCCCTCCCACAATGAACCTTGACCTCTGAGTATCACTGACAACTACCTTTCTTGCTCTTTTAGGTATTAAAGGGGAAAGCAGAGTTTTCAGGTTTGTTTTTTATTCCAAGCAAGAGTGTGGATTTATTCTGGACATTCTGGGCTCCCTCAATAAAATATATAAGGTGTCCAGGTCAGTGTTTCTTAACCTTGACACTACAACATTTTGAGCCAGATAGTTCTTCGTTGTGGAGGGCAGTCCTGTACATTTTATGATGTTTTTAGCAACATCCTTGGTCTCTACCAACTGGATTCTAGTAGTACCTCCCCAGATATTATCAAATGTTCCACTGGGGGAGCAAAACTCACACCTGGTTAAGAAGCACTGGTCTAAATAAAAAGTTTCAGAAGTAAGTCCATCATCCAGATATTCTGTTGGTCTAGGTAACTTACACACTGAACTTGAAACCCAGTTTTCCTAACCTCATAACCTGGGCTTAGGAGGCAGGACCTCAGTGTAATTAAGATCAAGGATCTAGAAGCCAAATGGCCTGGATTCAAATCTGACCCTCCTAGGCCTAAGTTATTAAACTCTGTAAGCTTTAGTTTCTTCATCTATGAAATGGGGCAATGATAGTAGTTTGCTCTTGATGTATATTTACATAACTTGATGTGAATTAAGGATCTCTCCTTGCATTCTGGATGGTCAAGCAGATTAAATGAGATAATATTTGTAAAGTGTTTATCCCAATACCTGATACTTAATAAGGCTGCAATGTATGTTGCCTATTATTTGTGACAATAACTTTCCAAGATGAAAAAGATAATCTATTCTTTGATAGATAACTTAAGTGTCTGCATGCATTAGGCAGCATAGGCTAACTGCTTTAACAACAACAACAACAAAAAACCCTGAAGTTTGTTATATAAGAGTATATTTTTCACCTACCCAAAAGTCCATCACTGGTGTTTCTGGTAGGACTGCTCTCCTGGGTGGCTCCAGGCAGTGAATTTATTCTGGAAATTTCAAGCTCCCTCAATAAAATATATAAGACGTCTAGGTCAGTGTTTCTTAACCTTGACATTATGGCATTTTCAGCCAGATAGTGCTTCTGAGGAGAGGCCACCAAGCTGCCATGACTCATTTTACAAGCAAAACAAAAACCTTTTTTTCCTTCAGAATTAAAGGATCTTTATGGCTTGTGTTGATCATAAGAATAATAACACTTATAAAAATTGCAAATATTCAGAAATATAGACAGATGTCTGTGAAGTTTGAAATTTGCCCATAATCCCACATCCCAGAAATAATAATTTCTCTCTCTCTCTCTCTCTCCTCGTTTTTACAAGAATGGGATTTTGCTTACTGTTTTGCACCCTGGACATTTTTTTTTTTAGTTCTATTCATATGATTCCTACTGTTTAATCATTTTAATGATAACAGAGCATATATTGTATGCTCTGGATATATCATAAAGACTTCTGTTCCTTAAATTACAAATTTTAAAAGTTTTAAAGGCCAAATGGGTTTATATGCACTAAGGACTAGACATAAAGAAACATTTCTGAAGGCAGAAATAACACAGTCTCAGGATATGGTGTCATCTTGGAAAACAACTCCATGTTTTGCAATTGTTCCTGCTATGGTTCCTTGAGGAGCTGATTGTTCTCATTTTTATAGTTACACATAATTTCTGCAAAATCATTCTCAGCACAGTCACTCCATATAAGATGTTATATTTTATTTCCAAATGAAAATATACTGCCTCCTGTTATGAAACATTGAGAAGTCAGCATCACTTATGTGGCATTCTTACCAAAAGGGCATAATCTGAATTTAATGATGACAAAATGTCAGACAAACCCAAATCAAGGACATGCAACAAACTAACTAGCTACGCTTTTAATTTTTCTGTGTGTCTGGAATTATCTCTAAAATTTAAAATAAAATAAATTTGAATGAAACTATGCATGTAAAGTTTTTCATTTGTATTACTGCCCAAAGACCTAGGTATACAGCTTGAAGTGTTTGCTTGGAAATAGTTGACTCACGACTCATTAACCTTCAGAAAATCACAGAAATTCTGCTTTCTTTGTCCATGTTGCTGATCACTCACCGTCCTTTAGGCCTTGTCCTGATGACACACAACGTATCCGCTCACCACTCTCTCCCACACTTACCCTCCTCTCGTCGGATTTGCCCATCCATCCACCTGCTCCCAAACATCAACACACTGTCATATCCTATCTACCTGACCATGGTTCTGTATGTATCTGTAATACTTCAGGGTCAGATCAATAATTGTAGACGTTTCCCTACAACTCCACTTTTTCCTCACTGCTCCGTCTTACAGTGATGGGATAAAATCTGTTTAGACCTGAATATTGCTTATCTCCTCTTGATTAGGAGAATGAAGTCTATGCCTCTACCTGTGCTCCCCATACCCCATCTTCACTCTTTGTAAGATAACTTACAAACTCTTTAAATGATCACTTGATTCCCTCACTCCATCCCTGCCTGGCCCTTTGCAACCTTACACCCCTTGTGGGAACGCTTCTCTCCCCTGAGCTGGCCCACTGATGGTCCAACGACTCTGCCAGGTGGTGCACACACTGTCTGCTGCTCATCTTGCCCCCGTTTGGAATCTGGCCTTTCTTCTTG
The DNA here is from genome assembly GCF_987537825.1 of Furipterus horrens. Taxonomy (NCBI): domain Eukaryota; kingdom Metazoa; phylum Chordata; class Mammalia; order Chiroptera; family Furipteridae; genus Furipterus; species Furipterus horrens. Next base: position 156,015,231 of record NW_028327173.1, read on the forward strand.
AAAACTCACTTTCCTAGAAACCCCAGGCCCTGAGAATATCTCATTCCTCTGTATTCCGGTAGCACTTCTTGCTCTAAAGTTGTTGCTTTTCCACTTCCTCTTGTTAGTACCCTTTTCCTCTGTGTGGCTGGCCTCCCACTAGCCCCACAATCTCCCTGAATGCAGAAGTGACTGACACTGGTAGGCCACGAACCTTTCTGTGATTTTAGTGGCAGCCCCATTTGCTCCACTCCTCACACCTGACTTTGACTTTCTGAGCTCCACCTCGCTCTGCTCAGAGACTGGGCCTCTACCTACCCTGTAGCCCCTTCCATGCTTGGATTTACTTAAAAAATGTAACAGATATCTGGCAGCAGATTCCACTCCCCCCACCAGCCCCTGTGGTCATGCCATTGGCTAGGACTTGGCTTGTTTTATACTTGCAGATTTTGCCTTTAAGGTTATCATCTTCTCTCCCCATGTACTGGGTAAGCTGGCCCCAGACAGTGGTGCCTCAGACACATGATCAGTCCTGTAAAGCAAAGTTGGCTTGAGATTTGCTTCCAGTCGTGACATCTTTAGTCCTTTTTTATAACAATTTTTCTTTATTAAGGCATTTAAAATATATTAAATAATCCTTATACAGTAAGTCCTCACTTAAAGTCCTTGATAAGTTCTTGGAACTGCAGTGAAACAATGTATAATGAATTTTTATTATAAACTTTATAACTAATTTTACCATAGACTAATTGATAGAAACAGGGTGAAGTCCCTGTAGCATTTCATAAATGTTATAATGAAACAACGCTGAATGAAAGATGTTGTTTGAGGACCTGCTGTGCTAAAGACCATATTTCACAGCGACTTTGAAAGAAATCAGTATGTAGTATATTATTTAATTGTAAGCCCCCAATTCACCTCCAAGAATCATGAGCTTTTCCTGGCTGTTTTGTTCTCCATAGTTAAGCACGTGGCTTGAAGATCTTCCTGTTTACTCATTTTTTCTGCACCAGAAACTTCAAGTGTTGAAGTATCTTCTGAGGGCTTCCAAGTTACTCCTGAAGGAAAGATCTTACTTCACCCTTCTTTCTCCACATTACCTCTCCTCCTGTTACTCCCCACTCCCTTCTCTTTATCATATTAAAGGAAAGAGAAGGTTTTAAACAGCGAGTGCCTGTGCTGAAAACACAACAGGACCACCCAACCAGAAGTTTTCCAGTCCTGGGTTGCTTTCTCAGTGAATTTAGTTTTCTTCCTTCTTTCCTAACATTTTGAGAATCCCTCCCTTTAGACAGATCTGTCACTAGCTTTGTGACCAAAACTCTCTGAAGCTCCTTTTCCTTATCTGTTGAACAGTGATACCATCTTCTTCACTTGAAGATTAAAGGAGTCATAATACAAAATTATATACATATATAATAATGTATGGTGCTTGGCATATAGGAGGAGTTTAAGAGATGTGATTTCCTTTCCACATACTTCCTACCTAAATAATACCTTAGAACAGTGGCCCTTAACCTACTGTATATCAGAAACATATGGGGTCTTTGAAAAATCAGATTTCAGGGTCCCATCCCCAGAGAGTCTGACTCTTTGAGTCTGGGGTGGGGCCAAGGAATCTTCCCCCCCCCCTTTTCTTTTTTTAAGATTTTACTTATTTACTTTTAGAGAGAAGGGAAGGGAGGGAGAAAGAGAGGGAAAGAAACATCAATGTGTGGTTGCTCTCGCACACCCCCAACTGGGAACCTGGCCTGCAACCCAGGTATGTGTCCTGACTGGGAATCGAACCAGAGACCCTTTGGGTCGCAGGCCGGCACTCAGTCCACTGAGCCACACCAGCCAGGGCCCAAGGAATCTGCCTTTTTAATAGCCAGTGATTCTACTACAGGTGGTCTAATACAGGCCACCCTCTGAGAGATCTTGCTTTAGAATCATAAAATTACATGAAGGTAGAGATGGAAGGGACTCTAGAGTTTTTCACTCAACACCCACTCCCTATTTTGCTAATAGAGACACTGAGTTTAGGTGACTCATTCAAGGTCACACAGGGAGGCAGTGGCTGAGCTAAAATAGGAACTCAGGTCCCCTGACTCACAGGGTGACTGGCTACACCGGGACACCACCTCCTCTTTATCAGGGAACAGAGCCTTTCCTGGCTCAAGCTGAGGTTGCCCTGAGCAACAGCATCTTGGCCATGGCTTAAGTGCTTAGCCTTCTTTGTTAAAAGGTCTTCTAGAAACAGTTTTCTGTAAGGATTACTCTTGCATAGCAGCTTATACCTTCTTTCCATAGCCTTGTTGAGAGTGTCTTCAGATTAGGAAAAATTTCTTCAATTATTTCTTTGATCATAATGGATACTTTGCTGCCCTTATTTTAAAGCTTCCTCTGGCATCCTTCTTAATTGAAGACTACAATGCCTTTTAATGAAAAACATTTCTTTTAGTCATTTTAACCCTTTCATTGTAAAATAGAGCATAAACAGAAAAAAAACCCATAGGAAACAAATGATAGCTTAGTGGATTGTATAAGGCAAACATCCTTCTAATTACCACGTAGGTGAAGACCTAGAACTCTGCCAGCGGCTCCAGAAGCCTTGAATGTACCCTGTCCCACTGACAACCTCTTCCATGTCTCCAAAAGGAACTACGATCCTGACTTTTTGTGGCAATCACTTCCTTGCATATCTTTATAGTTTATTACCCCCATCATGTGTTCCTAGACAATAAAGTTTAATTTTTCTCTTTCAAAAAGAAAAAATCTGATGTCTTTTAATTCTCTTTTAAACTGCAGATTCCCTCAATCCCTTTCTACTTCTTACAATTTATCTTTTGAAGAACCTGATCTATTTGATCTGTAAAGTTTCTTAAAGTTTTAATTTCACTAATTGTCAGAGATTTTTAAAAATAATTTATTTATTTATTTATTTGTTTATTTTTAGAGAGTGGGGAAAGGAGAAAGAAAGGAAGAGAAACATCACTGTGTGGTTGCCTCTCACTCGCACCCCCAACCAGGGACCTGACGTGCAACCTAGTAATGTGCCCTGACTGGGAATTGAACCAGTGACACTTGGCTCGCAGGCTGATGCTCAATCCACTGAGCCACAGCAGCCAGGGCTAATTGTCAGAGTTTTGATCAAATAATATCTTATCTTTTTATCTGGATTGTTAGTAGCATGTGTTCTTTCACGAGAACATACATAATGTCTATTTTTTATTTTATTTTTCTCTCGCATTAGCAATCATTTATGCTCAATGCTTGATCTATTAATTCACTGGAGGTTGGAAGGTGGTACTATTCTATCATTTTGTTTTCATTTATTTAGTGGCATAATTTTATTAAAAGACACTCCTCATATACTACTTTTTAGTTGGCAACACTGTCCCCTGAGTGAAAGACATATTCCCTGCATCCCTTGTAGCTAGGTATGACCATGTGACTATGTTCCAACCGATAAGCCATAAATGGAAATGTCACATGCAACTTCCCAAAAGTTTCTTCAACGGAAGAGGAGGACATTGTTTTGGTCTGTCTATCCTCCTGGTGCTTAGCATGCTAATGTGATAGAACTTCAGCAGGCATCAAGCATGAGATGGTTTTGGAAGGCTCTTGTTAGGATGGTGGAGCGGGGAGTAAGAAGGAGCCTGGGCCCCTGATGACGAAGTGGAGCTTCCTGACCAGGCCCGAGTTTCTGACACCTGGCCTTCTGCTGTGCAACAGAAACATAAACATCTATCCTGTTTAAGTCACTGTAAGTGGGTTTCTGTTATATGCAGCTGAACCTAATCTTGACCAAGTACCTTCACTGATGTACTGTAGAGGAGGGACATGGTGCCAGGGAGAACTGAACTAATGAGAGAGGCCATACCAGGGAAGGCTTTTCTGAAGACCAAGCTAGATCTCAAGGGAAGTCAAGAGGTAACTATTTGAGTGGGAACTCAGGAGGATATAAAAAACCTTTGGCAAAGGAATAGTTTGTGCGTGGTTTTGTGGAGGGAGGGGGTGTGGTGTATTAAAAGCACCCCAAAAGGTGAAAGAGTAGCTGGTTTCAGAGAGAGAGGAGGGGTGGTACCCATGGTGGCTGGAGAGGTAAGGGATTTTATCTTCCTCCTGAGAGCAATGAAAGTGCTTTGAATAGGGATGGGGACCCATGATTGGAGTTTGTTTGTTTTTCCCAATAATGTCATTGTGGCTGCTGTGTGGAGAAAGGTTGGAGGGGGTGAGAGTGCCTGTGGGAAAGTCAGTTGTCCAGCTCAGAGACGATGAACTAGTTTGGTGTGGTTGGAGCTGAAGAGAAGGGGGCAAGTTCCAGATATGCAGATAATATATTAACAAGATTCTATGATGAATTGGAAATGGGGGCGTGAGGGAGAGGAAGTGGCCTGCACTGCATGTGGGTTTCTAACTGATGTAATAGGATGGAAGGTGTGCTAAAAGCAGTCACAGTCCAGTCTGGAGGACAAGATCATGCAATCGGATTTGGCCTTTATAGGGGTGGAAAAAAATTTTTTCTCCTCCCACCCATGTAGGTCCATTGGCTGGGGCCCTGTAAATGAGATACGAGAAAAGCAGCAGTTCATTTACACATGCATTGTGTGTCCATGTGGGCATACCCAGGGATGAGTAACTCAAAGGGGTGTTTAGAACTTGGGTTTATACAGCATCTTCACAAAGAATAATATATTTTTAGAGAAGTGACAAGACAAAGGAAAAGGACTTTGAGTTTCTAGGGCAGCAAGTTGTGTGGTAAGGCAAATATACAGGGGAACTAATGGAGGGCAAGGACTATTTAGTAAAGCGTATATGCAGGGCCCTTTGGTGTTACCTCTAGGCTGGTAAGGGTCTAGAATGGTCTCTGGTGATTAACTTTCATTTTTCCTTATTAAAAAAATTAACTGTTGTCCTGTCCTGGTTTTAGGCAAATAAAGGGAGGGTAGAGAGCTTTTTTATATATCTGCTACTTTTCAATTGCCTTCAGCTCAAAATAATCCTTATGTCAAAGTGGCATATTTTAGGATGACATATTCTTCCACCTTCATCTCGATGGGTATACAATGTTTATATTCCTCTGCGAAGTATCATAAATTGGTTGGCTTAAAACAATTTATTACCTCACAGTTCTGGAGGTTAGACATTTGAAATCAAGGCGTTGATGGGCCTTGCGATCTGAAGGCTCTAGAGGAGGGTCCTTCTTTGCCTCTTTCTAGTTTCTGGTAGTTGCAGCCGTCCTGGGAAATACCCGGCTTGTAGCTTCATCACTCCAAAATTTGCCTTTATCATCACATGATCTTCTCCCTGTGTGCCTTTGTCTCTGTCTTTGCCTCTTTTTACAAGGACATCAGTCATATTGGAGTTAGGGCCCACCCTAATCAGTATGACCTCATTTTAACTAATTAAAGCTACTGAAACTCTATTTCCCAATAAGATCATACTCACAGGGATTTGGGGTTAACACTTCAATATATATTTTGGGGGGACACAATTCAACCCAAACAGTATCTGTGTTCCAAGTGGAATTGCTAACTGAGCAGTGGGCTGTGTGGATCTGTAGTGATAGGGCTGTGGAGAGAGGGGAACATGGTGTTGACCTTTAACAAATAGGGAGGCATTTCTCCATCAAAATGGGTTTATATGGAAGCAACAAAGACTTGCAGTTGGGGCCAGGCAGACTAACGGTAAAGCATGCCAGTGTAAGAACATGGGAGAGGAATGCTCTTTCATAGACTTGGGAGGGGCTGCTGTAATCACAGAGTCCATTGGAGGAAACTCAAAGTCCGAGCGTGACGGTGTCCTGTTAGATGAGCTGTTGCTGGGCAAGGAAGACCTTTTCTTCCTCCTGCTAAGGTAGTAAAGCAGTATGCTTGCTAACTGGGGCCACGAGTGTTTTAAATATTGGGTATCTTGCATAAAAATATAAATTTCTATCTTCTCTTGAAAAATCAAACTCTGGCCAAACTGGGCCTGCATTTCTACAGAGACCATCTTTAGAGATACTATTCACTACTGTCCCCACCATTCTATATTGTCTACTCACTCAGTCTGATGCTCTCACTTATATCACATGTTGTGTGGGATCCCTGACATAAATGTGGCCTTTTTATGCTTATAAATATGCACAATTAATTGCAGGTCCACTCCTCCTCCCCCTTAGCCAGCAAGCCAGGTAATTCAAACTTCGACCAAAGTCAAAATGCTGACACTATGGAGGTCACCTGGCAAGACATTGTATCAGAGACTTCAGAAATTTCAGAGCTGTTGGGGGTGGGCTGTGGAACTTTGGGGATCAGGTAGTCTAAGCATCTCATTTCCCATGTTGGAAGCCAAAACCCAGAGAGGTGAAGTTGCCTGCCCCAGACCACACAGCTAGAGTAGGTAGCAGTGCCCAGGTTAGGAGACCAAATTCCCTAATGCCTTGTTCACTCTGAGAAATCATTTTCCCCCTCCTATTATCTTGATAGAAAAAGGAAAGTATCAGTTTGCCACATTGAATTGGGCAACTATTGTCATGTGATGTTGAATCCATGTTTGGGCCCTTTTCTTCACACTGTCAGAGGAATTAGCAAAAGAAAATTATTGGAAAGTGTCAGCCGTGTATTATGGCTTCCAAACACATGAGCACAGATGTCCATTGGCAAAGTTTAAATAAAATTGGAAGAAATTAAAACTCATTTTGTTCTCCAGGCCCTGGTAATTCTTGCTGCAGATGAGTGCTCAAGTTCAGTCTCCTCCCTCTTATTATTAAACAAAAGCAGAACACAACAAAAATAGATACTAATGCAGAAATCTGCTCCAGTTTCTTCTTTTGTATACCAATGTTTTTGTTGGTCAAATCACATTATGGAGCATCTATTACAAAGGCTTATCTTTGTAGGCCCCAAAGTAACTATTAGGATGCAAAGGAATGGTCTTTATTAAAGCAGGATTGTATGAGAGCCCTGTCTCTTTGGGACTCTGTACCCCTAAATTGCTGATGGAGAGAGAATTAAGCATGAAATCCATCCACGAATGAACAAGATGAGAAGTCATGTCATCTGGTGGTTAAGGCTATGGGTTTTGGAGCCAGACTTTCTGGGTTCAAATCCCAGCTCTGTCATTCATTGACTAGCAGTTTGACTTTGGGCAAGATACCAGACAACGGGTGCCTTCATTCCTTATCAGTGAAACAGGGATGATAACTCTGGTCCCTGCTTTCAAGGGTTATTTTGAGGACTTAGAACACTAAGGCCCCTCTGCCTGCTGTGATAACTGTTAGCTGGATCATCATGGCAGGTGACCAAGAGTCTCTCTTTGACCTCCTGTTAGACCTCTTTTTCATTAGGCCTTGACCTGTGCTTCTGTGTCTGTTACTGTCATGCCCAATTTTAGTAAGAATCCTGCTAAGTCGGCATAAAGAGAATCCCCCCTATTGATATTTCATCATCCTCCATATGTGATCAAATTTTTCATCTCCCACTTCTGGTATCTGATCATCCTGGCCTGCCTTCAGGAATAATCCTTTTAAGTCAGTCTAGCACGAATCTCCCTACCTTTGCTATCTCCTCTTATTAATTTTTTATCCACTGACCCCCTCATTCTGCTCCTTGGCTATAAATTCCCATTGTCCTTGTTGTATTGGGAGTTGAGCTGGATCTCTTTCCCCTATTGCAATACCCCAATTGCAGTATACAGGCTTCTTTTTGTTCACTTATTTAATTTTTGCCAGAAGCTGTGGCTAGGCACTGTTATGTAATTTCAGAGGTGAGGAACTGGAGTCATAATGGCTAAATGACTGTCCAAAGTCAACCAGCTCGGAAGCGCTGGGGAGGAGCTTGACGCTAGGATGCATGCCCGTGCCCCTCTGGCACTGTGGAAGGTTTTGTGAGTTCTGGGCACAGATGAAGGATGGAATGCAGGAGAAAATGATGAGAAATGGATCTCACATTTGGTGTAACACAGGGCCACATGTAGGGGTTGTTGGGGGCCAGGGATTAGACTTTCCTGACTTTCATGTCCGACTAAAATGTTTTCTGGGCTGGTGATGGTGACCTGGAAGATGAGAGGGAGTACAGTGTGTGTGTGTGTGTGTGTGTGTGTGAGAGAGAGAGAGATAGAGAGAGAGAGAGAGAGAGAGAGAGAGAGAGAGAGAGAGAGAGAGAAATGGATACATTCTCTACACTATCTCTGATGTTCCAGCCCAGAGTTACCACCTCTTCCTCAAAGAGGATTCCTGACCCCTGGGCTGGCACCCACAGACTCCCTGGTCTGTTGGTGTTGACAACCTCTCCTCCGTGAGGTGAGATGGTGAGCTGTGGTCAGCGGGGCCCTCAGTTTTGGCACCAGACACCTGAGCTGGAGGTTGTACAGCCCAAGCTCTTCAATTTACGGACGATGAAAATGAGAACCTGAAAAGCTAAATTGATTTCTTTGGATTCATGGAGAAGTAGAGTTGGGTCAGAAATTAGATATCTTGATTTATTAACTTACCCGATAAATAGATATTGGGCATTTACTCTGTGCCAGCATTGTTCTGGGCCTCCAGACATAAGCCTTTCAGGAACCTGTGAGAATCTTCCCTTCCCTATTGGAGTGCAGACTGAATTTTTTAAAAGTATATTTTATTGATTATGTTGTTACAGTATCACAATTTTTTTCCTCTTTGCTCCCCTCTGCCCAGTACCTCATTTCCCTCCAGCAATCCCATCTCCCTTACTTCATGTCTGTGGGTTGTGCATATAAGTTCTTTGGCTTCACACTTTTCTATATTATTCATAACTTCCCTGTGTCTATTTTGTAGCAACCAATTATGCTTCTTAATCTCTGCACCATTTTCCCATTTCTCTCTCTCCCCTCTCCCCACTGATAACCCTCCAAATGATCTCCATACCTATGATTCTGCTCCTTTTCTGGTTTGCTTAGTTGGATTTTGTCTTTATTTTTTAGATTCTGTTGTTGATAGTTGTGAATTTGTTGTCATTTTAATGTTCGTAATTTTGATCTTCTTTATCTTAAGCAAGTCCCTTTGACATTTCATATAATTAATAGTTTGGTGATGATGAGTTCCTTAAGCTTTATCTTGTCTGGGAAGCACTTTATCTGCCCTTCCATTCTAAATGATAGCTTTGCTGGATAGAGTAATCTTGGCTGTACGTCCTTGTTTTTCATCACCTTGAATACTTCTTGCCAGTCCTTTCTTGCCTGCAAAGTTTCTTTTGAGAAATCAGCTGAAAGTCTTATAGGCACCCCTTTGTTGGTAGCTCTCTGCTTTTTTCTTGCTGCTTTTAAGATTCTCTTTTTATCTTTAACCTTTTGCATTTTAATGATGATGTATCTTGATGTGGTCCTTTTTGGGTCTAGCTTGTTTGGGATGCTCTGTGCTTCCTGGACTTCTATGTCTATTTCTTTTGCCAAATTTGGGGAGTTTTCCTTCATTATTTTCTTACATAAATTTTCAATTTCTTGCTCTTCCTCTTCTCCTTCTGGCATCCCTATGGTTCAGAGGTTTGCACGTTTAAAGTTCTCCCAGAGGTTCCTAAGCCTCTCCTCATTTTTTTCAATTCTTGTTTCTTCATTCTGTACTGGTTAACTGTTTTTTCTTCCTTATGTTCCAAATCATTGATTTGAACCCCAGTTTTCTTCCCTTCACCACTGGTTTTGTGTGGATTTTTCTTTGTTTCATTTAGCATATCTTTTACTTCTCATGCATTTGCCATACTTAAGGATATCTGTCAAGTCTGTGAGGATCTTTGTCACCAGTGTTTTGAACTCTTCACCTCTTTGGTTGTCTATCTACTCATTTGTTAGATTGGCTATCCCCTTGTTGCTTAGTTCTCCCACTGGAACCTTGATCCATTCCCCAATTTGGGCCATACTTTTCTGTCTCCTCAACTTGACAGGCTCCTGTGTTTGTTTACCACTGTGTCTTAGGTAGAGCTCTCACACCTGTTAGGCTTTAAGGGGCAGAGCCTTAGGTATTCGTCACTACAGGGTAACCCGTTTCACCACTTTGTGGCGCTGTATGTGGGAGAGGGCTCTGAGAGGGAACAATGCCGCTTGCTCAGCACTAGCCCCCTTTCCAGTAACTTCTCCCACTTTTGTATGGGACTGGTGCCCCTTTAGCTATTGCCCTGGCTGTCATTCCCAGAGAGGGTGGGTCTGTGGATGTTCTAGGACTGTGGGGGCCCTTTAAACAATCGGACTCAGCTGAGAGACCAGCAGTTTCTTCCTCTGCCCCAACCCCCACTGGTTTGCACAGTCAGAAGCAATGAGGCTTGATTTTCCCTGGAGCTGGGACAGTGAGGTGTGCAATCTGGTCAGGAGCTGGGAACACTCCCTAGGTGTCCCTCCTGACTTTTTAAAACCTGTGACTGCGCTTTCTGCCAGCCTGCTGCTGCTGCTGCCGCTGCTGCTGCCACCACACCACACCACGTCTTCTCCATCCAGGCTCCTCCCCTCCTACCTGTCTGGATGAGTATTTCTTCTTTATATCTTTGTTTGTTGGATTTCCATGTGGCTCGATTTTCTGGAACTTCTGATTGCCTTTAGTTTTGAGGTAGTTGTATTCCTTCTTAGTTGTGGAGGGAGACGCAGCATGTCTGTCTATGCCTCCATCTTGGCCGGAAGTCTCTGAATTTTCTTTGCTCTTTTCCTAACTCATCTTTGCCCTGTTAGAGGCAATGGGAGGGTCAGCTGAGGCCTTAGCAACATGGAGGTTATAACTGAGTGCCCTCCTCTGTTCCCAGACCCCCCACTTGCTCTGCTTGCCCATCAGTCAGCTCTTATCCCACCCCCTTCCAGATGCCTGCTTGTTTCCCGCTGAGCTTCCACATCCACTTTCCTAGCATTTGTCAGTCACATCGGCAGTCTCCAGTTTTCCCCCTATGCCAACTCATTTCTGGGCTGTCTGCAATCTGCCTCTTTCCAAAGGATTAAGTGGCTCGTCCAATTCCACTTAAAACTCAAATCTTCTGACTCAGACTGGAAATAGATTTACTCAAAGGGAAAATTATCTATTATTTTTGAGAACTCATCAAAAATGACACACATTCCATTTATACATTCCTTTCTTTTAGAAATTCAAGCTTTAAAAAAGAAACTCAAATTCCTCATGTCTTGCTTTTCTGCTTGGCTCTGCTCGTTCTACATTGTTTCTTTCCCAAATCACCACCGTGGCCCCTTAAGACTTTGTTTTCTGCCCATTAATGAGAAGTGCTGTGGCTTTGAGCAAGTTACATACCTGGCATTTGTGGGCCTCAGTTTCCCTTTCTATAAAACCATCTCACTGGTTACTGAGACCATATGTGAAAATTCATGACAAGTATGTAGTAAATGTTAATTTTCTTCCCTTTCAGCTCTCCTAAAAGGATTTCTTCTCAGAGAAGGAGCGCCCCTCTTTTTTTTCTGTTTTAGAATAATGCTGTCACTATCCTTTATACTGGGGTGAGGGTTGGCACAGAGAAGCCAGATTTGACCCATTCATCTCAGGGTGGGGAGCAGTGTTGAGGGGCTCCACAGAGACTGGAGGGCACTGTGAGGAGCTGGCCATCTGCCCCTGCATGTGGGGCCTGGCTACTGGCCTCTGAGGGAGCCTTAGCCCCTTCCTGCAGGAGAGAATGTTTGTGGCCCTTCTCTGGGCCCCAGTGCCATGTGCTCTCTATCCCAGGCCTCAGGGGAGGCAAAGAGCAAGTGAAACCTGTTATGCAGGCAACACCCAGAGCCACCAGCCACAGGTCAGTGCTCAGCTCTGCAACTGTGCTGTGCACATGTGTGTGCGTGAGCAGACGCACATGTGTAGCCTACCTGTATATATACGCACATGTGTGCGTGGGTGTGTGTTCTCATAGCTCCATGAGACACTGCAGGTGGAGGACAGGAAGGCAAGGAGGAAGAATTTAGCGCAGATCTGGAGAGTCAGGAGACCTCTGCCCCATCTCCTCTCCCAGCCATGGGGGATTAGCCGAATGGCCTCTTCTTCTTTGATTCTGTGATGCCCATGAAACTTGCTCTCAGCTGACTGCCAGTCACCTCATTAAGGCAGCAGGATTGCAGGTAGCTTTGTGGCCTGGAGGGTGGCCTGTCTCCAGAGCTGAGATTGGCCTCATAGTGATCCGTGCAGAACCACAAGTGGCCCATCTGAAGTTCAAAAGAGAATGATGTCCCAAGCTGTTAGTGTCTCAGTGTGCCTGGGTTCTGTCTGAAGAGTCTGCATGTAGCCCAGGCATGACTTTCTAGGTCACTGCTCCTGCTCCTCCTGTGAGCAGCCTCGGAAATGGAGGGGCTGCTGTCATTGGGCTAGTGGAGCCTTATGGGAATCTGGAAGGTCTGTGGAAGTTTCCCTGGTGATGTGACATAATAGTCCCCAAGTTGGGAAAAATGATTACTGAGGTACATGAATGTTGACTGCAGAACCCCAGGGAGTGGGGGCAGAGGGAGGAAGGAGAGCAAGTAGAAGCTTGTCCTGCTCTGCCCAGGGAATTTCTCTCAGAAAGAATGAGGCAAAGGCTGATAATCCCATTAGCCTCTGAAGACATGACAAAAAATTGCCATAGGGCCTGCACTGATCAGCGTGAAGTGGAAACTTGGCAAAGGAGGCGCTCAGACTCAGAGGCCATCAGACCTTGAAGGGACCCCCGAGAGCATCTGTCTGGCCTCCTCATTTTAGAAATGTGTTGCTTAATTTCCAAACAGTTGGGGATTTTTCTTGTTATTGTTTTGTTATTGATTCTAACTTAATTCTACTGTGGTTAGAGAACAGACTCTGTAGGATTTCAATCCTTGAATTGTGTTGAGACTTTCTTTATGGCCCTAAGAATTATCAATTTTGGTAAATGTACAAGTTTGGTAAAGTTGGAGAAAAGTGTGTATCCTATAGTTGTTGGGTGCAATATCTTTTATAAATTAATTAGATCAAGTTAATAAGATATTTTTGTGATTTTTCTCCCTTGCTTGTTCTATCAGTTACTGAGAGGCATACTAAATCTTCTACCATTATTCTGGAGTGTCTGTTTCTCTTGAATTCTGTCGAGTTTTGCTTTCTATTTTTAAAGTGTGCTATGAGGTACAATTGAATTTAGAATTGCCATGGCTTCCTGTAGGCCTGAATTTTTATTAGTATGAGGTGCTCCTCTTTTTCAGTAATAATGCTTCTTCCCCCAAAGTCTACTTGGCTATTAGTTACAGCTCCACTGTTTCCCTTAGGTTTATGGTTATATGGTTTATCTTTCTCCTTCCTTCACTTGACCTTCCTGTATCTTGATATTCAAAGTGTGTCATTTATAAGCAGCACATAGTTGGGTTTTATGATACTTTCTGTCTTTTGATGGATATATTGGGATTGTTTACACTTAATATAATTATTGATAACATTGGATTTAATTTTATCATTTCCCTTTTCTTCTTTTCTTTTGCCCCACCTGTTTTGTATTTGTTTTTCTCTTGTTTGCTTGTCTTTTTTTTTTTTTTTTTTGATAAGCCAAGTATTTTCATATTTTGGTATTTTAAAATGTTTATTAAAGTGAGTCATGTAACATAAAATTAGCTATTTTATTTTTAAAAATATTTTATTTATTTATTTTCAGAGAGGGAAAGAGAGGGAGAGAAACATCAATATGTGAGAGAAACATTAGTCAGTTGCCTCTCCCATGCCCCCAACTAGCGACCTGGGATGTGCACCAACTGGGAACCGAACTCAATCCACTGAGCCACACCAGCCAGGGAAAAAATGAACCATTTTAATGTGAACAACCCATTGGCATTAGTACGTTCACAGTGTTTTGCAACTATCACTTCTATCTAGTTTTAAGACCTTCTCATCACCCCAAAGAAAGCCCCATACCCATGAGGCAGCTGCCCTCCATTTCCTCCTTCCTGTCTCTGGTAACCACAAATGTTCATTCTGTCTCCATGGATTATGGATCACTCAGATATATTTATCATTCCATTTCCTGTTATTCTACATGTTTTTTACTCTTCTTTTAGTGGTTACCTTAGAGATTACAATACACATTCATGACTTACTAGATTTTACTTTAAATTAGTACTTTGATTGCTTCCAGGCCAATGGAAATGTTTCAGATGCACTCCATTTTTGTCTCTTCAATGTTGTGCAGCCAATGAGAGCTGAGATTAGCTTGCTAAACTCTTAGGTTCCTTTTTCTGCGTGACTTCTTACCACTCACTCTGAACTAGCAAGAACATTGTAGGGCAACGTGTTGGCAGATTGTTGAACTCACTTCAGTTTGTTCCCTTCTCGCTGCAATCCTGTCTCCTCAAGTGCTGATTGCCAAGGTCTTTCTCCAATTCCTTAAGAAAAAAAAAATTTTTTTTTTACTTTTATATTTTTGTCTAACTATTTGAGATGTTGTCAGCGGGAGGGTCGCTCTATAACAAACTACTCTGTCATTATCAAGATCAGAAATCTTGCTCTCCTTTATAGCAAGGAAACAGAGGTTTGGAGGGGAGAAATGGTCTACTTTCATATTGCTAATTACGGCAGAGCTGGAATTAGAACTCAGGTCTCCTGATACCCATTCCAGTGTTGCTTCTACCACAACATGCTGGGTAACAAAGTGATCTGAGTCGTTTTTTTTTTTTTTTTTTTTTGCTGTCAACTTATGAAAATCATCATTTTAATGACCTCCACATAAAATAATAAACCATCACTAAGTAACTTGATGCTTTAATCATTTTGTTTAAACCTTTGCTTCTTTTTAGTGGATTTTACATTACTAAAATTCCCCCCATCCCCCCACTTTCTGGTAAACCTGGGAGGTAATTCAGAAAACATTTGCACTGTATGTAAAGCAACATGTGATCTTCATTCCCCAAAGAACTTAAAGGCAGGTAGGTGTTTACTCAGTTAACCCATCATTCATTCATTCAACAAATATTTTTCAAGGACCTGTTCTGTGCCAAGCATTCGGCAAATAAATGTGTGTTTTCTGTTTTGTTTTGTTTTTCTTTTTCTAACTGCTTTCAAGATTTTCTCTTTGTCTTGGTTTTCAGCAGTTTTATTATGATGTGTGTAGGTGTGGTTTTCTTTGTGTTTACTCTGCTTGGTGTTCATACATCTTCAAATATTTCTTCTGCCTCATGCTTTTCCTCCTCCAATTCAAAGACTCCAATTATATGTATGTAATGCCTTCAAGAATTATGCAATCTTGGCAGGGGGGTGTTTATTTTATTTTTATTTTTTTCCCTCACTTGAGGACATGCTCATTGATTCTAGAGAGAGAGGAAGGGACGGAGAGAGAGAGGGAGAGAACTATGTGCCAGTGTAACATGGCACATGCTTTTCTGGACTATCATACAGAGGCTGATGACAACATACCACAGATCCTAAGGAAGAAAGCTGACACATAAGGAATGGGAAACGATTGGGCTTGGTTTTGTTTTAGTGTAGCCGTCTGGGGACTAAAGGAAGTGCTGGGTCTCATGGGAAAACAGGGCTCTGAGCAGAAGTGCTCTCAGCCCTCCCAGGGTTGGAAGATTGTAAATAAAGACCTGTTTTTCTCAACCCTAGTTGTTGGGTCATACACCACGGTGCCATGTGAATGTGCCCTGCTTTGCTCAGTAACACTATTAACTTGAGCACATGTATATACAATTTATAAGTTTTAGAAATTTATTTGGGCAGTAAATTTAAGGTACTAATTTGCAGTTTCTCTTCACTAAGGAACTGGTGAAAACCCTTAGCCAAGTATTCTCTCTACAGGCTGCCAAACTTCTCTATGTCCTGAGGATTTTTTGATCTCTGTTTTCTACTCTATTTTTTTGCCCTACAATAGATTGTTTTGAGATTTTTATTTCTTTATATGGGATCTTTATTATCAGTTTCATTTATCCATTCATTCATCCAAGAAATTAATTGAGCACCAATAATTTGCCAGAGACTGTGATTGGCACATAATTGTCCCTACTCCTGTGGACTTATATTCGATAAGGGAGAGACAAACAAAAAGTAAGTGGATAAATAATTAAAACAATTTCAAACTGTGATTAAAAAAAAACATGTAAAAGCAGTAAGGAGTGAATCTAAAAAATAATGGTAAAAATTACTTTCAGAAGCATTTAGAAAGTGATTTGCTTTACTTGCTCCAAGTTGTTGTTAATGCATCCCCCACTGCTGATATTTTAAAGAGCTTGCATTTTTCAGTATGCTCTTTGCTAACTGCTTGCTGCTTGCTATTTACTACTGTCCAACAGCTTCCCTTCCTTACATGTGATGCTGCAGTGTTGCTCCTGCACCTCTTTCCCCAGCATACTCCATGTTCTGCAGCCAATGTGGTGGTGATGGTAGGACATCGTTCTTGGTTTCTTTCGGTGAAAAGAATGAGTTACTTCCATATTGAATCTAAGCAGAAAACAGATCTCCCATTAAACAAAAGCACAGTTGCAATAATGTTTGTTGAGCCACGCTTTTTGGTCGCTGTTGTTTCAAGTCATAAAAATGTTTTAAATTGAGTTGATATGTATTCGTTGAAAAATTTAAATGATGTGAAAATTTGTACATGAAATAAAGTTCCTGACAAGCCCCACTCCCTCCACTTTCAATACTCAAGTATAACTATGGCATGTTGGGGTGCCTCCCTCCACCTCTTCCTACGTGTGTGAGGTGAGCTAGAGTAGATGGGAGAGAGGGGTCAGCACATACCGATGAAGGGGATGAAGAGTGTGCGCAGGCCAAGCTTAGCACAAGAACCTCTCTCTGGACTAGCGCACTCCACACGTGGTGAGCTTCATTTGCGTCGGCCTATGTGCTTACTGCTCTTTGAGAATTTTGCCTTTTGAGTTGGATACAGCTTAGCACATCACATGTCACCTGGCAAAGTGGGGAGATAAAAACATAACAAACTGGTGTATGACCATCTTGTCATTGTGGCAGTTTTGGCTACTTTTCCAGACTGAAACATACCACACATGTAAGGAGGGGATATGACACCATCCAAGTCATCAAATGTAACAGAAACAGGCCATTTGAAGACAATTTCAAAAGGAATGTTCAAATATTTCAACAGGCACTGCAACTGCTGGAACAGTGTGAATATGCAAAGGTAAATAAGCTAAAGCATATTAGCCATGGAAGCGCGGATTATTAAATAAGGAGCATTCAGTCCACCATTCACTAAATGCTTTGCTCTCACTTTGGAGACTATATAAATGTGAATTTATGTATAATGTTCTGCAACTTACTGTTTTCACTCAACTATATCCATAACACATACAGTTTTATCTCATTCTTCTGACAGAATGCATAATATCCCATAGAATAAATATTTTGTTCTGTATATAACCATTTCTCTACTGGTAGACATTAAAGTTGTCTCTGATAGTATACTGTTATAAATAACGTTGCACAAATATTTTTGTACAAATACCCTTGAATAGAATAGATTCGTAAAAGTGCATCTTGGAGCCCTGGCCAGTGTGGCTCAGTTGGTTGCAGCATTGTCCTGTAACTGAAAGGTTGCAGGTTTAATTCCTGGTCAGGGCACATACCTAGGTTTCCAGCTTGATCCTTGATCCCTGATCCCTGGTCTGGGCGTGTACAGGAGGCAACCAATAGATGCTTCTCTCTCACATGGATGTTTCTGTCTCTCCCTTCCTCTCTCTCTAAAAGCAATGAAAAAAAACGTCTTCAGATGAGGATAATTTCTTTTTTAAGTGCATCTTGGAATTGAATGGTATAGATATTTGAAATGTTGGTAGAATTTAGCAAACTGCTTTTCAAAGGTATTAAAACAAGGACAATGTGTGAAAGTGCCCTTTGCTTTAATATTACCAGGTCTTTATATATTCCCAATATGGTAGGTCTAACATAGCATCGGAGGATGATCAGCTTTCAAAAAGTTTCTTGTCCATTTCCTTTGTTTGGTTTTTCTACTGACCTGTTTGTTTACATTGATTTGCAGCAGCTCTTTTCATATGACAGATATATTAACTTTTGGATTGTTGCCTATATTGTAAATATTTGCCAGTTTTGGCCCCCCCCCAAATGTTATTAATCATAATATTTACTATACAGAAAGGAGCCTTTTCATTTTAGCGGTTCAAGATTTCAGCTTTTATTTCTGGCTTCTAGATTCTGCTTTTCCCAGGATTAACCATTAACCTTCTTTCTTTGACTGTAGTTGCTCACGGGCTTCCTAGTTAACTACTTCCTGCACATTAGTAGGTAAGCTCTAACCTGAAGTGTGGAGAATGGATGGGGGCGGGAGAGAAAAAGGGGGTGGGGAGGAGGACAAGGAAGAGGAGGAGGAAAAATTAGAGTGAAGAGAAAACTGAAACCAGGAATTCTTAGCAGAACCTGCTAGCTCCCCTTCTTGTCTCTGAACTTTAAATCACTGGCTTTCCCCACAGATCCCCCTAGGAAAGTTAATCGCAGTCTGGGAGATGTTTGCATTTCTCAGGCTCCACCCTTAAGGCCCCATGCAGCTTCCCTTCTCAACCACAACCTCTATTTTTCAAGGCTTCTCTGGGGTGGAGCTTTGGGCTTTTCCCGAAAACAAAGCTAAACCTGATGCTCTTTACTGAAGGACACTTCCACTGGAGGTGTGGGAGGTACTTTTAGGATACATCAACCCAGCATAAAATAACTTTGAATTATCCTGAGAAAGTTATTCCCTTTTTATTTCCTAATCTTTCTAATTATATCAAGGATAAATTTAACTTGCTGGTGATGTTTTCCACACCTCCCTATCTCATGCTAATTTCTCTCTTTAACAGAGAAAATAGGCCTGAGGCTGGTATCCTTTGGCAAACAACAATTTAGTTAGAATTTAACATGCTATTATTTTCATTGTATTTATTTCCTACAATTACATTCTATTTATGGCTAATCATTCTCATAGGAATTTAAGGTAGAGATATAAAGTTTCCTTTAAAATATATTTATTTTTAGAAAATCAGAGTCAATAATATTGCATATGGTACTGGAATATAACAAAAATCATGCTGGTGCTACCCCATGGATGGGAGTTTGGGAAACTGGTAGCTTCCTCAGGCAGAGCTTACACAGCCTCCCACCCTCTTTGTTTCCCTTCGCTCCACCCCTTACTAGGGGCCTCCACTGCCTTTTCTTTGCTCCCAAGAGGCCCCTTTCTCTCCTGTCCCCAGTTTTACCTTTCTCCCTGCTTTCCCAATCACATCGATACTGACCCAATCTTGGGGCTCCCTTTTCTAAAGTAATCTATATTGAGGTATTAATGCGTGTTGTCTGTTCAATTTAAGAATGTCATTTTAATAATGATAGCTCTCTTAGTTCAAGAGAGAAAGTGGGAAGAGCCTGTGAGCTCTGTGGTTGGATGAGTCTCAGTCTAATGTCTGCCTTAATCAGATATTAGCTATGACCTTGGGCAGATTAATTAAGTCAAAATAGTAAGTTGAACCTATTGGAAATTTGGAGAAGGAAGGAAGACAGCCTTGTAAGGAACACAGGCAGAGCCTTAAAAAGCCCTTCCTAGTTCTAGCTAGAGTAATGAGACAGGTGAAAAAGAAGTAAAATGTATTCGTATTGCTAAGGAAGAAGTAAAGTGCTCTCTATTCACAGGTGACATGAACTTATACGTAACAAACCCTAAAGATTCCACACAAAAGAACTGTTAGAACTAATGAATGAATTAAGCAAAATTGCAGGATACAAATTTAACACTTAAAAATTTGTTGCATTTCTATACACTAGCAATGAACAATTAGAAAAGGAAATTAAGAAAATAATTTTATTTATATCAAAAAGAATAAAATTAACCCAAAAAGCTAAAGTTTTATATACTGAAAACTATAAAACAGAGCTGAAAGAAATTAAAGGAGACAAGAAATTAAGTAAAAGAAGAAAAATACAAACACATCCTGTATTCATGGATTGGAAGACTTAATAGTATTAATATGTCTATAGTTATTCAAAACTATATACATACCCAGTACAATTTCTATCAAAATTATGACATTTTTTGCAGAAACAGAAAAAACAACACTAGATTTCATATGGAATATCAATGGACCTTAGAGTCAAAACGCTCAATCCTGAGAAAGAATCACAAAGCTAAAAGCCTCATACTTTCTAATTTTAAAATAGATTACAAAGTTACAGTAATCAAAACAGTATGATACTGGCAGAAAGACAGACATATAGACCAATGGAAAAGAATAGAGAGCCCAAAATAAGCCCTTACAGATATGTCAAATGATCTTTGACAAGGGCACCACAACTACATAATGGTGAAAGGACAGTCTCTTCAACAAATGATTTTGAGAAACTGGATATCCACATGCAAAAGAATATAGATTGACCTTTATTATTTTACACCACATATAAAAATTAACTCAAAATAGACTAAAGACCTAAATATAAGACCTGAAACTATAAAACTCCTGGAAGAAAACAGGGGGAAACCTTCATGACATTTCTTGGATATGACACCAAAACAAACTAAAGTCAAAATAGACAAATGGGGCTACATGAAACTTAAAAACTTATGTGAAGCGAAGGACACAATCGACAGAGTGAAAAGGCAAACTAAGGGATGGGAAAAAATATTTGTGAATCATAGCTATTGAGGGGTTAATACATGTTAAAAAAAAAAAAAAGTAACTCCTTAAACTTAACAATGATAAGATTCCCCAAATGGGCAAAATACTTCAATAGATATTTCTTCAATGAAGATATGCAAATGGCTAACAAGCACATGAGAAGATGCTTAACATCACTAGTTATTCAAAAAACACAAATCAAAACCACAATGAGATATTACCTCATACCGGTTAGTATGCTACTATCAAAACAAACCAAAACGGACAACAGCAAGGGTTGATGAGGATGTGGAGAAATTGGAGTTTTTGTATACTGTTGGTAGGCTTGTAAAATGGTGTAGCTATTACCGAAAACAACAGGAAAATTCTTCAAAAACTAAAAGTATCATATGGTCTAGCAATCCCACATCTATGTATAAAGCTGAAAGAATTGAAACAGAATCTCAAAGAGATATTTGTACATTTATGTTCATTGCAGCGCTATTCACAATAACTAAAACACGTAAGCAACCTAAATGTCCATCAACAGATGACTGGATAAAGAAAATGTGATATATACACTTATATGTGTGTGTGTGTGTGTGTGTATGCTTACATATATACATATATAATGTAATATTATTTATTATTAAACCTTAAGAAGGAAATCCTGTTGCATGCTACAATGTGGATGAACCTAGAGGACATTATGTTAAATAAAATAAGCCAGTCAGAAAAGAACAAACACTCACTGCCTAATTCCAATTATATGAGGCATCTAAAGTAGTCAAACTCTTATAAAAAGAAAGTAGAATGGAGGTTACCAGGAACTGGGGGAAAGGGAAAATGAGGAGTCCTTATTCAATGAGTGTAGAGTTTTACTCATACCAGATGAGAAGTTCTAAGGGTCTGTAATACAACAATGTACATAAAGTTATCAATACTATACACTTAAAAATTGTTAAAGGGGGTAGGTGGATGGGGCAGGGGAGAGCAATGAGGGAAAATGGGACAACTGTTATAGAACAATAACTAAAAAATTAAATAAATAAGTAAAATTGTTAAGGGCAAATTTATGTTATGTGTTTTTATTATAATAATAATAATAATTAATAATAATACAGCTCTCCTTGTATAACAGCACTATTCCTAATAGCCCAAACTGAAACTACCCAATGGCCATTAGTGGGAGGGTGAATAAATGTTCCCTTGTTTCACAATGGAATACTACACAACAATGAGAATAAAGAACCACAACTGCAAGAAATAGTGAAAGTCATAAAGGTAATGTCGAGCGAAAGAAGCCAGAAACAGAAGAGTTCACTCCGTGCGCCTCCACTTCAGTGAAGTATGAAAATAGGCACAACCCACCTGCGCTGTTAGAAGGCTGACAGTCTTCGCCCCGGGCGGAGACAGGGCCTGGGAGAGGTCGTGGGCAGGCTCCCTGGTCTGCTCGATCTGTTGTTTCTTGGCGTGTTAGTTGGTTTCGCAGTGTGTTCACTTTGTAAAAACTCACTGAACTGAACACATGTGATTTATACACTTCCTCAATAACAATTATTCTTCATTGAGAAGTTTTTTAAATGTATTATTAAAGATAAAAATAAAGCCCTTTCTGCTACCATGTGGCCACAGTTCCTTTTGGTGCCAGCAAAACGGAGTATTATCATTTTAATTCATAAAAAAGGGGAGAGGGATATGAATCAGAAGAAAGAGGGGAATTCGAAAGAGCAGAGCCCCGAGAAGAAAGCTAAAGCCCACCCCTGGTTTGGGACCTGCTCTCAGGAGGAGCTTCCTTCACAATGAGGCAGACAGTAAGGGTCCCCAAGGGAAGTGAGCCCGACTCACCTCTGAGGAGCTCCTGCCCACCATGGCTCCTCCTGTCCCTCCAGCCTCACTTTACCAAGTGAGGCTAAGATCCAGGTGCCCCATCCCAGGAATTAAAAAGGCTGGCAAGGCAGAATTCAGAAACCAGAAGGGCAAGTGAAATTCCTGTGGCAGAGCACAGTTGGCCCACACTGTATTCCGCGGAGCCTCAAGGGTGCTTCTTCCTATGGGATGTGAAGGGAGGTTTGCGGCTTCTGGAGGCGTTGCCTTTGTTCACTACTTTCGCTGTGGGCTCTGTGCTTTGGCAGCACTTAGCAGCCTGAGGGCCACTGTGAAGAAGCCAAGGGTGTGTGAAACTGAGAAGAAGTTGGGGCCGGTTCAGCCAGGTGTGGTCTTGGAAGGAAAACTGTTTGGGCTCTGAGAGGTGAGGAGCACACACACAGCCGAAGGTTGGAAGGAAGAAGGAGCAGGGGCCCAGGGTGGACCAGGGAAGGGTGGGGAAGGGAGGTCCCCTGGAGGGCTGATCCCACCCCTACGAATGAGGAGAGGACCCAGGGAAGACTATTGCTGGTTATGTTCCTGAAGTATGTTATCCTTGTATCCCCAAGTGCTTTAGTTGTTATAAATTTTTTTAAAAATTATGAAACACACACACATATAAATATTATAGTCAACTGTAGACCCATTCCTCTTTGCCACGTTGGCTTTAGAATCCCCTGCCTCTCACTTTAGAGCAATTAAACAATATGGCTGAGTCAAAGTCCTACCACCCGTCTCCTCTCTCTCTGGAAGTGCATGCTTTCCAGAACTCAGTGCTCATTCATTTTTAAAAATTGATTTTAGAGAGAGAGAGAGATTGATTTGTTGTTCTACTTTTTAATGCATTCATTGGTTGATTCCTGTATGTGTCCTGACTGGGGATCAAACCCAGAACCTTGGCATATGGGGACAATGTTTTAACCAACTGAGCTACCTGGCCAGAGCCATTCTGTGCTCATTCTTGCTGTGCATGGTTTTAAACATACCCCACCGCCCCCATCCTCTGCTGGGGCTCTAATGGGTGTGTCTGTATTTAGAGTCCTTGGTCTTGCAGAGAGAGCAAAGGCTTTGGGACAGGCACAGGTTCAGAGGCAGGCGCTTCTGGAAAATAAGTAAGGGTTGATTAGGACAAGGAAGCTGGGGGAAGCTCCGTGAAACGCTCCATGGGTGTCTGGGAAAAAGGAAAGCAAAGGGCAGGTCTGCAAGTGGTGGGGTCTGAAAGGGCGGACTTTCCCGGGGAAGTTCTGTGAGCTGTGCAGTGTGACCCCTCCCTGTGACTCAATAAGCCATCAGAAAAACTGCAAAGAGAGTGAAACTCACAGAACCCAGTGAAGGCTCTGCAGTGACCGTGTGCTGGTTGGTGTGAAATGTGCAGGGGGGAAGGAGGGGTGCCGTCTGCTTCCGGTTACTCCCAAAATGTTGGTCTAAGCGTAAGGATGCATGTATGCACCTGGGCCTCTCTCCCTCTTCTGCTTTTCTAAAATGCTGGGACTGAAATGCAGAGGGTGAAGGCTTGTGTGTACTTTGAATGATTAGACAATTACTGTACCTAATAACGATTGCAGCAACACTCACCCAGCACTGTATCAGGCACTGGAGAGTGTACAGCAATGACCAGCTCGACATTCCTCACTCCAAGAGGCTCAGTCCCTGGCAACACAGGTCTGTGTCACTGTCCCAGTGAGGGGCCTGCTATGGGAGAGAGATCTGAGCTAGGGCTGAAAGACCAGGGTGCACGAGGTTCCCATTGATGGGGCAGGAAGAGCTTTCTGAAGGAGAGCTACTGAGAGGTATGAGAGGATGTCTCTGGGCACAAGGGGGCCTTTACACTGGGTGCAGGGGCATAACATGGGAAAGGGCCACATTGCACATGCAGGGCCCACTGAGAAGCATGGATGTTCCTCTGGGCAGTGGGAAGACTCCAAGGACCTCTGCAGTGACATGAATCCATCAAGCATAAGAAGATAACCAAGAATGGAGGGGGTCGAGTGAAGAAGCACTGCAATCTTCCAGGTCAGCTGCAATGAGGGACTGGGCTGGGGACCGTGAGGCTGATCCAGAGCAGCTGCAGCCACTTTGCTTGTCTACAGAGGGCTCCCTGTGTATCAGGAATGATGCTGAGTTCTTCACTCATATCCTCTCATTTTTTCCTCTGTAGAAGGAATTGCTATTCTAGCCATTTTACAGATGAGGAAATGGAGGCTTGGGGACTAAACAGGTAAGTGTCAGAATCAGAGTAAGAAGGCAGGTGCGGAATGTAAGAACTTCTCTGATCCATGCCAAATTCAGACCTTCTGAGATTCCAGTTACCACTGAAGAAGGAACATTCTCTGGTCTCCCAAAGGGTCAATAAGGTCCTAAATGTTCACCACCAGATACCTGGGTGGAAATACAGGGTGGGGCAAAAGTAGGTTTCCAGTTGTGAGTCTACAAAAAACCAGAATTTATTCTCATTTATTAACTATTGCAACATTTGCATACAAACGACTTTTTCTTTTTGTCATCATTACAAAAACAAATATCATCTATGTGTCTGGGACACAGAAGGAAGCTGAGGCAGGGCTGGGAGTGGCTGGTGAGGGGCAGGACAGTGGGCATTGTGGGGGAGGCACCTGGGGAGCAGCCAGTTAGAAGCTGCTCCATGAGGGGTCCTGGCTGACTCTGAAGGGGAGCCCTGTGCTTGGGAACTGCCAACAGCTTTGTCATTGAAAGGCACCCTGAGCAGATGAGAGGGCAGGGGTGGGGAGGCTATGGCCACATTCAGGGGGACTGCCAGGTGCCAGAAGAGGGAGCAGTTCTGATGACAGTGATGGCCAAATGCCTGTCTTCATAGGCTTCCTCATGGCAGTGTGTGTATGGGGCAATCACAGGCTTCGGCAGCCTGAGACCCATGACACCCCATTAATGGGATCGCCGGCATTTTAGTACCTTATTAGCTCCTATCTCTTGTCCACAGGGTCTTAGCAACTCTTTCAAGCTTTTCTGTTCCTTCAAGGATTTCTGGGCATTCTTGGGTGTTTGATGTGATGCCAATCTTCTGCTGCTCCAGGTTGAGGATGTCCATCCTTTCCCCTTCTCTTCGCACTGATCCCTAGTTTGCCTGATATGTTAGAGTCCCAACTGTGATCCTGGCTGGTACGGCTCAGTGGACTGAGTGCCAGCCAAAGCATAGCTGGTTCGATTCCCAGTCAGGGCATGTGCTTGGGTTGCAGGCCAGGTCCCCAGTTGGGGGCATGTAAGAGGAAACCACACATCAATGTTTCTTCCCCTCTCCTTTTCCCTCTATTTCCCTCTTTCTAAAAATAAATAAGTGAAATCTTAAAAAAAAAGAACCCCAACTGTGTACATGGTTAAAGTCTTTTCTCATAAAGCTCTTTTTTTTATTTCTTTTTTTTTATTGTTCTTTTGCAGTTGTCCCAATTTTTCCCTTGTTGTCTCATAAAGCTCTTCAGTTCCATGTAGACTGGGAGATAAATTAGCTGCTTAGCTGCTTCACCTAACACCACACATGAGAGTGGTCCAGACTTGAGTGTTGTCCCTACTGGAACTCTTGACATAGAGGAGAGGGAGGAAATGCTTTTGTTGAGCACCTGCTATAACGGCAGGGCTCTCCTGAGCATCATAGGCAACTCATCTCATGCAATCCAACCCTTGGGGTAGACACTGCTGTCCTTACTGTTGAGATGGGGAGACGAAGGCTCAGCGGTTTCCATGACAGCAAAGTCTGCACAACGGGGAAGCAGCAGAGCTGGCTGCATGTCTGGCTCAGAAGCTCCTTCCACCACACCTTGTTTTCTTTCTTCTCCACCCATCTCCCTAGGGTGTAGAGAAGGAAATACTACCAGGAATATGGTTACATATAGCTTCTGAGCTGAGACTGGCATTTGGGGACCTCTCAGGAGACCTTGGTTCTCATCCCAACTCTACACAACCTTTCCCTGGACCCCTCTCATCTGTAAATGGGAGGCTTGCTCTGCTTACCTCCAAGGTCCTTCCAGTGGTGACATGACCTGATGTGTGGCTCTTCATGCTCTTGCCCTCCTCAAGGATGGTTAGGAGACCATAGCAAAATGCCACCCCTACACTGTGAGCTGCTGGATGCTGAGGGACTTCCGAGATGGGCCTGGGCTTCTTCTCTAGAAAGAGGAACTGGCAATAACAGCTGGAGATCTGGGGAGATCAAGGGCTCTGCCTTGAGGTGTTTTTCGCCTTGTTTTATGTGTAAAAGAGGCATGTTTTTTCTTTTTATCTTATACATAGTCAGCTTTACAGTGGGGAGTAAATAAGCAGATAGCAAATAGACAAATCTATATGGCAATTCTGATTGACAAAAGCAGGCCGTTGCTGTTTTCTAAGGAGTCTTGGCTGCCTCTGACCAGCTGTGAGACTGTGGACAAGTCTTTTTATCTTTCTGGGCTTCCTTGTCTCCTCAGGAGGGTCTGGATCAGGGAGTGAAAGGTCTGGCATTCCCTGGCTTTGTGAATGAAATGGTAAAGTTGAGTCACAGCAGGGCCAGCTCCATGGGCATTCGGACCATGCAATCACAGTGGCCCTGAACTTAAAAGGACCCCATGCCAGGTTTAATGCTCTGCTCTCACTGTCTTGGAAGTTATAATATATTCTGAGGTTCGGGTCCCACAGATTGTGTAGCTAGTCCTGGCTGGTGGTACCAGGCCTCTGCTCACTGTGAGTGAATGCCAGCCCTTGGCCAAGTTGTGAGATGGAGACATTTGCCTCTGGCCCCTTCACCCAGCCTTTCTAAGTCCTCTTCTGTCGTCATGGAGCAAAGACGTCAGGCAGACACTGAATGCCTCTCCGGGGCTGCCATCTTGCTCTCACATGTGGGCCTGTTGGTGGCTCCACCCCACCTAGCAACAACACTTGTTCCTGCTCCTTTTAGTGAGCCCAACTCTTGCTTACCCATGGTAGGAGCTTAGCAAACAATTGTTGACTAAACAGTTGACTAATTATGTGATTGACCAGTACACAAGTGAAAGCAGCATGGTGGAAGAGGCATTGGTCTCGAAGTCAGTTCTGGCCTTGGTTCATATCATTTCCCTGAGCCTCCTATTCCCCAGGAGCAAGAGAGGGACATTGGGAGATAGTTAGAGCTTTGTTCCAGCACTGTGATTCTGAAAACAGGCCTTGCTGGCACCTCTAAAGTAATGCCACCAGGTCCAGCTGACCACAAACCTGTCCTGAAGGAGGCCACCTCAGCTGACCAAGTGATCAGAGACCACTCGTGTTCTTCTGTGGTAGACCTCTAGAGAAGGAGCAGGATATAATGTAAAACTTGAGGAGGAGGGTTAGGGGGATCAGAACAACAAGAAGAAAAAAGAATCCAAAATATAAGGATGGTGTAAGGAGCCTCTGGGACAATTTCAAGCATTCTAACATTTGCATCATAGCAGTGCCAGAGGAGAGAGAAAGAGCAAGAAATTGGAACTCTATTTGAAAAAATAATGAAATAAAACTTCCCTAATATGGTGAAGGAAGTAGACATGCAAGTCCAGGAAGCACAAAGAGTCCCAAACAAGATGGATGCAAAGAGGCCCACTCCAAGACACATCATAATTAAAATGCCAAAGGTTAAAAATAAAGAGAGAATCTTAAAAGCATCAAGGGAAAAGCAGTTGGTTACCTACAGGGGAGTTCCCATAAGAAGGTCAGTTGATTTCTCAAAAGAAACTTTGCAGGCTACAAGGGGACTGGCAAGGAATATTCATCATGAAAAGCAGGGACCTACAACCAAGATTGCTCTACCCAGCAAAGCTATCATTTAGATTTGAAGGGCAGATAAAGTACTTCCCAGACAAGAAAAAAATAAAAGAGTTCATCATCACTGAACCATTATTATATGAAATGTTAAAGGCACTTATTTAAGAAAAAAAAAAAGATCAAAACTATGAACAATGAAATAGCAATAAATACATATCTATTGACAATCTAAAAAGCAAGCTAAGCAAACAAGAAGAACAGAGACAGAATCATGGATACAGAGAGCATTTTGATGGCTGTCAGATGAGAGAGTGTGGGGGAATGGGTGAAGAGGTAAGGGGATTAAGAAGAACAAATAGGTAGGTACAGAATAGCCATGGGGATGTAATGTACAGAATAGGAAATGGAGTAGCCAAAGAACCTATGCATGATCCATGGATATGAACAATGGTGGGGGGATTGACTGAGGGAGTGGGGGGTGCTGGGTGGAGGGGGCAAAAGGGGAAAATTGGGACAACTATAATAGCATAATCAATAAAATATAATTGGAAAAGAAGATGGACTCTGGAAGGTAACAACCTGGACTCCTGCTCTTGGGGACTGGAAGTTGAGTGGGTGTTCCTCAATGGCACCAAGCAGGCTGAACAGGCATAGTTTTGATTGGTTGTTTACTTATAATATTAATTACTTTACTGTTGAAGTTTTAAAGTGAAGTCAGAAAGCAGTTACTAGCAAAACCATCTCCTTTATTCCAAAGGGATTATTTATGAAGAGTCTCGTCGGCAGCCGTCTGTCTCGAGAGACGATGGTGTAGCTTCTTAAGAGTCTATCTGCACCGCCGAGAATGGCTGTGCAGTCCGACTCGGGAGTGACACGGTATCTGTCTCCTCCCGTGTTGAATCGACATCTTGCGATGACGCTGGAGTGTCCTCTCCAGTGAAGCTGAAGCTACAGAGCCTGGGCAGGGTGATATGGAGGGTCTGCTGTTGCCCATGCAACAGACCCCCCCTCTCTTCGCAGCTGAAGGATCCAAGGGAAAGACGGAGTCAATACAGCTTGGCTTCAGGTGCGCCGCAGGAGTTGCCGGTGTTGACTACAACGTCAAACCGCCTTAGGGACTCCGGCTCCGGATTTTCTGTCGGGGTTTACTCCCTTAGCCTTTCCCCAGAAGAGGTATGCCGCAAGGCAGCGGAGGTTTTTTGGAATCAGAGTTTTCCTTCTCTGATATATATATATAAAATGGAATATGACTCAGCCATGAAAAAGAATAAAATCTTGCCATCTGCAACAATATGTATGGACTTAGAGGGTACTGTGCTGAGTGAAATAAGTCAGTCAGAGGAATACAAATCCCATATAATTTCACTTATATAGGAAATCTAAAAAATGAAATAAATACAAGCAGAACAGAAACAGACTCGAAGATACAGAGAACATTTTGATGGTTGCCAGATGGGAGGGAGGTAGGAAGGATGGGTGAAGGGATTAAGATGTACAAATTGCTAGTTACAGAGTAGTCATGGGGAGGTAAAGTACAGTACAGGGAATATAGTCAATAATATTTTAATAACAATGTATGGTGTCAGATGGGTACTAGATTTATCAGAGTTATCACTTTGTTATATAATGTCTAACCACTGGGTTGTATGTACATCTGGGACTAATATTTTATGTCAACTTTAGTTAAAAAATAATTATTATTTAAAGTAAAAAAATTATTATAGTTAAGGCTATCGTGATGGCAGTGTAGATAAAAAGAAATATCATATTTTGAAATTCTAAGACATACTTAAAAAATGTAACAGCTCTGATACCAGAAGGCTTCTAATACTCTCTGTACTGTATTGACTGTCCAATTGTCTTTGTCTGTTCAAGTGCATGGAAATTTGTCAAATATGAAAGATGATAGAGCAACACTCTTAGAAATGGTACCCAGCCAAAGTTTATGGTTGTACAGGTGACAAAATTGTGTCAAAAAAAGGATCCTATAGAAATCTCAAGCAATGTGTCAATGCATGCATTGGTAGCATTTTTTATTTCTTATGAATACTTAAAGTAATGTGCATGTTACAATTGATAGGAGAGTCTAGCTTTTAAGTATATCAACCATGTCTCACAGTAGGGCCTTGGTCATGCTTCACTTGGGGTGGGGAGCAGGGAGGACTCTCAACTCCTTTAGTTTCCTTTGCTTGTTTAAAAACTGCCAGCTTCCCAGTCATCTTTCCTAACCTCTGGGAGAGAAAGAGGTCTGTTTCCTGGAGGGTTTGGACTGAGAAGGGGCTACATTGGGAGAAGCAGAGCTGTTCCTTGGTTCCCTCTGAGTTAAGTCTATAGATGCTTAAAAGTCAAAGCCCCCAGAAGGACATTGCCATGGTGAACTGGCAATCATCCAAGTTTTGGCCTCTACCTTGTGGGCTTAGACATATGTCCTCACTGTCCACTCAGGCTGACAGAGTCTGCAAGAGACCGACTCCAAGCCTGAATGTCAACATGCTGATTAAAAATAAGAAGCTGTAACTGACAGACGGACTGCCCATTCAGGCACACTCTCTTCGCAGATGAGGTACACAGAAAGGTAAATGAGAAAATGCCCCTTAATGGGCATGAGCAAGGGCAGAGAGTAGTTACAGAAGGTGGGTTTCATCAGATGGCACAAGATCCCAAGGGCCCCACACATCCATCTCCCCAGGAGGGGAGAGTCCTGCCAGGTGGAAGAAAGCTCAGGAGGCCCTGGCAAGGCTGCTTCTCCTAGCACAGGACTTGGGTGCCCACTCCCAGTGACTTCCTCATGGGGCTTCCACACTGACCTGGCTGACACTGTCTTTCTCAAACTATGTCAATGCCATGAGGTCTTCTGTGAATGGGAGCCAGGCTTCCTAAGCTAGCTGTGCCTGATCAGGTTCTCTAGGAAGCAGACTCTCAGGTACAGATCTGTGTACAGGGAGCTTTATTGGGCCATGTTTTTGGGATTGCTGTCTGAGGTGGACTGAAGGAAGCAGGATTGGGAAGAGGAAGTTAAACTGACTGCATTGCAGATGTGACAAAGGTCTTAGCCAATCCCATGGGAGGCTCTGGAGCTGGAATGGTCCCTGAGACTTGTTCTACATTGTGTCAGGGGTCCTGTCTTTTTTTCCCTGTATTTATCATTGAATATGGGTTTTCTATGGGGAAGTGATGACTTTGGAGCCATCAGCTGTCCACACTCCTACAGCTGGGGCCACTGAGCCTCAGTCCTATAACATACACCAATGCAGTCCATGTGAAGATGAGCCTTGCTCCCAAAGCCTGATCTGCATTGACTACTGGGCCCCATACAACTGCAGCCATATCAGTGCAGTGGCCTGTGAAATGAGAGTCAGTACTGGCTTCCTGGGATTTCATTCATTTAGAACTTTATTATTATTTCTTATTGTCTCAGGAAACCTCAGGGATGATAAATCCACATGATGGGATGAACATATGGCCATCACATCCAGTGATGGAGACAGAATCTGAGTCATTGTCACACTAGTCATGCAACTCCTCTCCCTCCTGCAGAAGAACCGCTGGCCCTGACCTCTATGTTCTTCTACACCTCTGTGCCTTTTCACCTTCAGCTCCCTCTGCCTGGATGCTCTCTGCCTCACATTCCCCCACCTCCAGCTGATAAATTTCTACTCATCTTTCAGGGTCCAGTGTGAATGTCGATTTCTCTTGGAAACATTCCTGGCCAGCTCTCCCCACTGCCCAGAGAATTGCTCATGTCCTTTCTGAGCCCCCAGAGCACTCATTACCCTGCCTCAAGCAGCTCTCTTGGCACACATAAGTGTGCTGGTCTGTGTTCCTCCTGATAACTTCTTTAAGACCTGGACTTGATCTCACCCCATCTATATGAGCACAGAGCAATACAGACTTTACTGATAAGCTAAATGGGTGATGGAGGGAATTTGGAAGGGTTCTGTGTCAGGTATGAAGGTGAGAAGTCAGGCTGTAGAAAAGGCATGGTAGATTAAATTGCAAAGAGTTCATGTCAGGAAGCTCAGCAAGGAAGCAACTCATTCTTCTTGACCTGAGCTGCCCGATTCCACTTGAAACCTTATGTATGTAATCCCTCTTCTGGGGCCACAGGCGGCACTGTCCTCATCTCTACCTGTGCCCAGTCAAAATATGTTGAATAAATGCATGAATCCAGAATTTGGGGATAAATACCAGGATTGGGGTGTGGAAGTAAAAGGAAAGGGTCAATTTAAGACATATTTTGAAAGCAGAAATGGTAGGCTTGGGTAACAGGCTGTGTAGCTGGAGAGCAAGGAGGGCAATGTGTCATAGGTGAAGCAGATTTAAAGGCCAAAGAATCAAGAAAGTTAGGTTTAGATGTAGAATAGGGTCAGCTCAAATGGTCCATATACTGGATATGAATATTAAGTCAATAAAGTTGCACTGTGGTTGAGAGAAAATGTGAAAATAACATTGGAGAGCAGAAGAGGAGCACGAACACAGGTCAGGTGAGAGTGCCTGTTCAGTTCGTGATGCTTCATGTCATATTCTACAAGCAACTTTTCAAGATCTTTTCAATGTGTTGTGCTTCTAATCAGAAATGTCACTTAATTATCAGTTGGACTGCCAACAGTGCTCTGGCCTCTCTCTCCGTGGCTGTCTCACATTGGGGCTCCAAACACCTATGTCAGCCTTCTCTGGCATTTCTCATTTAGAAACGTCCACTAGGTGGCAACAGAGACTCGCTTGCCTTCCTGAAGAGTCTGCTTTTTGTCAAAATTAGCCTCACGATATTCTACCCAGCTCTATAAAAAGATTCCTTTTTGTATAAAGCAACGCAAAATCTCATTATCTAAAACAGTGGAAACTTTAAATGTATGGAAAAAACGATTCAGAATAAATATAGAAACAAATGTAATGACCTTTTCTCTCCAACCAGGCACTATCCTACCTGACTTTTGCATAGGAACTTGTAACTCTGATTTCTGTCTGTTGGTATCAGCTTCTGTCCTATGATTTATTTTTTTATTTTTTTGCCTTTTTAAAAAATTTAATCTTTATTGTATTTCTTCCATTACCATTTAGTCCCCTTATACCCTCCCTCTTCCCAGCAATCACCACACTGTTGTCCATGTCCACGAGTTCTTTTTCCTTTTTGCTCAGTCCCTCCACCCCCTAACCTGCACCCCAACCCCCACTTCCACAAGCTGTCATCCTGCTCTCCACCTATGAATCTGTCCCCATTTTTCTTATTAGTTCAGTTTGCTCATTTGGTTCCACATATGAGTGAAAACATATGGTGTTTGTCTTTCTCTGCCAGGCTTATTTCACTTAGCGTAATGTTCTCCAGGTCCATCCATACTGTTGCAAAGGGTAAAACTTTCTTCTTTCTTATGGCTGAGGAGTATTCCATTGTGTAAGTGCCCCATAGTTGTTTTATCCACTCATCTGCTGATGGACACTTGGGCTGCTTCCATATCTTGGCGATTGCAAATAATGCTGCAATGAACATAGGGGTGCTTATGTTCTTTCAAATTAGTGTTTTGGGTTTCTTTGGATATATTCCCAGAAGTGGGATCACTGGGTCAAAAGCAGATCCATTTTTAATTTTTTGAGGTATCTCCATACTGCTTTCCACAGTGGCTGCAGCAGTCTGCATTCCCATCAACAGTACAAAAGTGTTCCCCTTTCTCCACATCCTCACCAGCACTTATTGTTTGTTGACTTATTGATAATAGCCATTCTGACAGGTGAGAAATGATGTCTCATTTTGGTTTTAATTTTCATTTCTCTGATGATTTTTTTTTATTTTTTAAAAACTATGCTTTACTGATTATGCTGTTACAGTTGTCCCAATTTCTTTTCCCTTTGTTCCCCTCCACCCACTGACCCCCTCCCTCCAGCTGCCCCTCCTTAATCCATACCTATTGGTTGTGCATATAGTTCTTCTCAACATCTTCCTGTCTACTCCACTCCCTCCTACTCCACTCCTTCCTACTATACTTCTTAATTCCTGTACCATCCCCCCCTTTTACCTCTTCCCCCTCCCTGCTGACCTCCCCTCATAATGTTCCCCATACTTATAATTCTTTTCCCACTCTCATTGCCTACTTAGTTTGCCTTTGTTTCAGTTCTCTAGCTTCTGTTGTTGGTTGTTGTGATACAGTTTTCATTTTAATGTTCATAGTTTTGATCCTCTTTCTCCTAAACAAGTCCCTTTAACATTTCCTATAACAGAGGCTTGGAGCTGATGAACTCCTTCAGTTTTACTTTGTCTTGGAAGCACTTTCTCTGCCCTTCTATTCTGAATGACAGCTTTGCTGGATAGAGTAATTGTGGTTGTAGGTTTTTGCTTTTCATTCCTTTTAATATTTCTTGCCAGTCCCTTCTTGCCTGCAGAGTTTCTTTCGAGAAATCGGCTGATAGTCTTATTGGGACCCCTTTGTATGTAATTCTCTTCTCTCTTGCTGCTTTTAAGATTCTCTCTTTATCCTTAATTTTTGACATTTGGATTATAATGTGTCTTAATGTGGTTCTCCCTGGGCCCGGTTGTTTTGGAACTCTCTGTGCTTCCTGGACCTGTAAGTCTATTTTCTTCCCCAAGTTAGAGAAGTTCTGCTTCATTATTTTTTCACATAATTTTTCCATTTCTAGTTCTTCTACATCTTCTGGCAACCCTATGATTCAGATGTTGGTGTGCTTATAGCTGTCCCATAGGTTTCCTCACTTTTCATTTCCTCTTTCTGCACTGGTTGACTGTCTGTTCCTTCCCTATGTTCCGATTTGTTGATTTGATCCCTGGTTTTCTTTCCCTCACCACTAGTTTAGTATGTGTTTTTGTTCATTTCAGCAGGACTAACCTTCATTCCTTCCCTGTCTTGTTTAAGATCTGCTGTTAGGTCTGTAAGCGTTTTTATAAGCAAAGCTCTGAATTGTGCCTCAGAAAGATTTTCTATCTGCTGCTTCGTTAGATTAGATATTTGCTGTTTGGTCAGCTGCGTCACTGGGATCTCTATCATGATCTGTGCCATCCTGAGAGTTTTGTGTTTACCTTTGCTTCCTGGGCAGGGCTGTCACACCTCCTACGCTATAGAGGGCGGAGCCCCATGCACTTGTCACAACAGTTGGACCCTTCTCACCACGCTGTGGCATTTTCGCCATCCTGCCACCATTGCCGCATCTGCCACTGCCAGCACAGCTTGACCTCTCAGTCCTGGCTTCACTCCTACCTGTCCAGATGAGCACCACTTGTTTATAACTTCGTATGTTGGACTTTCATTTATTTTCTGGAACTGGTTATTTCTGGTTTTGCGGTAGTTGTATTCCTTCTTAGTTGTGGAGGGAGATGGAATGTATCAGTCTAGCCCTCCATCTTGGCCTAAAGTCTCTTTAACAAGGACTTCTCTGATGATTTTTTTGAGGTTTATTTCTCCCTTTTTCTGAGGTTTGAAAAAAAATGAGCTGCACTGTTTGTCTCTTCCCTTTACACAGATTTTCACATAAAACTGGAGCAAAGCCTCCCTGTACAGTTACTTGATCAACCTTTTGAAAATGGACAGAGAAGCCTTGTTTAACTGCCTGAATAGAAGCACTTATTTTGTGGAGCTGGAGCAAGTATGGCCCCTTTCTGATCTCAGCTTTCCCACCTGTAAAATGAGGGCTATCATTACACCTTTCCACAGGTGTTGTTTTAAGATTGAATCAGAAGAGGCCAGAATACACTCCAAATATTGCAACTCACTGTACCAGTTTGTAGATCCATATATCTCTTTTTAAAAGATGCTGCTCTAGCCCTGGCCAGATGGCTCAGTTGGTTGGAGCATTGTCCCATAAACTGAAAGGTTGCAGGTTGATTCCTGGTCAAGCCACATACCTAGGTTGCAGGTTCCATCCCCAGTTGGCAACAACTGATGTTTCTTTCTCTGTCCCCTGCCTCTTTCTATCAAATCAATAAGCATATCCTCAGGTGAGGGTTAAAAAAAATGATACTGCTCTTGAAGACAAGACTTATAGTTAATTTTGAAAAGCATGTTAGCTTTGGAGGATTTTTTCAACAAAGATGACAATTATGGAACCATCTATGCTACTGAGTACGGAGTGGGCTCAGTCCCCTTTGGGGTCTAGAACGTGGACCTGGCCGCCTTCATGTTAGAAGCCCCCCACTGTGCCCCAATAACATGTTGCACCCGGGCTTCATTGAGAGGAGACTGTTATGAAATCGGTCAGTTCCTGGAGCTGGTCATCAACATGATTAAATAATGTTAAAATGCAGAAGCTAATTTTCCATTTCTGTCTCTGCTGCAATGCAGGCTATTAATCTTCACATCAAAGTGGGATGGTGAGGCGCACTGGCCTAGGTGCGGCCCGGCACGGCTGTGCTGAGCGCCTCCACATGCACGGAGTGCTGTTCACTGCTGGTCTGCCATTTGGGGTGGAGGCGCAGGAGTAAGGGTTAGAGCAGGGACATGCTCACACTGGTGGGCGTGAGGACCTGGGTTACATCTGCCTGCACTGTGTTTTTTGGTTTTAGAAATTTGAGCCAGCATTTAAAAACCAGGAATTTCACGTGTTAAATCTGAACTCTGGCTTCTTGTATAGAATTGGAAAACACAGCAACATGGATCTCAATTGCTACATGGAAGCAACTGATTGGAGCTGAAGAGCAACTGCCCCTTTAGAGGGGCACCAGGTAAGTGGTTTGCCACAGTCCCCACCTTTTCCTGCTTTATCACTCATTTATGACACCTGCCTGGCCCCTTCTGGCATGAGAATTTTCAACCTCTGAATTAAACTATTAAAGATTTTTTAAATTAGCCTTGGCTAGGTAGTTCATTTGGTTAGAGCATCATCCTGATATCCTAAGGTTGTGGGTTCGATCCCCAGTCAGAGCACATCTAAGAAGCAACCAATGAGTGCATACATAAGTGGAACAATAAGTCAAGGTCTCCCCCCACCTCAAATCAATAAATAAAAATTTAAAAAATTATTGGATTTATGCTATTCACATTAAAATTTTTGTTTGTTTGTTTTAAGGGCAGTGTGGTAACTGCAAAGCCCACACTCTAAATGGCTGTTTGGTTATGATCTTTGACAAGCATTGCAAAATCTTTTGTGTTTTACCCCTCAGTCTCTCCTTTCTCACTATCTCTTCACTTGTGTTAACTGGGGCTTATATAATTAAGACCACCTGAAGCAGTTTACTTCCTTTTTTATGTATAATTTATTGATTATATTGTTACAATAGTTCCAACTTTTTTCCCCTTTGCTCCCCTCTGCCCAGAACCCTCCCTGTCGCAGCAACCCCCCCCCCTCAGTCATGCCCATGGGTCGTGCATACAACCCTTTCCTGTATTATTCTTTTTAAATTAATTAATTAATTTTTAAAAACAATAAAAAATAACAATCCTCCCCCTCAGACTTAAGACCCTTTATAATCTTATAAAGGACAACGGGCATTCTTTCTTTTTTTTTTTTTTAAAGGATTTACTTATTGGAAATATATATATACTCTCTAAAAGCCAACATGCTGAATATTCTATTTCATTCTATCAAAGGAAAAAAGAGAGTCCCCTGACCAGTGTGGTTCAGTTGGTTGAGTATCCTCCCACAAAGCAAAATGTCATTGGTTCAATTCCTGGTCAAGGCACGTGCCTGCGTTGCAGGTTTGGTCCCCAGTCAGGGTGCATGGGAGAGGCAACCGATGAATATTTCCCTCTCACGTGATGTTTCTCTCCCCTTCTCTCTAAAAATAAATAAATAAAATATCTTTAAAAAGGAGAGAGAGAGAGAGAGAGAAAACTGCCTGAAGTTGCTTATGATATGTAGCCCTCAATTCATTTCCTACTATTGTGGGTTGGTGATTGATATAGAAAACAATAAAATCCTCTTCCTCTCATTAGGTGATGTAAGCTTAGAGAACTTAAGAACTATTTATCTACTTATAAACATCTATGTAAGCAGCAGTTAGAAGCTTTGATAACAAGAATCCACTTGCAATAGTGACAAAACAACTGAACCTGCTAGATAAATTTAATCATACAAAGAGATTTATATAAAAAACACACATTTAAATGCTATTTTAAGCCATACCAAAAAGAAGATACACAAAGAAAGCTGAAACAACAGAATAGTCTGAGACGTTGAGCTTCCATACTTGGAAGTATCATAGAGATGTCAAGTTTCCTTAAATTAATGCAGAAATAATTACTTTCCTGATAAAAATCAGACTTTAAAGCATATTAGCTGAATTCAAGGTCGCATGAAAACAAGTACATTCTTGGAGAGAATAATTGTGGAATACAAAGAGTAATGAAGAGATACTGGTCATGCTAGATATAAAATATTATAAATTTACAATAATGGAAACAACATGGTAAAAACACATGACTAGGTCAATAATACAGACTAGAAAGTCAAACCAAATACATAGGGAATTTTGTATTTGATAAAATGTGCATCAGTAGGAAAAAGGTAAGTTATTCACTTAATGGTGTTGATAAATTCAATCATTGTATCAAAAAGTTGGATTTCTAACTCCTTACACCAAATTAAATTTCAGATGGATAAAATATACAAACATAAAAATGAAATTATAAAAGTATTATGTAAATATATGAGAGATTTAACTAATAATACCAGAATGGGAAAGGCTCTTTTAAGAAACCACACACACAAGTTAGTAAATTTTACTACATAGAAACAACGGAAAACATTATGCACAAAAGAAGGGTACTCAAACAAAATGGAAAGGAAAAGGGCAAACACAAAACTGGGAAAGATGCTTGCAACTTATATATAAAGCGCTATCTTCTATAATATATTTCTTTATTCCAGAATTATTTCTTTGTGTATTAAAAAACATTAAATATGAAATGGATGTATGATAAGAACAAAAAATTATCAAAACAGGAAATACAAATGATTTAAACATGGCAAGATGCTCAATTTTGGCCTATAATAGTAGGAATGCAATTACAAGTATAATGAGAGATATATACATATATTTTTCACCTATTAAATTAACAAAGATAATCAAACTAGAAAAACAAGGGGTTTTTTCAGAGATGTAGGCTTATGAGCCAAACAAATGAATTCTATGCTTGCAAGACTTATTCTGTTTGAGGTTTGGACTTGAAGAAATGTAGATGTCTGTGAAGTAAATTAGCATTTTAAAACAGAGTTTGAAACAATACTACAATAATAATTGTTGCAGGCAAAAATCATAAGTAGGTGCTAAAATTAGTGGACAAAATCATGATTAAAATTGAGAATATTTTTATAGTCTTAAACTATTTCCCTATAAACTGCATATTAATTACAGCGGTGAATCCAGGCAGCCACAATCTTCTAAGAAAGCCCAACTAGCCACATGGAGAGGATCTGAGGCTCCCAGTTATTAGCTTTCAAATTTTCCAACCGAGATCTCCAGCATCATGGAACAGGGACAAGCCACTCCAGATGTTCCTTTTCCAAATTCCTAACCTCCAGGATCCATGAGCAGAATAAATGACTGTTTAATGGTGCTGAATTTGAGTGTAATTTGTTATGCAGACATAGTAACTGGAACAAGTGATATTTGCCAAATTTCTCCTCCATAAAGTTACCACTTTCCCCTTTGTTAGTTATAAGTGATTTGTAGGCAAATACTTTGAGGCTATGTAAATATTCTGTTCTAATCAAACTTGCATTGTTGTCTATTGATGACTTTCTAATTCCATCAGCCCTTCTATGTTTCTTTTCTTTTTTTAAGTATATTTTATTGATTATGTTTTTATGGTAGTTCCAGTGTTTTTCTCCCATTTGCTCCCCTCTGCCCAGTACCCCCCTTCCCTCCAGTAATCCCACCTCTCTTAGTTCATGTCCATGGGTCCTGCATATACGTTCTTTGGCTTCACCCTTTCCTACACTATTCTTAACTTCCCCCTGTCTATTTTGTACCAACCAAGTATGCTTCTTAATCCCTGCACCATTTCCCTATTTCTCCTGCTTCCCCTTCCCAGCTGATAACCCTCCAAATGATCTCCATACCTATGATTCTGTTTCTATTCTAGTTTGCTTAGTTGGATTTTGTTTTTATTTTTTAGATTCAGTTGTTGATGGTTGTGTTTGTTGTCAGTTTAGGGTTCATTGTTTTGATCTTCTTTTTCTTAAGCAAGTCCCTTTGACATTTTATATAATAATGGCTTGGTAATGATGAACTCTTAGCTTTACCTTGTCTGGGAAGCACTTCATCTGCCCTTCCATTCCAAATGATAGTTTTGCTGGAGAGAGTAATCTTGGTTGTAGGTCCTTGCTTTTCATCACCTTGAATACTTCTTGCCAGTCCCTTCTTGCCTGCAAAGTGTCTTTTGAGAAATCAGCTGATAGTCTTATAGGCACCCCTTGGTAGGCAACTCTCCACTTCTCTCTTGTTGCTTTTAGGATTCTCTCTTTATCTTTTACCTTTGGTATTTTAATCATGATGTGTCTTGATGTGGTCCCCACAGGGCCCAGCTCGCCTGGGACTCTCCATGCTTCCTGGACTTGTATGTCTATTTCCTTCACAAAATATGGGAAGTTATCCTCCATTATTTTTTCACATAAGCTTTCAATTTCTTGCTCTTCCTCCTCTCCTTCTGGCACTCTCATGATTTGGATGTCGGCACGTTTAAAATTGTCCCGGAGGTTCCCAAGCCTCTCCTCATTTTTTTCAATCCTTGCTTCCTCATTCTGCACTGGTTGACTGTTTTATTCTTCCTTATGTTCCAAATCATTGATGTGAACCCCAATTTCCTTCCCTTCACCATTGGTTTTGTGTGGATTTTCCTTCATTTCACTTAGCATAGCCTTCACTTCTTCTCTTATGCATTTGCCATACTCAAGCATATCCATCAAGCCTGTGAGCATCTTTATCACCAGTGTCTGGAATTCTGCATCTGTTAGGTTGTCTATCTCCTCATCTGTTAGGTGGGCTATCTCCCTGTCACTTAATTCTCCCACTGGAACCTTGATCCGTTCTGTCTTTTGGGCCATATTTCTCTGTCTCCTCATCTTGACAAGCTCCTGTGTTTGTTTGCCTCTGTGTCTTAGGTAGAACTGTCACTCCTGTTATGTTGCAAGGGGTGGAGCCTTAGGGATTCATCAGTACAGGGCGACCTATTTCACCACATTGTGGTGCTGTATTTTGGGAAGGGGTCTGAGAGGGAACAATGTTGCTTGCCCAGAACTTGCTCCTTTTCCAGGCACTTCTCCCACTTTCATATGGGACTGGTCCCCTCCAGCTGTTGCCCTGGCCGTTGTTCCCAGAGTGGGTGGTTCTGTGGATATTCTAAGATCGTGATGGCCCTTTGAACAAGTGGGCTCCGCTGAGAGACTGGCAGTCTTTGCCACCACCCCAACCCCCACTGGTTTGCACAGTCAGAAGTAAAGAGGCTCGATTTTCCCCAGTGCTGGGACCATGAGCTGTGTGGTCTGGTGAGGAGCTGGAAACACACCCCACGTGTCCTTCCTGACTTTTTAAAGTGTGTAACTGTGCTTTCTGCTAGCCTGCCACTGTCACCGCTGCTGCCACCACCACACTGAGTCCTCTCCACCCCAGCTCCGACCCTCCTACCTATCTGGATGAGTATTTTTTCTTTATGTCTTTGTTTGTTGACCTTCCATGCAGTTTGATTTTCTGGAACTTCTGGTTGTTTCTAGTTTTGAGGTAGTTGTATTCCTTCTTAGTTGTGGAGGGAGATGCAGCATGTCTGTCTATGCCTCCATCTTGGCCAGAAGTCCTATGTTTCTTAGTTAGAATTTTTTCCATAAGGAAGAGCTTTATCTTTCCTCTATTTGTGTATATATTTATGTATAACAATGTAATAACATGGATTCTTATTTTATGCAGTGGAATATAATGAATTATTATCATTGGTGCTCAAATTGTCCCAGGTTTGGCCAGTGGAAGTTCCTTCAACCTATTCTTATGTCTTTGGTATAGTCTCAACTACTAACTGGGTATGTCTTTAGTTTCTGGTGCACCAAGATGTCCCAGGTTCATCTGCTTTTCACACCCCAGTCCTGGAATATAAGACTTTTCTCCAGAGAGCTCTGGTTTATTTTAGTAGAAAATGGCGTTTAGAAACCAAACTCTATGTGCTAGATGTGCTTGTTGCTATAGGGTTGTCATTGCTTCTAGGAGCCCTCAGTGGACAGGGCTAAAAATATATTTATCTGTTTATCTACATACTAAAAAGCTCATACTAATACCTCCAATTCTTATCTATAACCTCAGAGAACATTCTGTTCTTCCCCCTTTTCCATATTTGTAACTTTTTTCTGACAGTAAGAAGCCTTCTTAATATATTTACTCATTTGCTGAAGCCTAGGATATGCAGAAAATAGTTTTAGAATTGCTAATGCCTTCCACTGAGGAAAGCAAGCCTACTAACTAGAACTCAGCATTTGTTTTCAGTTATTTTTAAGGTAAAATTTCTACAGAATGAAATGCACAAATGTAAATGTACAATATGTTGTATTTTGACAAATGTACACACACACACACACATTCTCTCTCTCTTATTAAAGCATAGAACATTTCCATCACCTCAGAAAGTTCTCTCATGTCCCTTCTTAGTCAATTCTGCCAGAATCAACAACTTTTGTGGGCTTCTTTACTATAGAGAAGTTATCTTTGCAAAAATTAATATAAGTATGTTTATACAATGACTACTCTTTTCTGGCTGGCTT
Organism: Furipterus horrens; assembly: GCF_987537825.1. Taxonomy (NCBI): domain Eukaryota; kingdom Metazoa; phylum Chordata; class Mammalia; order Chiroptera; family Furipteridae; genus Furipterus; species Furipterus horrens. The sequence goes on from NW_028327173.1 coordinate 156,057,957, forward strand.
CTTTCACTCAGCATAATGAATATGAAATTCATTCATCATGTATTGGTAGTTTGTTCCTGTTTATTGTTGAATAGTATTCTATCTTATAAATATACCACTGTTGACTTATCCATTTTCCTGGGGTTGAAAATTTGGGTTGTGTCCTATTTTTGACCATTATTAATAAAGCTGCTATGGAAGTCTGTTTTGGATATACATTTTCATTTCTCTTGGGTAAACACCTAGGCACAGAAGTGCTAGAGGTACTAGTTCAACTGTGTAAGAAACTAACCTTTCCAAAATTGTATGATTTTACATTCCTGCCAGCAAACTATGAGAATTCTGGCTGCTTCTCATTCTCATCAACATTTGGTGTTTTCAGTACTTTTACTTTGAGCCATTCTAGTAGTTTAAATTTATATTTCTTGTATTGCCAATGACTTTGAGCACTCTCCCCCTACTTTTTAAGCACGGGCATCTCCAAGGCTTGAGTTTTGGCTTGTTCTCCACTCTCACTCTTGAATTGGATTTAGTTCATGGAGTGGGAGTAGTTGTGTGGTTATTAAGATTTTCACAATTAAGCTGGAAGGAATGGATCAGAAAGTTCACGGATGCTCATTACATTTTTAATTCAAATTTACATATGCTTTTGTTAACGAGACAAAAATTTTGTAATTAATCATGTGCCTATAATTTAGTTGTGTGTGTTCTGTTTTGTGAAGCTCATTTCAATTATGGATATTTATAAAGAAAATGAGTATCTGGCATTGTTTACATGCTAACACTTCTAAAGTTTTTATGAAAATTATACAAGTAGAAAGATGAATTCTCATAAAATTTTCCTAGTATCCATTTTTATTTTTAGAAAGTAATACAAACTGTTCAAGGCTAACAACAACATATTGCTAGACTGATAATTGTGCTTGTGTTTTCACAATACTTTCCTTTGTATGCCTACCACATCCCTGTATGGTATTATCAGCATTTTACAGGTGAAGAAATTGGGGCCTCAGAGAGGTTAAGTGACTTGCCTCAGGCCTTGCAGTTGGTAGCGGATCAGGAATTAAAACTAATGAGTCTGTGTTCTGGCCCATGCTGATTCCATCAGGAGTTGGCGGGGCCTCCCAGTGAGGCCAATGTGTTCCTTGGCCTAAAAACAATTTGTTTGTTTGCTTCATTTATATAGCACCATGGAATAGCCCCGGGGGCCAGACTCAGCCAGGATGGGGACTGTCTATATTTAGTTGGGGGCAAGAGTGGTGGACCCCAGAACTATCAGGAAGGGGCAATTGTCTCTGCTAGCTTCCCATAGAGTGCGGGATGTGTCTTCAGTGGAGCACCAGTGGGAGCAGCAGTGTGAACTGAGCCTCTCTGACCCTCCTGGCAGAAACAGTTGCAGTTCACGGGGCTGGAGGAGGTCCTATTGGAACGTCTATAGGATGGCCAGGGTCTGTGCTGGGACATCCAGCTGGGCTCAGTCCACCCTCTGCTCCTGGAGGCAGCATCAACAGTGTCTTTACCTTCTCCTTCCTGGTTCTCTTTTCCGAGGATTTCAGTTCATTTCAAGGCAGCCACCCTCTATATTTCTAAGCCCTTTACCTGGGTTAACATTGTAGTGCCAACACCCTTTTCCAAGTTTTTCATTCCTTTTTCTTAATTAAGAGGGGTTAGGGACTCGGCAGCTCAGGAAACACCTTATAGCTGCAATCTGCAAGTTGTTTGCCCAGCGAAAGCCTCGACCTAAAGAATATTGATATGTCTAAAATATATTTGTCCAGTGTAGGTGTTTCTCATACTATGGAACAACTTGTACTGTAATTATATGGTTAGGATACAAAAATAATTTGTAAGGAAAAAAATCTAGAAAGTATTTCAAAGAGATGTGGTTACGTGCTGAATCTTATGTCACTTTTAAATTATAGAGTTTTATAAAATAGAAACATTTATTGTTAAATCTAAAGATAGCTATCTGGGTGTCTATTAAAATACTGGATCATTTGATGATGCAAATTAGTCTAAACTTATAGGCATGAGGCCTAAGTATATTATGTTAAGATACATACATTGTTGTCAAATGAGAATTTGGCTACAAATTTAGGATAAAAATGGGAACACTTTAAAAAATAAGTATGTTAGCAATGAACTTTTACTTTGCACAGTCAAATCTCAATTGTATGACAATTATATCCTTGAAAAACATAGTACTTGAAAACATATTGCCAGACACATTAAGTCTATGGAAAACTGGGAGATGGAAGTCTTGACTTGATGACTTTTTTTTTGATGTGTCTGAATAGTGTGTCAAGTCTGAATAGTGTAATGGAGCCAATAGTCTTTCTAATATCTTTGGTAAATGAGGAAGGGAGTCTCAAGCAGTGGGGGTTAATGTTCTTAGAGATCAGATAGAAATAAGGGCCAATGAATGGGATTTGAACCTGAGAAGTCTAGAAGACAGAGTAGGGCAGAGTCCTGGTGTTTTGATGTGAAGAGGGGTAGAATAGAGCTATCGTGGATGACAGGGAAACCTGGGGCTTAAGGGCCAGGAGCCAGAGGCTGGGGCAGGAGGCAGAGAGGATGCCCAAGGCCCCTTTCTGTCCATTCCTCATTTACTTCCTACTGTGGAGCCAGTTTAAGCAGGGAAGTTTGCACAGCCTGATGGGTTCTCCCTGCAAAGGTTACAACTTACAGAAACTGCTCCAGTATGTGGAGCCTATTTCTTGCCATAGACCATGACTTTGTACAATGGCAACTATGACTAAAAGGGGAAGAGCTTTAAAAGGAACCCTATCATAGGGTTTGTCCTCTCCTGGGCAATGTTCTGGGTCAGAGGCATCTCTGTGACCCCAGAATGGTTATTGAGGAATGTATCATCCAAAATGAATAGATCCAACCTACCTAGCAGGATTATAACAAACGCACTTGGAGCTGCTCGTTTTCCTCTTCTCTCTATGACAACCCACTGAGGGTCAAGGAGGGTGGATTTGTCAGAGGGCGAGGACCCTAGCAGATAGAACCAGTCGCTGTTACGTGGACAACTCTTGTCCTGGTCTATTTAGAACACCCACAGCCCTTACTCCAATCATGTGGCACTCACAGGGCACCAACAGAGGCCTATCTTTGCCCTGTACCTCAGCCCCAGGGGGTCTAGTCTAGAGTGGAGATAGAGTATCTTTCTTGGGATAAAGCATTTAAAGGGCAAAATATTTACTGAAGCCAGAGGAAACTTGCCTTGCAGCAGGCAGGTGTCTTCTCAAATGTGGCCCCAGCCATTTGGTTTGGGTAAGATCTAGTAGATCCCACTGGTAGCCAGAGATCTAATGGGGTTTAACTTTTTAATCTTTCTTTTCGCTAGTTTGTCAAACAGGACTGATACCCAGGACTGTCCAATCCTATTCAAATAAAAAAAGTGGTAGTGGAAGGGGAATTTTTAACTGTTTTAGAATTACAAAGATTATCAAAGTCCAGAAATTGAGCTGGGGAAGACCCAGTCTGGAATATAATGAGAGTTGTTCTCCTTCCCTGGCCTCTGAAGACACAGGATTGTTAGTGGAGGCAGAGACAAAGGCTAAGAGAGATTTAAGGAAAATATGTGGAGCATGGCTAACCTTCCTCGGGGGAAAGGGATTGAAAGTTGGCGGCAAAGGTGTATACATTTCTGTACTACTTGAATACTGTGTGCTGGTTTTCTATACATTAAAAAAAAAAATGCTGCAACAGTAAGATTCCAGGTGAGTGAGTTGTGCCAGGATAGCCTTTCTTCAGTACCTGCCAACAATGCGGGTAAGTGATTTGGCAACATGTTTCAAGAGCCTAAAAACATGCATGCCCCTTTACTCTGGCTCTGCTTTTAGGAATCTATCATATGGAAATAATTATTGAGAGTTTTTTTTTTTTTTCCCTAATAAGGAAAATTGGAAACATCTTCCTAAATATCCAACAACAGGGACATTTAAAAAATCAGATTAGACACCAAATGTTAATATTGGTAATCTCGGGGTACATTGCAGGACCACAACCCCTCATTTAAAAACTTTGGGGTCTGATACTGCTTTGGACTGAATGTTTGTGTCTCTCACAATTTGTATGTTGAAGCCCATGTGGAGCTGGGGCGTTTGGGAGGTAATAGGTTTCTATCAGGTCAGCAGCATGTGGTCACCATGATGGGATTAGCACTCTTCTAAGAAGAGGAAGAGATATGAGAGCTTCCACTCTCCACCACATCAGGACACAGTGAGAAGTCTGCCACCTGCAAGCTAGGAAAAGGGCCCTCCGCAAGAACAGAATCTGCCAGCACCTTGACCTGGGACTTTCTGGTCTCCAAAACTGTGAGAAAACGTTGTCTAAGCCACTCGGTTCAGTTCGGTTCCAATCAGTTCAGGTCAAGTTTTGTCACCACATTTTTGGTTTTCAGAGCACTTGCACTTCCCACTTCTGTGTGGAGCATGTACGCAGGCAATGTGTCCTTCCTGAGGCGGGGCCTCTGAGCTCCATGGGCTCCTGCTCCGGGAGTCCCCCAGCCTGTGCTGCAGGCCTTGCCTTTTAGGTTTGGGGCGATTGGTGTGAGCAAAGGAGCAGAGAGCTTCCCATTATGTCACACTTTGAGTTTACTCTTACGTAGACAGTTCTCCTAGCGGAGCCTCCCAGAGGGAGAGTGTGGACCCACATCCGAACCTCCCAACAAACTCCTTAGTTAATACTTTATCAAGGTATATTTTGGGAATTTTTCCAATATAATTTGTTAGTCTTTTCATCAGCTCACTATCTGAGAACACTGAGCTTCTGGTTTCTTCTCTTTTTAGCATCCACGTGGGCACTGGCATCACGGCCACAGTCTCTCTTTAGAGTCCTTTATTCACAAGGTCCCATGCCCTGCATGGCTCCCCTGTTTGGTGTACTCATTGAGCCTAAATCCAGTTTGGTCTCATTTTCACAATTGTTTTAAGTGTATAAATCCCTGAGTTTCACAGTAACACTCTCTCATTTTAATCTTTTTATTGGTAGACTTGTTTCCAGAGTAGAATTCCCTTGCTTTCTCTATGGGAAGTTAACTTTGTTGAGCATCCTCTTTAAGGTCACGAAGGCCTGGCTCTTATAAGTTATATGTTAGCTTGTAGAAAACTGGAAGGAGATGAATAATTTTTGCCTGGTTGAAACATAAACATTTCTGTTTGGCAGAGAAGGTAACCCCAAGGGTGATAGTTTCATGTTGTGGAAGGCAGTTACCAGGTTTTGTAGCTAATTTAGCAATCTTATTCCCATTTTCTTTCATTACTGACTCTATAGTGTATCATTTTTTGTTCTTGAACCAGCTTTTTCACCCTGCCTTTCCTCATTAATGAGTTATGCAAATCTTTCAACACATATTCTGCATATATTTATATGAAAATTACATTTTTAGCATTTTGAAAATTATACTTTGACACCCCTAAATGTGACTGAGATTGAATTTCTCACCACTCTGGAGAGTTGTCAAAGCTAGATTTATTTGAATTAGAAAAGTTTAGTGAAATGGAATTCTTGCTCCTGCATGTAGTGACTTAAAGATCAGCTTTAAAAGTAGAAAATCACAGGATTAGAGAACAGTCTCCAATAATACTTGAGGATAATGTTTACAGCTTAAGAAACATGGGTCTAAAAATGGGCATAGTGGTGTTCCACTGTGAAATGCATATTTCATATTCATCCACTTATTCAATCTTTTTTTTTTCACCCAGCACACTTTTATTGAGCATCTTCTATTTGCTAGGCATTGTTCTAGAATTTAGACAGGAGCTGGGAATACAGAAGTGATTTAGGCAAGGCTTCTGTCCTAAGAAGCACTCAGAATAGAGGAGAGATAGATGCACTAGCGATGTAAGACAGAGTGTTAGGGGAGCAATGCACAGTGGTGAGAGCATTGGGTATTATGGAAGTAACCAGAGTGGCTCCTGACACACTTGAGTCTTAAGGTATGACTAAGACTTAGCTAGATATGAAGATGAGAAAAGGTCATTCTCGGCAGAGGAGCAAAGAAAAAGGAAGAAAACACCATTATGTGTATAGAAGTTCTTGTCCTCAGGACACTGCATGTGAAGCAGGGAGTGGCATATACTCCATAAACAAGCCTTTATTTAGATGATGGTTAATTTTATGGGTCCATTTGACTATGTCACAGGATGCCCAGATATCTGGTTAAATTTTATTTCTGGGTGTGTCTGAGAGGGTGTCTTTAGAAGAGATCAGCATTTGAATTGGTGGACTAGGTAAAGCAGATTGCCCTCCCCATTTAGGTGGGCACCTTAAGCCTACTGAGGCCCAAATACGACAAAAAGGTGGAGGAATGTTGGATTTTCTCTCTGTCTGACTGCTCAGGCTAAGACATAGGTCTTCTTTTGCCGTTGAACTTGGACTTACACCACCTGTGCCCCTGGGTCTTAGGCCTTTGGACTTTGTGTGGAATTTCCAGATAGCTTACAGATGGCAGACCATGGGACCTCTGGGCCTCCATAATTGTGTGAACCAATTCCTTATAATAAATCTCATCCTATTGGTTCTGTTTCTCTGGAGAACCTTTCATACAATTTATGTTAAAATTTTAAATTGATCTCCATCACCATATTCTGTGCTCATCATTTTTTACCCCTCTTTCTATCTTAAGAACCGTTCTTTCCTGCCCAAGTGGTAATTAGAAAAGTTAGCTCCTTCTTTGAAGAAACAGAACCCATAAGAGAGTCAGAAAAAGAGCAGAAGCACATTCCCTGATCTTAATTTCAAAGATCTCAGTGTAAGAAGAGCTTTCAAGGATCGTGTGAGCACATTTTCCAACCCCTCAGATTGGATGCAACTTCCACGACTTTGGGGAAGACAGCTGCCATAGAAACACTGGGAAGAGATCTGAGGAGTTCTGTCTTTTCCAGCTCAGCTTCTTTGTTCTAAGTCCTGAAGGAGCCAGTTTTAATGAGCAAGTGTCCTTGTCTATTGAGTAAGGTCAATGAGGATAGACCACCAGAGACAGTTGGCTAAGTGACTCCTTATCTCAGCTCCCAGCTAATTCACATGTGCACTTTCCATGGCCTAGAACACCTGTGGGCCCACTTTATAATACATGAAAGGACTGTGAATACTGAGGGGTGAGATGGTATGGAAGCTAGAATTTTACCAGGGCAAGTTGGGAGAAGAAAGAGCTGGCAGAGATCACTCCTCAAGTGGAACAAAGAAGACTTGCTTCTCTGATCAATGCACAGAAAGGGTGCTGACTGTTTCACATAAGTCCAGGAGGAAGTGGCAGGAGGAGGAGGGAAGCTGTGCCTCTGCGGGTGGGAGGTTGACAGGTTGGAGAGTGTGGATTTTCCAGATGTCGCAGGTGGTCATGCCAAGTTGAGCCCTTGGGTTCTATATCAGTTAGGGATTGAGTATGTCTAAGTATTAGTTACCTACTGTTGTATGACAAATTTAGTGTCTTAAAATAACAACCAACATTTATTTTTTTCACAGGTTTTTGTGGGTCAAAAATTCAGGAGCAGCTTACCTGATGGTTCTGACCTGAGGTCTCCATTGAGATAGATTACAGTCAAGATGGTGACTGGGACTTTAATCATCTGAAGGCATGATGAACTAGAAAATCTGCTTCCAAGAGTTGATTCACATGGCAAATTGATGCTGGTTTTTGGTGGGGGCTGCTCAGTCTTTGACACATGGACTTTTCACAGGGCTTTTTGAATGCCCTTGTAACATAGCAGTTGACTTCTCCCAGAGTAAGTGATCCAACAGAAGCAAGGCAGAATCCACATGTCTTTTATGACCTAGCCTCAAATGTCTCACACGATCATTTCCTCAATATTCTGTTGGCTACACAGGCGTGATTGATTAAATCACTGCCCACTGTGGAATGACCTCAATCGTCAGCCCCTCTCTACTCCCCAGAACTTGGGGTGGAACTGAAAGTTACAACCCTCTGATCACATGGTTGCTTCTCCTGGCAAACAGGCCCCAATCTTGGGTGCTTCCTCAAAGTTAGCTCATTAACATAAACTCAGGTGTGATTAAAAGGAGTTTGTTATACATGAAGCAACCTTTATTGTGTTTATCACTTAGGAAATTCCAAGGGTTTTTAGGAGCTCTGTGCCAGAAACGGATTGAGGAGCAAATTTGTATTTATTATAAATCGCGTTATCACACCATGCATGGTATTCTGTTATGCCCATCTTCACACATATCTACAGCCCCCCTCCCCCCAAAATCTCTATTTTACCTGTCATCCTCAAAGAATCCACCCTGTTTCTGGAGTTTTCTCATTAAGCACTCTTGGCATTTCCTAGCCATGCATGTCCGTCCTTTGTGTCTGAAAAGGGTGGAAAGGAAAATGGTTGTTATTACTGAATAAGACTCAGATGAATGCTTTAGAAACATGAATTGTAATGGAGGAGGGCCTGGGACTGGTGCTCTGGGGCACTGCACCCGCTGTCATGGCTGAGCCCACGGAGGCCCGGCCTGCTGAGGACGCTCATGTGAAACCGAAACAACTGTGGTCTTCACCTGCAGTCTTAACCCTTTCTCCTCAGATAGCCTTGGCCTCTGTAAAATCTCTTTCTCGTGGCTTTGTTGTTAATGAGGATGGTGTGTGCCGGTTTTGCTCCCGGACTTGGAATTCTGTCTGTTGGAGCCTCCCTTTTCCTCTGGCTCCTGACCCTTGCCAGGCCAAAGGAGCTGTTTCCCTGGGAAGTCCTCCTGATGGCAGCCGGACCCTCTAGTAACTTTCCGCACACTCTCCGGCTGTCTGAGCCACCCACCCGGCGCCTAACAGGCCATTCTTCCCTTAATGTGATTGGTTTCTTAATGTGAAATCCCAGTTGGCTTCTCTGATAGTCATCATTGCTCTAACACCCACAGTTAGTCATGCTAACAGCCCCTAAAAATGGCAGTTGTGGAAACAGCTGTTGTTAGCTCATACTGGCTCACAGTGTTGGAAACCACAGCCATATTCCCACAGCAGTAGTAGGAGCTGCCGTTTATAGAGAGCTTATGATGTGTTAAGCACTTGTGTTTTATATTCTTGAAATCCTCCAGTTAACTATCTGAGGTAGGAGCTGCTATTCACAGATGGAGAAAGAGAGAGCCAGAGAGACTAAATACATTACTGAGCATCACACAGTTGATAAGTGGCAGGGTGGAGACTGCCTTACTACACAGCCAGAATTCCCCACCTGCTGCCTGGCCGCCATGCTACATAATGTCCCACTGCTGCAGTCTGTGACCAGATTCCTCTTCTGCGCAGGTGCGGGGAATGCCCCAGGCACATTACATCCAGCATGGTTCTCTGTGAGGGCTGGAGTCCAGCTAAGATGAGTCCAGAGAAAACTCACGTTAAGACTCCTCCTCACAGGATCCAGAACAGCAGTCCCTACTCTACCATCTTTTCATGCTCCCATCTTTCTTCTCCCTTGGCCATTGAGAGAGTGAAAAACAAGGAAGAAGCAATGACCAGGGCTTACTTGCGAACGAAAGTTGGCCTTGATGCCACCCTTGGAGCATTGCTGAAGTTTTTCAACTCCTAGTGTATGCAAAAATTGTGTTGTTTGGTGTTAGGGTAGAGAGGGGGAAGGTAGCTTGGCCCTTTCGATTTCTTAAAGGGACAGGAGGTGGTCTCGGTCTCAGCCTGGGAAACAGCTTCCACCTCTCTTGCATTCATATCCGTCTGGCTTTGCAGCCAGCTGTGGCCAAGGCTGTTTCTTGGGCTTTTGAGAATAAGGCCTGTTCAAATAAGATATGGGCCAACTGGAAAGCATTATTCTAAGGAAAAGTTGTGTATACTTTACAATTCAAGATATATGTTAATTTGTCCTTACTCGAGGGGGGAAGGAAGGTTTGTCAAATTTCCTCAAGAAGTGAATTGCAGCACAGAACTCTCTTGACCTGTGTTCAGTTCTCTCTTGAAAATTCTAGGCTGTCAAAAACAGATCGCTTTTCCAACACAGCTGCATTATTCCACAACGGCAGGACAACAATAACTCCCACCGCCCTGCCTATGTTGCTTGGGGAATTTGTGTGTGTGTGCATGATTTTTATTCTATTTTTCCATCTGGTGACTTTTTGTTTTCTTCTAAATGGCGCTGTTTAAATGCTTTCCACAAATGCAATCTTGAAAATAAACACACTGAATAGATAAGAACAAAAGAGGATCCATTCTCAATGCTGATCACTGCTGAGAGGTTCCCTCAGCTGCAGGGAGAGGGGGCTGAGTGGATGAGTGGATCGTCCATATGAAATGCCACCCATGGGTGCTGCTGGGATTGGGATCCAATCAGAACCACATTTATGGTGTCCCCACCAGCTGGGCTCTCACGATCAACCAGGGGGCCTTGAAAACTTAGGAGGTTCGTCTCCCAGTTGGCCTTTGTCAGAAGTCTCAGTTTTATGCTTCCAGCACTTCCCAGTAGTGGCTAGATTGTCACTGCATCCCTCAGGGACATCCCTGTTAACCTCCTGTCTCATATCCCCCAATCAGCCCCCTGGATCACTACAGTAGTTTGGCCACCCCCAGAAGCAGATTTGAGCACAGGTAATTGATTTGGGAGAGGCCAAGATTACCACTAGGAATGGAAAGCAGGGAAGGAAAGCAGTCAACAAAGGATGTGTTATTACACCAGCTGTCACAGCTGGCAAACAGAGCTGGGTCCTGCGCGCAGCTCTGGGAAGCAGCATTAGACACACACATCAGAATGCTTCCACCAAGGGTGAGGGAGGGAGAGCTGGGGCATTTACATGTATTCCAGGGGCACAGGTTGAGGGTTGCTCCCTGGGGGTGTTAATTCCAGCAGTTCTGAAACTTCCTTGCATGTGACCTGAGGGACTTTCCACAGTTCTGGAAACAAGCCTCCTGCACAGGCAAACAGACTGGCAGTTTGAGGTTGGCTAGAGTGCCCTGGAAGGTTCCAGGGAAGTGTCTGTCTGTGGTGCTAACAGCATCTGTTCTCATCACACACAAGCTTAAGGAAAGCAGCTCCTTTGGAGTCGGAGTCAGTGATAGAGCCACCTCTGAAGGGTTTTCTCTTTTTTAGGGTAGTTTTTGGTTTTTGCTTGCCACCATCAAGTTATGGGGCATAACTTGACTGCAGAGAATGGATTCTTTGCCTTTACAGATGAAAGTGCCAAATATTTGGCCTCTAGAGGCTCATATAGAACCTTGGATCCTAGCTGCCGCTCCAGAGGCAGCAGCTGTTTGCTGGCAGCAGGATTTCGGTTGTCGCTGGTGGTGACTCCAGCCCTTGTTCCCTTCCCAGGAGTGTGCAGCCCAACAGAGAAGGGGCAGATTAGGATACCTGTGTCTGTTATACCACCTTTAACAGCAATAATAGAAAACTCTGGTTTAAACTAGTTTAAATCATACAGAAAATTAATTTTCTTGGCAAGTTGGAGATCGAGTACGCCAGATTAATTCAGTGGTTCAGTTCTTCCCATCTCTTGGCTTTGCCATCTTGTGTGCTGACCTTGTTTTGGGGGATCTCCCTTCGTTACTAGGTTTGCTGCAGGTCTGGGTCTTGTGCATGTACATACACAGCATTGTAAGCCACTGCCACCATGTGGCCCACAGACACACCACAGGCAGAGGCTCTGCGCAGATGTTCTGGCCAAAGGCCAGGTGAGGTCCCAGCCAACTACCAGTCCCAAAAGCCAGAGTGAGGATACCGCCAGGTGATTCCAGTTCCCACCTGCCATTGAGTTTTCCCAGCTGATGCCCCAGACATAATGGATCAGAGACAAGCCATCCTCATGCTGCCGTGTCTTGAGTTACTGACCCACAAAATCCCAGAGCATAATGTTGTTTTATGTCACTAAGTTTTGGGGTGGTTTTCTTTTTTTTTTTAAGTATATTTTATTGATTATATTGTTACAATAGTTCAATTTTTTTTCCTTTGCTCCCCTCCACCCAGCACCCCCTTCCCCTAATAATCTCCCCTGCCAAGTTCATGACCATAGGTCATACATACAAGCTCTCCTGCTTCACCCTTTCATATATTCTTCTTCTCCTTTAAAAAAAAAAAAATTAATTAATTATTTTAACAATTAAAAAAAAAACAATCCCTCCCTCTCAGACTTAAGACCCTTTATAATCTTATAAAGGACAGTGGACAAAGGTCTCAAGATCTTCTAGCTGCTTCAAGCTGGACATGGTCGTCGTCCTACCTACCCTTGGGTCCAGAAATCCCTAATAAGAGTGGGGGTGTGGAGGGGAGGGTGGCCTTCCCACATGGGGAAGGATCGTGCAGACTCCAGGTCAGTTGGCTGTCCCCAGACAACGGCATGCTTGATTTAACAGGCTGGCATACTTGTTGTATTCTGGAGGCAACAGATTTGGCAACAGGGTTAAAAGACATCATTCAATCTATAACCACTAGATGACAAAAGACAGGTATTAATTTTTCAATGTCCCACATTAGGGAAAAGAAGGGCTTCTTTGGAGGAAGGTGTGCCAGGTACATCTTACCTGTCCAAAACCCTTTTGCCCGTTATACTTAGTTTGGGCTGAGGGAAATATTTTAGGATTCCCCCCTCTCAGACCTCTGGACTCTTTCTGTCCAAGCCATTATGACAGAAAAGAGAAATAAATTTTAAAGTGAAGCCCACAGACCACCCCATTCTTCACCATCCCAGCCACTTAGTTCAGCCAAACCATTGAGTCTCAGGAGGCAGCGATGCAGACAGGATTAAGTGAGGCCTATACGTACAGACAATCACTCAGGTAATGAGACCATAGGCTTATGCCCTTTGAAAACAGAAAACACATGTTAATTTATTTAACATAACCCACATACAATTCTCTAAATCTGTAGGACTGTCTTATCAGAAAGACATCCAGTTGCAAGGCATTTGACATTCTTCTTGCCTGTAAATTAAACATCTTTGATAATACCACAGACATAGTTTAACTTTCAAATGAAAACAAATTTTAAATGAAAAGAAACTTTAAAGACGGTTAGCTGCACTACTTTATAGTCTACCACTGAGCATTGTGATTTTGCTTGCATCACAATTTTTCTCCCTAAGATTACCCTCCTTGTCATTTAAGGGACTGCATTAAGTCCATTTTTAATCTATCCTGTTCATTTGCATAAATACAACAAGAGCAGCAAATGATCACTTATGATCTTTAGTTCTGCTTTGCTGGAACTTACACAAGGAACATTTAGGGTGACCTTCAGTCTGCCCTTCAGGGCACAGAAGCTGAGCCACATACCTGGCATTCACCCTTGCCTGTAAACACCTGTCTTTTCCAAGTCCTTCTGGTTTTCCATTGTGCCTTAAGGTCCCTTCTAGCCATCTTTCAGGAAAACAACCTTCATTCTTTCCCTGGAAAGATTGCCATGGACTGCGCATCCAACCAAGGTACCAGGCCTTTTATCTCGTGGGCTTTTATTACCTTTGAAAGTCAATCCCAGTTCCTCAGGGCTTTTTGGTAACAACCAGAGCCCAAGCATGTCTCCTTTAGGCATGATATTCCAGTCAATGTCTTAGTCAAAAAAATCTCTATTAACAACTTGTCTTATTAGTTTTATGCAAAGAAACTTATGTCATTACTTACTTGTTTAGAATGCCAAACTCTGGAGGGATCAGATAGGGAGAAAAATATACAGTGTGAAGGAAAATCCTTGTCCTTCTAATATTCACTGAACTTGCATTTCCATTCTTTATGTTTTCATTTTTTCCCCCACTAAAAATTTTTCTTGTTTGTTTTTCTATTACAGTTGTTCCACTTTTTCCCCTCTTGCTTCCCTTCATCCTGTCCCCTCCCCCAATTCAGTCCCCACCCAGTTGTCCATGTCCATGGGTCATTTATACATGTTATTTGACCTGACCCTTCCTCTTCTTACCCTCTTTTCTCCCTCCCATATCCCTCTTTGTTACTGTTAGTTTATTCCTTGTTTACATACCTCTGGTTCAATTTTGCTCATTTGTTTGTGTTGTTCATTAGTTTCCTGTAATAGGTGATAGCATAAGGTATTTTTCTTTCGTTGCCTGGCTTATTTCGCTAAGCATAATTCTCTCTAGTTCTATTCATGTTGTTGCAAATGGTAGAAGTTCCTTCTTTCTTTCAGTACTTATTCATTGTCGTTTTCCCCCTTTGTACTCGTGTTTCTCTCTGTCTCTCTCTGTTTTTTCATCTTCTTAAAGCAGACCCTTTAGCATCTCTTGCAATGCTGGTTTGGTGGAAATGTATTCTTTTAGCCTTCTTTTGTCTTGGAAACTCCTTATTTCACCTTCCATTTTCAATGACAGTCTTGCTGGATAGAGTATTCTTGGTTGTAGGCCTTTGTTTTTCATTGCTTGGAATATTTTTTGCCATTCCCTTCTGGCTTGTAGCGTTTTTGCTGAGAAATCTGATGATAGCCTTATTGGAGCTCCCTTGTATGTTATTAGTTGTTTCTCTCTTGCTGCCTTTAGGATTCTCTCTTTGTCTTGGAATGTTGCCATTTTAATTATGATGTGTCTTGAAGTGGGTTTGTTGGGGTTCATCTTCATTGGGACACTTTGTGCTTCCTGGACTTGCGTGACTCTTTCTCTCCTCATGTTAGGGAAGTTTTCTGTCATTAGTTTTTCAAAGAGGTTTTCTATCCCTTGCTCTTCTTCTTCTCCTTCTGGAATTCCTATGATACAGATATTATTATGTTTCATGTTGTCCTGCAGCTGTCTTAGAGCCTCTTCAGTCTTGTTCAGTCTTTTTTCATTTTGTTGCATTGTCTGGGAGTTTTTGTCTACATTGTCTTCCAGCTCGCTGATCCAATCTTCTGCTTCCTCTAGCCTGCTTTTAATTTCTTCTACTGTGTTCTTCAATTCAGAGATTGTATTCTTCATTTCCTCCTGGCTCTTATTTATAGCTTCTATGTCCTTTTTCATGCTGGTGTAATTCTCAGTAAGTTCCTTGTAGTTTTTCTGGAGTTCCTTGTAGTTTCTGCTGAGCTCATTGAGCTTCTCCATAATCCATGTTTTGAATTCCATATCTGATAGTTTTCTCCCCTCTATTTCATTTAGCACTCTTTGGGAATTCTACCTTTCCTTTTGATGGGGGGTTGTTTCTCCGTCTCCCATTTTTATGACTCCTATTGTTTGTTGGTGCTTCTTAGAATGATCTGCACTTCCTGGATCTGCCCCTGGTGGCATCAGATCCTGTACCAGTCTGGGCCTAGGCAGCCTGTTGGAGACTTCCAGGGATCTACTGCCTTTGTCTGTCTTCTTTAGTTGTTAATCTATTCAATCTGTGATTAGCTGTCAGGCTTAAGGACTGTGTGTGTGGCAGCTTAATTCCTGTAGGCAGGGTTTTTGCTTCCCCTCAGGCTGACGCCACTTGGGGTGGGGGTGGGGGGATGGTCTGCCTGCAGTGCTGGGGATGAGTCAGCACTGGGACCCGGTCGGCTGCCTCCCCAGTTCTCCCCTCAAAGCCACCACACCAAACTCTCCCCAAGCATCTCTTGTCCTCTCTGCCTTCCCTCTGCTTGAGCCCAGGGTAAGTGGGGGCCAAAATATTTTTGTATGTGATCTGCTTAAGAGCTCTTTTTCTCCAGCTGTTTCTCTCCGGCTAGCAAGAAACCCTGTGGCTTTTCGCTTTTCACAGCTGGATACTATTTTACTTTCCACTTTGTTGCTGTTGGCTGGGAAGCTCAGCTGGGAGTTTAGACCCTGCCCTTCTCAGGGGGAACCCCTGGCTGCTGAGCTGCTTCTCAGTCCCTTCAGCTGCCACCCATGTGAGCCCAGCCAGGCCTTCCACGTCTCCACACTCCCTACCGGTCACGTTGTGATGTAGCGGCCTTTTCTGTCTCTCCGTGGTTATAAGACTTCTCTCCAGCTAGTGTTTGGATGGTTATTTCAGATGATTTCTCCAAAATTAAGTTGTAAATCCAGACTAGTTCTGGGTGGAGGTTAGTGTAGCTTCCACTTACTCTTCTGCCATCTTGTTTCCTGGGGTGGTTTTCAATGAAGCAATAGGAACTAGAGTATTGCTCCCGATGGCATTTGCCTCCATCCTGAGGGAAATATTGAGGGGAAGTAGAGAAGCTTGCAATGCCCATTAGCTGCTGCTCTCCACATTGTAGAGCGGGGCCCAGAATCCATGGGGACAAAGGGAAAGCTGGCTCAGTGCCATGACACTTGGCTAAGACTTTGGTCCATGGGTGATGGGTATTATTATTTTGGAGGCATTAAGAGAGGGCTTTCCAAGAAAGATTATTAGGATCGGGGCCAGCACTGAACTAGTTCTTAAAGGATAGTCTCAAAGGGTTGTGAAGACTCCCAGATCCCATTGGCCTTATCCTCCAAATGTGTCCAGAATCTAACCACTTCTCATCATGTCCAGTTACCACTCTGTTTCAACCTACCATCATGTCTTATCTAAATTGCTGCAATTGGCCCCGTAAGCGATCTCCCTGCTTTTCCCATGTCCTACATTTCACAAAGTGGCCAGAGTGGTTATTTTAAAATATAAATCAGGTTATGTGATTGGTCTACTCAGAGCTTCCCCTCTCTCCCTCCTAAAAGGCCCTATTTGCCCCACACCTCCCGCCACTCCCCAGCTTCATCTCTGACATGCTTGTTCTCATCTCTCTGGTGCAGACGCAGTGGCCTCCCATTGCTCCTCATACGTGTCAGGTGTCCTCTCACCGCAGGGCCTTTGCAGTACTCTTCCCTCCGTCCAGAATGCTCTTGCCCCACACAGTGGCGTGGCCCACTACCTTACCTAACTCCAGGTGCAATACAAATGCCCCCTGACAGAGGCCTTCCCTGAGCACCCTAAGTAAATCTTTACCCAACCTCAGCTTTCCAAGTCATTTTTCTTATCTTTCATTTTCCTCTACAAAACTTATCCCTATCAAACATATTGTATTTTATTTATTACGTTAGTATCTGGCTGCCCCCCACTCCCTAGAATTTCAGCTCAATGACAGCAAGGATTTTTACCTGTTTTGTCAGCCCAGACAGTACCAAGCACATCACAGGCCTTCAATAAACATTTGATGAGTGGATAAATTATCTGACTCCTCCTTAGCATCAGTCCTACATTTTCAGCTTCTGGCTGAAGTTCCTGCCAGCACCTCAGATCCACCATGCTAGATACACATCCTCACACCCTAGGATCTAGGATCAGGTTCTCTCAGGGTACTTTGTATATAGTGGGGTTGATTGTCTTATCTTAGGTTTAAATCCTAGCTTCCCAACCAGAGAGGAGAGAGAACATTTCCCACCTAATGAGGTTGTCATGAAGAATAAAAATGCTAAGCCCAAGGAACTATGCCTCACAGAGAGAAAATGTTCAATAAATGCCAGCCATTATAATTCCTATCCCTGGCTATTTTTTCTTTTTTAAAAAATTCTTTTTCCCCCCACAAAGAAAAAATCCTTTGTCCATATGGTTAAGAATGTTAAAGTATTTACTTCTTGTTTTGATAAATTAATAAAATCTTGACTTGTTTTTAGATTGGGTTGTACTTCCCCAGTGAGTGTTACAATGTCTCTTTTATGTTAAGGGAAAATAATAGTAAGAAATAGTCATCCATTGATCAAAAACCCAAGGGCCACAAGCATTTCCTCATTGGATCCTCCACCAGGAGCTGCAGAGTCTCCCACTGACAGTAACATTAAAAACAGCTGCATTTTAGCATATGCAAAGGGAGAGATAGTGCTAAGAATTGAACATATATCACCTTAATTTTCACAATCCTCCCCCAGCCACAGTGGTAGGTACTGTGCTATTATCCACATTTTAAAAAGGAAGAAATGAAACTTGGGGAATTTAAATAACTTGTCAAGGTCATACATCTAAGAAATGAACAGAGAAAGGACTTAAACCCAATCCTCCAGAATCCAGTCATTATGCCTCCTGGTTAGACGTTTTTTTAGGTCTGCAAGGCACTAAGCAGCCTGAGAGGGTGCCCACAGTCCAGAATCCCTTCCTGCTCACCCTTAATTGCTTTCAGGTTGGCCACAGTTCCTTCCTAAAGTCCAATCAGTCTTTTGCTCTCCTCGCCAACCCTGGTCAGGAAGCAGAACTCAGGGCCAGAACTGGGGTCCTGGACTCACGCCTGCCCCATGAGGACCACCTGGCCTCTTAGGACAGATTTCAGTAGCGCAAAGACTGGACTTCTCTTAGAAACCCTGGGGTCACACATTGGAACCTGTCCTCTTCCTGTGGCTCCCAGCCTTCTGTATGCAGTCTCCCTCTTGTTTGTTATACAGGCGGCCCTGCATGGAGGCGACCTCTGCATGGGCTCCACAGTGCAGCGTGGCTGTGGGCAGCCGCCTGGGGGCGGGACTCGCTGTGGCCCCGCAGGAGGGCCAGGCTTGATGGCGCGGCCCTGCTGACGACTCCAGGCAGTGTAGCTGGGAACGCACCATGGTGATCTTGCAGGTAGGCCAAGGTACCCAGGTAAATAAATATCCAAGTGGAAGGGACGTGGTAACAATGGCGCTCGCGGGTTCCTCGGCCCCCGATTGGCCCCTCTGCCTCCCGGAGGGCTCCCGCGCGTCCCAGCCTTCCCGATTCAGTCTCTTTCTCTCGTTAGTTGTCAGAAGCTGTTCATTCAGCCCTCAGTTGTCTCGCAGGAGTAATTGCTTTGGCTCTAAGGGTGGCCTTGAGTTTTCTCGTGGGAGGGGCGGTTCTGGGCCTCCTGCGCCGCCGTCTTGGACCGCTCCAGTTACTGCCTCGGGTGCGCTCTGTCCCAGTTGCCGTCTGCCCTTGTCATTGCGCCAGTCGCCACTTACCCCTGACGCTGTCTGACCCTGTTTGGCATCAGGGTGGGTGCCGCATGGATCACTGCTCTCCCTGGCACCTGCAGTGTCACGACCCCAGGATTTGCTTGTGTTACTGTTTATTTTCATTTACTGAAATCTAAGATACTTCAGCGAAAAATGCACAGCTCAATTAATTTTCACAGAGTGAACATATATGTAAGCATATGTGCAGGTAAGCAGCAGATCAAGAAAAAGAACATGACAGAAACCTACTTGTGTTCTTCCAGTCACTGCCCCCAAGGGTGACCACTATTCTGACTTCTACCCCTGTAGTTTCGTTACCTTTAATCTCTACATAAAGGCAACCATATAGTTTCCTTTCTTTTGTGTCTGGCCTCTTTTATTCAATATCTGTTTATGAGAGTCATCCATATAGTTGTATGTAGCTGTAGTTTGTTCATTCTCATTGCTATTAGAAAATACAATTTATTTATGCATAATTGATAGACATTTTGGCAGTTTCCAATTTATGGTTCCAGCACATACCTTTTGGCCTGCACAGGTCCATATTTTGTGGGGTCTGCTTAGTTTCTCAAAGAAACCTTGTGAGTTGTTTGGCCAAGACATTTTCTTAACAGATGGGGCAGCCTGCTTTTTTCTTGCCACAATCAGCACTTTTTCTTTTGTTCTTTTTCTTCCTTCAAGTCAAACATGCCAGCCAATCTGTAGGCCTCTTCAATGTGTCCTGAGCAAGGTCAGTGGTTGCCTTGTATTTTTAACACGTGTGGTGACTGGCTTTTAATATACCTCCTGGTTTGTGGGAGGTGGGGATGGAGAGGTGGGAGCATGGGGAGGTACTGTGAACATCAGTGACCCAAGGCCTGTTGACAGTCACAGGGGAACCTGGAGCCAGCTGTATGACCAGATGACCCTGGGAACTTCTCCCTTCCAGGCACTGGGATGGGGATTGGGCAGTGACTTCTCCCTTCTCTTCGTTGTTCGTTGATGGGAAACCTATTGCCAGTTGACTTCCCCCACCCCACCTTTGCCCCTGAAATGGATACCAAGCAACTTCTTTCCTAACCTATGCTTTTTAACACACACCTCCACCACCTTCCCTCCTTTTCCTTTTCTGCCTACACTGAAGGTAACCCTGGGCAGTGTTTATATTTTTATTCACTTGCTTTTCTCTTTCTTGCCACAGAGCCTCCATTCCTGTGTTCCTCAGTGGTGTTTTGACTGTGGCTGTTTCTGCTTCATCCCTCTTCCCCTCAGGCCCCATTAGTGTGGGGGCTGGCTCTCTCCTGTTCCCAAAGTGCTCCAGTCTCTGAACAAGCAAGCTTGTACCTTTGGACAGAGCAGCTCAGGGCAAAGATTTATACAATAACTTAGTAAAGTATGAATATAAATATAATATGAGAACCAACAAAACCCAAGAATGCAAATCTGTCGGCCATAGGGGAAAAAACCAAAGCCAAGACTGGCCTTCAGATTTGGTGCTGTGCTTCCTCGTAACAAGGACAATAAAAGAAATAAAAAGAGATTTACTATTATTAAGATAATAGCTAAAATATAAAATAAATGAAACATAAAATATAATTATTGTGATATTTTTGAGAAAGTGTCTTATTCGTTATTCTGTCTCCCAAACACCTGGCTTAAGGCCTTAGGCAGAGTAGGTGCTCAATAAATATTAAGGGATAAGTTAAAGTAAAATCATTATTTGCTACTTGCTAATATACATCGAGTGCTTACTATGTGGAAAGCAAATCCTAATCTGTGTCACTCAACAACCCTAACAGGTGGGCATATGTTTTCCTTCATTTTCAAATGTGGAAACCAAATGTAGAGAATAACTTCTATGTCATGGCTCCGCTATGGCCTGGTGATGATTAAACTCAAGTGCCTTGTCTGGAGCCAGACAGACAGTAAGGAATCTGAAATGATAGAGCAAATGAGCATTTATGAGTATTTCCACTTTACTAGACAGTAAAATCGATCATAGTGGCTTTTTACTGCTGGGTCCCTGGCTGACAGCCCACTTTGGTGAGAGGGAGACTGCCCTCCCCTCTGTGGTGAGCTTCCATACTGCAAACCTGACAAACCTTTCTCATGTCTTCTCTCTGCTGGCTGATGTGAGTATAGCAGGGCTTTGTCCCAGGTTGTCGCAAGAGCATCTTCAGTGAGGGTGAGGTGGGAGCTCACAGCTTGGCCCTTCTGCCGATTAAGTGGGTGATGTATTACCCAGACCTCAATTGGGACCTGTGCTCTGACAAATAGGAATGTCGTTGGGTAGATTGTTTAAAATTGGTTGCTGTTTTGGCAAATCTAGTTTGTGTGGTTACTTGACATAGGGTATAGGAGCTAAAGGGCAGTTTAAAAAGCAATGAAACAAGAGTCAGGAGACCTTGCTTCTGGTCTCAATAGGGCCACCTACCAGAGTGGACCGGCAGTTTCTTCCTCCATGCCAACCCCCACTGGTTTTCACAGTCAGAAGCAATGAGGCTTGATTTTCCCCAGCACTGGGACTGTGAGTTGTGTGGTCTGGTCTGGGGCTGGGAACGCTCCTCAGGTGTTCCTCTCAACTTTTTAAAATGTGTGACTGCATTTTCCACAGCCTGCTGCTGCCACCGCCGCTGCTGCCATCTCACTGTGTTCTCTCTGCCCTGGCTCTGCCCCTCCTACCTGCCCGGATGAGTATTTCTTCTTTATACCTTTGTTTGTTGGACTTCCATGTAGTTTGATTTTCTGGAACTTCTGGTTGTCTCTAGTCTTGAGGTAGTTGAATTCCTTCTTAGTTGTGGAGGGAGACTCAGCATGTCTGTCTATGCCCCCATCATGGCTGGAAGTCCTGCAGTCATTGTTTTTGCACTCATTTTCATGGTGGAGTGGCCAGTCAGGGCTAAGATAGGAGCAAAAATCCACCAGTTTTCTCAGTATCTGATTTTCTACCCCCCCACTCCCAATTTTAATACTTATATCAATTAAAATATATCATCATTGATCATTAAACTATATTTGATGTTACGGAGGATCAAATACCACTTTGGTATAAGACGGGTTCAAATTTCTAGCTAAGTGAGTAGGGCAAGTTACTCTTGAAGAATCAGTTTTATCACCTGCAAATGGGGAATAATCTCTACCTTGCAAGATTGTTGTGAGGTTTAAATGAGATAACCTGGTCCAATGGTGGCACCTCAGTGATTTATAACAACTCCTTCCTCTTCACACGTGCCTCAAGGACCACACACAAGGTTGTGTCAGTCACTCCTGCATTATTTTAGACAGAGATCTCTGCTAAGTGAGAGTTCATGTCTCTCTTTTGGTTGTTTCTAGAGTTCTGTAATAAAAGCGTGAGCTGCATTTTGGGAAGATGGCAAGCATGCCAGAGAGAAAGTGTTGGTGGCCAGGGAAAGTGTTACTTTCAGCAGGGAGTGGGGGTACTGTTGAGCTCTTAGTGATCCCGTTGGTTTGAGTATGAAGCCAAGGCCACTCAGAAAACAAGATTATTTGCTTCAGCAAATCCATTGGCTTGCTCACAAGTTCAAGTAGGGCATAAAGTGGCTATCTGTGAGTGAAATGTGTACCATAAAATTACTCATCTTCCTGCAGCAATAAGCTAGGTAGGGCATATGCAGACATATTAGTGTTTGGGGGCTTATAGTCTGTCAGGTGACGCACACTGGGTGCCCAAATCATATGTTCAGTGACCAAATTGCCTGTTCAACCTGAAAGTGAGATTGTCTTATACACTTAATTTGTTATTAGGGTTTAGATACAAAGGGAAAAATGGTGTTATGCTTATGAAGCAAACTAGTAACAGAACAAAAGCATTGGAAATGACTGTAGAGCGCCTCTGGTGGAATCCATATTTATGGATGGGTCTACTGAGGTCTAGGTTGATGAGAGGACACAGCATATTTTTGTATTGGCATTTTCTATATACAATTATATCAACATTCCATTTCACTTTGACCATATAGACATAGGCCTTGGCTCCATATAAACATATAAAAAGCAGTAGATGTTCCAAGGGAATTGGATAGGAGAAGTACATTGATCCAGTCTGTTCTTCTCTACTATGTAGCTCCAGCCAGAACAAAGTAAGCAGTGTGTTAATAATGATTGAATAAATTAACTTGGATTCATTAAATCTAAAATCATGGCCTTGCTTTCAGGGATCTGAATTATTTAGATGATTGCCTAGACCTGACTACAGAAATATCCAGGCACACAGGCATACTTGTGTGTACACTGGGGTTGTATAGATAATTCAAGTAATTTTAAGTTCAAATATTTCCTTCTTTACTAATGCCCATCCTTGAATTCTTAAAATACCTGCCTCTCCTTTACTTGGTTTCTAGGGTCAGTTGAGACTGTCTGTGAGCAAGAGTGTCTGTTCAATACTGATCTTGAGAGTAAATATGGGATGGATACAAAAGAAAGAAGAGAAGAGCTCCTTCTCTCAAGGAGCTTACATTTTCATTTTATATTCAGCTGTTGTCCTATTGCCAGACAGTACAATGAAAAGAATAGTCAAATGTTGTGGTGGTTGTTGACTCAAAGACAGACATTTACATTTTGGAAATGTGTTTAATTTTTTAGCTTTTAAATAACATTCAGTTGCAACAGTCATAACACAAGCAGTGTTTAAAAAATTAACTAATCTATTTGATTCCCTCTAACAAGCTAATTCCAAGGTGTACATATTATCCATGATTCAATAAACTAGACAACTGCTAAATCTCCACAATAACTATTAAATCTGAGGTAGGATAAATAATGATTGCAGGGGTTCTACACTGATCACATTTTCTACTAATCTGTTGCCCTTGGCTTTGGGGTCATAGAAAGAGATGGCGAAAATGTTGAGGGAGAAAGATAATGCAATGGGAGTAGCACTCCTTAGAAGTTTGAACCTACAGGGATGTAGAATTAGATATAGATTTAGAGGATTTCTTCTCCCCTAAATCACTGGAGCTGTTGTAAGTTACTAGATGCCGTTATTTAAAGTGATTTCTTGGTTAGCCATACTAATGGAGCTAAGCAACAATGCAAACATGAAAAACATTTGAATTTGAAATGCATTGTGTGCCTTTCTATTCCTATAACAGATATATGGTTCTAATTACATGTTTTACTTGAGTAATTATCAAGTTACCTTGTACTACCTGAATCTACACCTATTATAGCAGAGGTAAGGGGCTGAGGCATGAATCGAAAGACTGAGAAAGGATAGTCTCCAATTTAACTTTTGCTAAAGATGAGTCACATGTGGATAAACAAGAGTTAACTGAATATTATTAACAGAAAAAGTAAAATTCTGATAGTCCCCAATCCCACTGAAAACCAAATCCAACACTTTTATTCACGCTAACAGGTATGTTTGACTCTAGGCACCCAGGCCTGTATTGGCCTGGTCTTTCTAATCAACTGGAAGCCTTCTGTCCCAGACATTCAGCTGCTCTTGAGGCAGGGTAGTGAAGATCCCATGGGCAGCCTGATATGGTTCATTGATGACCTGTGTTTTCTAACACGTTCTGTGGAATTGGGCCTTTAAGGCTACAGTTTTTCACTGACCATCTTCTCTGAAAACTCTTGGCCTCTGTGTTTTCTCTTGCTCTTGATTCTCTGGTTTGGGCAAGATCAGATGACCGATATCTCCTGGTTTGCTGACAGTCCATAAGAGGTATGCCTATAAAATGCCATAGACCACCTAATGTTCACTATGAGGATGATGCTAACTGGCAAAGATGAATGGTTTTCTTGTAAACTACTGATGAAAAGTGCTCCAGAGTAGGTACTGACCAATCTTCTTCAGCATTCGAGGCACTTGTTTGAATTTCTTGGGATAAAAATCATATTCAGGAAGTTGCATGTCTCATCTGGGTGTACGGCCAAGTCACTTTTCATATGCATCTCTTCAACACATACTCCTTGACCTTGCAATGTCTGCACACGGAATCGTCTCAGAACTGTCACCAGGATGACTTTCATCATCACCATGGCAATGTATTTTCCTGCACAGCTACGGGGCCCAAAACCAAATGGCTGAAAATACCTGTAGGGAACCTATGAAAATGATCAGACAATTAACTACCATGTTAAAGGCTAGAATCATACAGTCTCTTTTTGATTTACTCTGAAAATACTGGTCAGTCAGAATGCTCTATTTTGGGGTCTCAGCCATACTGCTCCTTTACTGAGATGAGTGACTGTGTAACTCAGATAAGCCCCTTTCTCCATCCAATTTGACTCACTCCCTATGATACACACGTAACCTTGCACAGTACTCAGTTTTGCTTTTCATATAAATGTGCTGGGTAAAGCAATGCAGATCATTTTATTACAGCCACTGTTACTCAACTAGCTCTTTGGGATGGCCACAGCTTTACTACTGTTCTGCAAATCACCAAAGCAAAGGCTGTTTATATCATATAATTTAATTATAAAGGACACATTTAGGGAAAGATGTAGATTCCTGATCTATCAGCATCTAAATATTTTTAGTTATGCAAAAATTAATGGGTGCCACATCTGTTCTCTTGTCCACATCTAGACTTACACAGTGCCTGTCACATAGTAGATTCCCAATAAGTTTTTGCTGACCAACTGTCTACATGGCATGGGTTGCTCATTCAGAAACACAAAGAATTGGAGAACTGGATTAATTATAATTTTTCTATACCATATGCAAGTGGAAAAAGAAGGCACTAAGGGAATCATCTGGATAATACAGGTTAAAAACATCATTGCCTAAAATTTGACATAATGGAATCAGAATCTCCAGTATACTTCAATGATAGAAAAAGAAAAAGCTGAAGCTCTTCTAATTACTGGGTCCTATTTAGAATGGGAATTAGTGCTTGTGGGGTCATTTTGTGAACCAAAGGCATACTAGATAAACCAAATCTTTTGCTCTCATTTGATGTCCATCTGAAGCATAAGTGGACTTTCCTTTGCTTAGATAGATACTGCTATTCCTGAATTTACATGACAAAGTGGTAACTGTAAATGGAAAAGTAGGTTTGTTGGGTTAAACAAAATTTGCCTCATTTTAGTCAAATTGAGGTCCTGACTTTTTCACATTCTGACCTGTCATGTGGTCACCATGTGGATACCTCCTACGCCTGGAGACCCAGCGTCCTTGGCTTGAGGACAAATGTAGTAGTCATAGTCCAAGCTAGGGAAAGTGTGTGTTTCTGGTGAGGCCACAGAGGAGAAGAAGTAAATAGAATGAAATGTACATGGTGCAAACACAGAACCAGAGAGGATTTAACAGCTGCTATCTTAAAGAGTAGTATACTTGGTCTTAGGGAAGGGCACTTACATTCTTTGCAAAGTTTTCAAGAGTAAATTCATTAGGCTTGGGGAAAAATTCAAGTCTGTGCATTCTTCCAATATTCAGGATAATGTTAGTCCCCTTTTTCACTGGGTAACCATCGATGACATCATCCTGTAAGGCTTTGCGCATGACCAAGTCCACAACAGGCCGGTACCGCATGCTCTCATTAATAAAGTTTTCCACCACTTTTAATTTTTGAATATCATCGATCCTTATGTCTCTTTCCCCTGTGGGAGTAGATAAAAAAGACAAAGAGGTAATGTTAGTTTCAAGATGTGATGGACATTAAAACTCCTGTAGTTGCCACAGAACAGTTTGCTCTTGGTTGGAAAAAATTTTATATTTATAATCCTAACGCAAACCAGCAACCTGGGCAAAATATGTTATGTTTGGCCTACAGAGCATTTTATAAACATTCACATTTGAAGCCAATTGAAAGTTTGGGGATTTCATAGAAAAGCCTAGGTTTTTATAAAAATTTTAAAAACCTGGTAACACTAGACTCCCATCACCATATGGCAGCAACAGGCTGAAGTTGAGTGGCTGGCAAGCCCTTTCGAGGGGCAGTCCCTCTGCAGTCGCATTAGACCTACTAATCTGCTTCAAACATTTGCTGCCTGGCCTCTGAGGTCTTGAGAGTTTTGTCCCCTACTCTAAATTCTGGGGGACATTCACTTCTCTAGTCAAAGTGAGACAGTGACCTTAGTCAGTTTCAATGACATTTTCTCCTCTGGGTACCTATGTAGTCGTCTGCCCAGGACACGTCACTGTTGGCTGTGTCTCCCTATCTCATCAAGAACAACCTGTTGTGGTGGAGTGGCAAGAGCTGGCCCTGTCTCCTACCACAACAAATGGGGGCCTCAGATCAGCCCCAGGTGTGCTGAGATTGAAGGACACCCCCACTGACTCAGACTGGCCTGACACTAGTCAGAGAGACTCATATTACTCCCAGAATTGGTAAAGCTTCAGAGCATCCTCAAATGGGCTACCAACTTTGCAGAATCAAAAGCAGACCAGGGTCCTGAGGCAGCCCTGTTCCCTGTACAACTATGCCATTCAGAAAAGGTCTCATTTGGTCAGAGAACTCTTAACAGCCCTGCCCCTCACATATTGCTCTTTATACACTTAAGGGTTCAGTGGGGTGTGTTTATCTTGGGTGAGGAGGGAAGATGATGGAGAAGGTAAACAAAGGCATTCCCTAGAAAGGAGTACCGTGGGTGTGTATCTAGAGGCAGCATGGACACATGTGCAAATGATCCTGCTGCTTTTTCATCTTTGCAGAGGTCTAGTGAAGTGTTAGGGGGACATAATGAGGCACAAACACTTTTCACTTCTCAAAGAAATTTGTTAAAGAATATGGTCTCAAGAGTAGTCCCCCGCTTTGTTCCCCAAATGTCATCATTCTATGGTCTTCTCTCTTCACTGTACTGAGCTTGCTTGTTGACTTCCCCTCCCACCAGCCCATGAGCACAGGGATGGCCCTGGCTTGTTCACTGCTGTGCCACTGCACCTTCCACAGTACCCATAACCCGACAGGGATACTTGAGGGAACATTCTGGAGTTTGGAGCCTGGGTGGTATTCTGGCCCCTTGCTATCAAACTTGCCAGGCAGTTTCCTACCTATAGTAATGCATATTAGACCCCTCCTCTCACATATTTAACTTATTTTCAACTATTTCGAGCAGCACTGGAATCGTTTTTAAAAGATAGTGTCTTTCCACAATCAAATAACTTGTTTCACAGGGATTGTGCAAGGTCAGGAGAGAAAAGTCTACATCAATGAGCATGTATTATTTTTATAATCAAATAAAACCCAGAAAGAACTATGTTTTTAACCTACCTGGCACAATGAAAGTGTGACCAAATGTCTTGTTTTATTGTTCTCTGGGTAGATTATAATAAAGATTTTCTTTAACATCAGATTCTTAGGACTTAAGCTGGTGTTCAGAAGGAATTGTTTTCTAAGCTGTATTATTTATTTGATAAATTCTTACCAACAACATTCTGGATCTCCTTCATTATTGCCTCTTCAATGTTAGGGTGCTTTGCAATGAGAAATAGCATAAAGAACACAGAGACAGACATGGTGTCCGGCGCTGCGATAAGCATTTCCAATATGCACTGGTTCACATTCTCTCTTGTCAGGTCACCACGTTTCTGAATATTGAAAGAGGGGAGAAAATTTGGAAAAGTGAATCAAAATTTCACAAAAGGAGGGGAGGTGATACTCAAGGCTCAACAACTTCACCAAAATGAAATCATAGAAATTACATTTTTCTGTAATTGATTATGAACATTTTTCACAATCTTCAGCTGAAAGCTGAACTATCAATAACAAAGTATCTATGTACTTAGTGTCTTTGGACTTTCCTGTTTTCACATTTTATATTTTGTAGACACAGAATAGCTTCAGTCTTAAAGGTCAGTCTTACCAGAACATCTAATGAGTGGGCCATTTGAGTTGGAAATTATAGAAGACCTGAAGCAAGTACTTAAAAGCAGAAATATGCTATACGATCACAACAGGAGATCTTTACACACCTACACACAAAGAGTCATACACATTTGTTGTGTGGGAAGTACGGTTAGTTCAGGTCAGTACCTCAGCAAAAATCAACTCAGTGGCAAAATCCATACAGTCTTCCAGTTTGTCTGCTGCTGAAATCCTGTGTCTTTTTTCTTCTATCAGAATTTCTATGATGTCTTTCAAATCCTTGCTGGAAAAAAAAGTGAAAATATAATCTATCTGGACTCAGTTAAGACATGTAGAAAAGTGGATTCATTTGCCATTTGTTTAAATAAAATTAATCTGCTTTAATTAAAACCATTAGTGCTAACAAATAACTGAACTTATACTTAATTCTTCACAAATATCTTTAAATTACATATACATTATACTTCATATTAAGGAAGTAGAGTTTCTAGGTGCAGATAGCAAAATCAAGGTTGTAACTTCTAATTAAGACTTAAAAACTGGTACCAAAATCTAAGCCCAATCATGTTTTCTGATTTTTTATTTGGCCAGCACAATATATAAATGAAAAAACAAAACAAAACCAAAACCAGTGAATGTCTTTAGTGGGGACATGCACTTTTCCAGTTTGCCATGGGTACCTCCATTTTCTGTTGTCTATACCCACCCAGCCCACTTTTATTTGCCTGGCCCTCAAGACTATTGGGCTTGAAATTTCTATTCTACGCAGTAAACTCAAGTGACTGTTTATTAATCTTGATGTTTATCCTCACAACTTGCAGTGTCTGCCACATAATAAACACTAAGTAGATAATTGTTGAATGAATGAATGGCTGCATAAATGTGTACAGGCATTTTGACAGTGTGGTGGAGTAAAGAGCTCCTTGGAGTAAGGGTCAGGTTCTAGTGAAATTGTTCTCTTTCTACATAACCTACTTTAGGTCTCTGAGCCTTATGTATCTTTTAAAATAAAGAGATCATACTACGTGAACAATGAGGCTACCTTGAGATCTAAATTCTGTTATTCTTGGCTTTAAGTGTATGTGTTAATGGTAAGTGTTTTTTCCCCAATCTCAGGGAACAATATTCTGTATTGCATTAAATGTAATACAAACACCTATTTAAGGTAATCTGTGACTGAAAAGCCTTTCACTTGTCAAAATAAAAAGTAGAAAACAGTATTACTGTATTAAAGAAGCAAAAATATAAAATTAAATAAATAAGGATGGAGGTAGATGTTTGCAAATCCTTTTCATAAGTATATATTTTTAAGTACTAGTGTGATCAACACAAATACTGTATATGTGGAATCTTAAAAAAACAAACAAACAACCCAAGCTCATAGATATAGAGAACAGACTAGTGACAGCATGGGAACTGTAAATAATATAATACTGTATTGCATATTTGAAAGTTGTCAAGAGAGAGTAGATACTAAAGTTCTCATCACACAAAAAAAGTTTTAACTATAATATCTATGGTGACGGACATGAACTGAATTTGTTGTGGTGATCATTTTGCAATATATACAAATACCAAATCCCTGTGTTGTACACCCAAAACTAATATAATGTTATATGTCAATTATACCTCAATAAAAATATTGGCATTATTGCAAGGACAAGGAGGGGAAGAAATGAAAGGATTTCTCTAGGTCTTCACTGCTCTACGACATAGGAGATATAAACTAGTGAACTAACCATTGGAAAATGTTATATATAGAGAGAATGATTGCTAAGCTATTTCTACAGACTTAAGAGAAATTGTTATATAGTCTCATGCAGTAAGTTTCTATGGACATGCTGGCCAAGACCAAAGCTAAACTAATGACCAAGAACCATGACCAAACCTGACTTCAGTGAAGCAATGAATCCTTTATCTCATTGATCCAAGTCACAATAAGCTCTGGTAGAAATGAAATGATATATATAAAAATGAAGTATCCAAACATCCACCTAATACTCATTACCCATATGAAAATGTAGAAAGAAACATCAAGTTTGTTTCCTCCCTGGATACGAATACTATAGAATTTAAAAATACACAAATGCTGGTCAAGATGGAGGCATAGGTAGACACACTGCCTCCTTGCATAACCTAGAAACAATTACAACCAGATCTCAAAAACAGAAAGCAACCAGAACTGTCAGAAAATCGAGCTATGCGGAAGTCCACCAACCAAGGATTTAAAGAAGCCACATTCATCCAGATGTGTAGGAGGGGCAGAATTGTGGAGATGGGGTGGAGAGGTGGTATGGCGTGGAGAAGCGATGGGAGTGGTGGCGGAATGGATGGTCCTATAGTCAAGTGTGGTGGATAAAAATTGGAAAGGATACCCTGGGAGCGAGTGATCCCAGCCCCAGGCCAGACTGCACAGTCTAGGGTTCCAGCACCAGGCAGATAAACCCTCATCACCTCTAGCTGTAAAAACCAGTGAGGGTTAGGGAAGCAGAAAAAAACTTCTGGATTTTCACCACTTAAAGGGCCTGAATGTCTTAGAATGTGTACAAACCCCAGGGCAGCAGCTGGAAGGACACCAATCACATATGGGAAATGGGTGAAGTGACTGGAAATGGGGAGTGCTGGGCAAATCACCAGAAGCCAGGTAGTGGCACTGTCCCCTCTCTGAGCCCCCCATCACATATACAGCCACAAAGCAGTAAAGTGGGCTGTCCCATCCTGGCAATTACCTAAGACTCCACCCACACAATTTACAGGTACCTTTGCTACATAGGCCATGCTACTAAGGGAGTAAAAGCAGCTCTACCTAATGCAGAGAAACAAACACAGGGAGGCTGCCAAATTGAGGAGGCAAAGAAATATGGCCCAAATGAAAAACCAGAACAAAAACCCAGAAAAAGAACTAAATGACACAGAGATAGTCAACCTATCAGATGTAGAGTTCAAAACACTGCTGATAAGGGTGCTCAGAGAACTCATAGAGTATGACAAAAAAAATAAAGGAAGAAATGAAGGTTATATAAAGTGAAATAAGAAAAATATACAGAGAACCAAGAGTGAAGGGAAGGAAGCTTGAATTCAAATCAATGATTTGGAACAAAGGAAGAAATAAATATTCAACCAGAACAGAAAGAAACAAGAATGGAAAAAATAAAATAAATGAGAGACTTAGGAACCTCAGGGACAACTTTATATGTACCAACATCAAAATCATAGGGGTGGCATAAAGAGAAGAAGAGGAACAAAAAATTGAAAACTTATTTGAAAGAATAGTAAAGGAAAACTAGCTGCTCTTCAAACAAGTTTGGGAACTTTTAGAGATGGAAAATTTAAGATGGTTAAGGACATTGGGGGGAAATGTGAACAGAGGGAACAGGAAAACTAACATATTTAGTACCCACTATGGCCCAGGCTCTGTGTTAATTGTCTTCCATATCGGATCTCATCAACCTATATTTCCATTTTGGAAGGCAGGTTCTATTTTATTTTAAATAATTTCCCAAGACCACATAGTTACTAAGCGGTAGAGACAGGCTACAAACCATCTGTCTGCCTCTAGTTCCCATGGGCTTTCCACTGGTGATTAGAGTGAACAGTGTTTAATGGCTGGCTACTTACATTAAAAAACCTCATTGATTAGACCATTGTGTATTTGTCCCATTTTCTGCTAGGTTAGTCTAAGACCAAAGCAAAGTCATTTAATGATGGTGTCAGGATCCCTCTGAGACACAAGATACATAAGTAAAAAACAAAACAAAACAAAAACCACACATTTTATTGAAGTTCATTATGTTCATTATGAAAAAATTCTTTTGAAACTACTGTCAACTCCTACAAGTTAAATTAAGTTAAATTTACTTAGAAACAACACAATTATAAAATTATTCCATGTTTCCACTTTTTTCCAGACATGCAAAGAGAATTACAGGTTCAGCCACCCTTCTGTTCAACTCAAAATACACTGCAGTGTGTCAGTTGCAGATATAGAACTCTCAGACCACCTACTTGGCCCCCTCGCTGAGAAGCTGTCCTGGCCAAAGGCTTCTCTTACTCTGTGGTCCAGCCACATTCAGCCAAATTGATATAGAAAGTGTTACATCAGCAACTTACTCAACATCTCTCTTGTGGGCTCTAGTAAGCAGAGACTTGCTGAAGAGGCCAACAATAGCAAAGACACAATGAAAAAACAATCCAATCTCACAGACAAACTTTCCAAATTTGTGTTACTTACACAGACTTTTCATACTTTTTGTAGAGCCAAGAAATCTTAAAGAAGATGTCTGGTTTGAGAAGGAGAGCTTGCCATGCCTCAAAATAACCCTGGATTTTAACTACGATGGCATTTTCTGGAAAAACAAAGAAACAAACAAACAAACAAATAAACAGAAAAAGAGCAGAGCAATTGAGCAAAAATGAGCCGAAGAAGTGTACTCTGAGCAGAAACAATACCTACCAGTCTGGGGTTCTAATCTAGGCAAGGTTCCACCTTGAGTGGGCGTTCTAGCCGCTTATTGCCATTAGACAAATCAACACTAATTTATTCTGCTTGGCGTCTAAATTGGCTGAACTGACCAGAGATTTGCCAGTTTTCAACTTTATGTTAGAGACATAGCCTAGAATCTCACAGGCCCCTCTTTGGCTGAGCCTCTATGTCTCTCCTGTTTTTCTGGATAGTGGGGAATAAAAGGGACATCATTAATTATAGCTGTTGTGGCCTCAATTCTGGCACCTGGGAGGGCAACAAGCCATGCCACTCTCCTGTTAGGCAGCCAACAACCACATTTTAACTTCATTTGCTGTTCGGTAAGCAGAGCCATTAAGTGAATAATTTACTTGGGTTATGTACCCAATTAATAGTTTTTAATTATATTCTCACCTCATAGTGCTTTATCCATATTTTTTTTCATAGAACTCGTCACATAGCTTTCATATTTATTTTCAGTTCAGAATGTAGAATTCATTTTAGTATCTTCAATGCCTTGCCTTGAGCCTTACATATTGTCATCTCTTAATAAGTGTTTTCTAATTAAATTGAAAATGAGGGAATAGAAAATCCCTGCTTTTTCTGAATTATACAAAAGTGAAGGGAATAAACATTTTCAACTGCTAAATACCAGTCACTTTGCAAGGTGCTTTGCAAAAGACTTCACTTGATCCTTACAGTCTTGCTAGGGGAGTGGTAGTATCATCATTTGGCAGATGAAGAAACTGCAGGTCATAGAAATTGAGAAGCTTGCCCAACACCTTACAACCACTGTGGCAGGCAGGCCATTGGGCTGGAGCCCAGTTCTACCTGACTTCAGGGCGATGTCCCTTCCTCTTCATTGCACTGAGTCCCTTAGACAAATAGAGGTTAGCAAGGACCAGGTGAGAAGAAGGGAAATAAAATAACCCTGTATGACTTATGCAGGTTCTCAGCATCACAATCTATATAAAAGTTAACAGAGACATTTAAAATTCCCTTCACATGATCCTTCCTAATAATCAGAGCTAGCAGGCAACCAAGGATCAGGGACCTATAAAATATGTACCTGCCTAACCTGAAGAAAGATGTGTATAGAACAGGCAAGCTGGGATTGGAGCCCCTGTCTGAAAGGGGATCAGGCAAGAGGGTGTGACTAAAAATCCTCAGAGTGAATGGAAACTCCCATCCGAATGGCAATCAGACAGATTTCTATGGCTCTTGTGAAGAGTAAAGAGCAGGGGAGATGAGGCAAGAAGAGCTGAGAAGAGAAAGGGAGAGCTTAGAGCTTGTCTGTGTTCAAATAGAATCAGGTGAATCAGGCAGCAGCTGTTAGAGCTCGGCTGGTTGGTTCTGATGCCTGTAACGTTTTCCCTCTGATCTGTACGTGGCTGGTGGCCTCCCCTCATTCAGGCTACAGTCAGATGTCCTCTCCGCGGAGGCCTTTCCTGACCACCTTCTCCATGAGAGCCCTGCCCACTCCCACTGACCCTTCACTTACCATCTCCTTGCCTTGCTTTGCTTTTTCTTCAAAGCACTTTTTTTCGCTTAATATATTATAGACACAATAACATTACTTGTTATATATTACAAGTGAATATATATAGATATTTACTTGTTTACTGTCCATGTACCCACTGAATATAAACTCCCTGAAGGCAAGGACTTTGTCTTGTTCACTCCTCTATTCCCAGAACCTATAACAGTTCCTGCATAAGTGGGCAATCCATAAATATCTGTTGAATGAATGTATGAGTCAATGAACACTACTAGAAATTAATTCAGGAAAAATTACATGAAGCTAGACAACAGCAAAATGGAATTAATCCCAATGATTAATGTTTGTTTTTAGGTGGTGGTAGACTTGCATGTATGTATTTTAATATTTGTTTTTATAGTATAGTGAGGAAAGTAGCTTCCTGAGTGAGATATCTTGCCAGGGTTGTTAAAAATGCTAAATGGCAAACTGTATGTAAAGCAACTTTTTATAATGCTTGGTACGTAGTAGATACTAAATTAATGGTAGCTATCATAATTGATTTTTGCAGCAGCAAGCAGCATTATCATCGTCGTACAAAGTTTTCATACTTAGAGCTTTGAGAGAGGGTTATGTATATATATATGCGCGTGTGTGTGTATCATGCCCCAAAAGAATGGTTGGAAATTGTTAAATATGTCAGTTTGTTCGGTGGGGGGATATATTAATGACCAAGGGAATTGATCACATATATTGAGTTTTGACTCTGAGTAGAATTCTATTTCTTATAGCAATGAAAAGAAATACAAAAGAAATAGATCATCCTCCACTTTACAGAAATGTATATCTTATAAGTGAACAAGGCAGACCCTCTAGGAAAAAAAAATCTTAGGAAACCTCAGAAATGTTGAAAGAAAAAGAATGTAGAAAACAGCCTATTTTTACTTGGGCCTGCTCTCCCTCTCATCCCCTTGTTCAATAAAGGGCAGAATGTTAAGTCATAAAAATGAAGATTTCGGTACCATCAAAGGGGATCCCCAGAAAGAGCACATTGGAGGTGTCCAGCATGATGCGCCGCATGAGGGTCAGCACGTCGAGAGTGCCCGACTCATTTCTGACTTCCTCCAACCGGTCCAGATGCTTTATGATAGATTCAGCACAAATTGTCACCATGCGCACGAGGCCGGGGCCAGACAAAGCTGCAGGGAAGGCATCAGAGAGTGAGCCATCCTCAACTCCAGGACACACGCACACACACACAATGCGGCGCTTTTGGCTTTTTATGTCTGGCAGCTTTAATCATCCACAGTTTTTTACTCAATAACTGGGTGGAATTTTTCATATTCTTTTTATACTTTTCTTTATTCTAATTTTCTATAAGAATATATTGCCTTTATTGTTAAAAATGAGTGAATAAACTTTATTTTAAACAAACTATTCAAAATTAAACTTCTTCATGCTATGGCAAATCATTTGTGACATTGCAAGTAAAACATTTAGTACTGTGGTCACATATTACAAATCAGTGCTTTTTTCATATTTACTGTATATATCATATTTTCATCTAAAGAAGGTTTGGATCTATTTAGAGTGATACTTATTTTATGTTTCAACAGGTGGCAGGATATTGCTACAGAACTAGTCAAATTGGACCTTCACTATTTTATCTAACGCACTTCCTTTTTAATTGTTTATACATTTAAAATGCTAGTCTTATAAGGTACCAAAAGTATCCTTCTCTTTATTTTGGTTTCTCTTCAAACTACTTCCAGATTTACTTTACTCAACCAATGTTACAACAGCTAAGCAATTCTTTGCCTACTTAGCAGTCTTCCTCACTAGGCTGGGACTTCTTCAAGGGTACTGACAATGTTCCATTAACACTGTACTTCAAGTCCATGATACATAGTGGCCCTTAAAACATATTTGTCGAATTAATGAATGGATGAGTGAATGAATGAATGAGTGAATGAATGAAAATGGATAGAGTGAACTGGCTTTGATCTCACCCTTATCTCTGCTCCTGACCATCTGAGAAGCTAGTGGCTTCTGATGATAGGTGATCTATCTTGAGTTTAACTCTTAAAGTCCCCCTTTCTCTTTTTATTCTAAATTAGGCTTTAGAGTAATCTCTCTTTTTTATATTTTTTGCTATTCAGACTTGCTGTTAAAGTCAGAGCTCTTGAAATGCAAGAAAAAATATCAGAGAATTTTGTAGCCATAATATTCTCTTTAAAAACAGTCAGTTGCAGAATCCTCTGAAGGCAGACTTTGCAAATTAAGGAAGAAGGCCTGGGGAGTGGTCCTAGACTTTTAAGATCTCTACTTACATGTAAAAAGAAAGGTTGGGTTGGTGGCATACTTCCTGACTATAGGAAGGACTTGGCAGGTACGAGAGGCCAGGATATTGTTCCCTGGGTGACTATCACATCCACAAGTGGGACATATAATTCTGTAATGACCCAACACTTTGCCTGTAAGGGCTGGTTTTGAATATCATTGGTGGTTCTCTCCCAGACTTATGTATGAATTGTCTCTATGTCCAAGAGCTTGAAGCCAAATTTCAAACATATAAATAAAATATAGATGCTGATAGGTAGTGGTATGATGTAAATATGACTTTAATTTTTGCAATCAGCTTAAAAGTACTCAGTTTTATCCAGTTTTAAAAATTGAGCAAGTAATCAGTAGTTGAACAAGCAACCATCAATATAAACAATTCTTTTGGCAGTTTCAGGAAAAACAGGCTATTTCTTGGCCCTCCCAGTTCATCCCCCAGCATGGGCATTGCCCAGGTGGAACTTAACTCTTTCTCCGTAGACACACACAATGAGTCAATACCTTCATTAATATTACTACTTTAGATTCTAAAACCTATCCCAAACTTTCTATTAAATCAGAAAAACCAATAAGAAGCCCAACTCAAAAAGGAGATTCATCAAGAAATGTTTGGGGCTCTCAGTGATTATTAAAAATGTCACAAACAGCAGTGAAATTTCAATAAGCTATTAGCCCTCTATTTTTGGCATTTAATTTGGATACAGTTTTGTAATGTTTTCATTGGAAAATCTGATCTTCCATAGATAGGGCTAATCTTTAAAAAAAGTCACAAATATGTTCATGTCCCCCTGCTTAAAGTCTTGAATGCTTTCCTGTAGCTTCTGAGATATGTTCAGCTACTTGCCTCAGAACAGGAGTCTTTGGTAGCTGGCCCCGCCTCCCCTTTGGCCCCACACTTTGCATGGATGTGAGCAGGCATGTATCCGCTGCGAGGTCTGAGGTCCTACTTACAGTTCCCTGGACAGGGCATGCTAATCTATTCTTTTCTGCCCTGGAGTATCCTGTTTTTTCCTCCTGTGGAATGTGTCCATATCATGCTTTTACCTTCACTGAAAACTCACCATATACATACACTCCTCTGAAAAGCCTCCCCAGACCTCTCCCTGTGTTTTAGATGACCCACTGGTCTGTGCTCTGTATACTCTGCACACACGTCTACCCTAACACATCACTGAGGATGGTATCAGGTGAGCTATTAATTTGTCACTCTGCTTTCTCGCCATTACAAATTCCTTGAGGGCAGAACCATATCTTGTTCCTCATTGTGTTCTGGGCACCTAGTTCAATGATGTGAACACAGTAGTTTGTTAAACAAATGCATGAGTTTAGAGATTCTATTAATTCTTGCATGTCAGAATAGAGAATAATGGTATATGATAGTTTACTAATTCACATATTTCTAATACACATGGACCAAATGACAAAGTAAAATGAAACTTACATTTCTATAGGATCTTACAACATTATTTCATTTATTCTTCATAATAACTCTAAAATTCAAGTTCTATAGTGTTTACTACTGTTTATGGGTAAGGAAACTGAAGCTCAGAGAGGCTGAGTGACTTGTCCAAGGTCATACGGCTAGTAAAATGGCAGAGCTGGGAATCGAACCCACAACCCATAATCCTAAACCCTATCCTCTTTTCATTAACCTTTTCTACAATTTTGTCAGGCATAAGAGGATTTATCTGCCCCAATACGAATAGTAAGCAGAATGACAGTCCCCTAAAGTTATCCAGGCCCTAATTCCTGGAACTTATTGATATGTTACCTTACACAGAAAAGGGGACTTGGCACATATGATTGAAATTGAGGACCTTGAGCTGGGAGCATATCGTGGATTATTTGGGTGGGCCTACCTAATCACATAAGTCCGTAAAAGCCAAGAACTTTTCTCAGCTGAGGTAAGAGTCAGAAGGAGATGTGATGACAGAAGGATGCCCCATAGAGACATGATATAAAAAGGATTCAATCCACTGTTGTTGTCTTCGGAGTCAGAGAAAGGGGCCACAGGCCAAACAATGTGAGTGGCCTCTGAGGCTGGAAAGCACAAAGAAATAGATTCTCCCCTGGAGACTCCAGAAAGAAACACAGCCCAGCCAATGCCTTGATTTGAGCCCAGTGAGACCCATGTCAGTCTTGACATACAGAACTGTAAAATACTGTGTTGTGTTAAGCCACTAAATTTGTGATAATCTGTTACAGCAGCAATAGGAAACTAATACAACAGGGTCTACAGAAGCATTGTGCTGAATCTTGGTGATGGGCAGCTCTGCAGAGGGGAATCAGCACCCAGCAGGAAGAGGCATAGCTTTTCCCTGTCTCAGCAGCCACACAAGAGGCATGTAGATTCACTACAAGGCTGACTGGAGAAAGAACATTGATGGTGCATGGTCAGACCTAAAATATATCTAGCCCCAGTTTCCACCACTGGCAACATTTCCAAGGCATGATTATGTCCCTTGATGTTAATGTCAAAGTCTAGTCATGTGTATTTCCTAGTTGTTTCACTTTCAGCAGAATATGGTAAAGGAGGAACTCAATAGATGAGGAGGCTTGGGATCTGGTCTCTGCGCATCCATTACTCACTATGTTGGACAAAAGTCACAATTTCTCTAGGACTGTAAACCTCAACTATAAAACTCAGGCTGGATGAAGTGACATATACAGTCCTTCCTACTTTGAAAATTCTCTTAATTTTACTCCAAATTGCTTTCTGTTAAGACATCTGGGATGTCAGTCAATGATTCAGCACATTGTTTTCTATGTTTAAATTAAACATATGGCAGACACAGTCAATTCTTTTTCAAAAAAATGATCCTAAGTTTAAAGCTCCATGTCTTCTTTATGTCCATGAAATTGCTCTGTGCATTAATAGGAGGAACAGAATTTGTGGTGATTAAAAATGTAGGCTCTGGGTTGTCTCTTGGGCTAACATTTACTAATATTGGAATCATGGGCAAGTCACTTAACCTCTTTATGCCTTTGTTTTCTCATCTGTAAAGTGTGGGTGATTAGACTATTTTACCACCTGGGGTTGCTGTGTAATTAAAATAACAAGTGTTTAGAATAATGTCTACTATATAGTAAATGTGTAATGCATGTTAGCTCATATCATTATTTCAAAACTGCGAAGCAACAGAATTTTAAAATAATTTCCAAAAAAGGGCACATTTATAGACAAGAGCAGAATGTAGCCAAGCACCTGAGTACCTTTTGTAAAGAAAGGTCGCACCACTTTCCAGAGATCTGGGTTATTGTTAAATATGATGCCATTCTCATGCATGCCGATGCACTGCAACCCAAGCTTGCTGCCGAATCGGGAGATGTAGTGATTGTGCTTCATTACGTGGAACATACTTGAGGACCTGCAGAGAAAGCAAGCCTTCGTGTTAATTTTTAAGGGTCAGGAGAACTCCTGGTGATGATTTTCACTACCAGGTAGCCCTCTCAGCAAATGCATGTTGACCTAACTGCCATGCATGATTTCTAATATTCATATTGAGAAAAGCACTTCGGTTAGCCTAAAAACATCCCTCTCCAGTCAAAACATTTCTATTTACTGACTCCCTGTTCGATCATTAGGAAGATAGAACATACACACATAATTTCTTATTTTCCTTTCTTCTCTAACTCCCAAGTCACCAAAATACTGGGCTCAGAGCTGCAAAGCTGTTAAGAAGCTGAATTCTCCATATCACCTGAGTCCTGAGAGCCTCCAGTCCTGCAGAGACTGTCCAGCCCCTGATGCCCCTGCTAGAGTGAACCTCAGATCAGGAGTTGCCAGAATTGCTGAAGTGTTCTTCAGTTTGGAACTGGCAATAAGCCCAGAGTCTCTAATCAGATCTGGCTTTCCAGTGAGGTATCATTCCTGGCTTGAAGGCTGTTTCCTGGGCACTCCAGACCCAGGGCTTGGCTAGGTGGGCTGATCCTGGCAGGCCCTCTGTGGTGGTGACAGTAGCTATCTTGGGTTGTATATTCTATCATGACTCATTAAGGTCTCTAGGGTCACAGAGTTCTCCCAGGATATAGGACATAGGGAGACATTAGATTGCCTTTGATATAGCAACACTGGGACTTTGCCAATAACCCAGGCTTCCTTGAACTTCGCAGCTTCTCCTCCATTATTCCACTTATATCCCTACTACCATGCTCAGCTTTTAAGGCCTAGAAAGATCCTTCAGAAAAAGTAGGAAGGAAAAGGCAGCTCCTTTTGTCTCTCCCTGCCGCCCCCACTCCCCCACCCATTTCTTTCTTTAGGAGCTGCTTCCTGCCCTGGCCTGCTAGTCTAATTTGGGCATGATGAGGTACTGAGAGTTTTAAAATGTTGTAAAATTTTGGGATGAGGTAGAAGAGAGTATGGGGGGATAAGTGGTGATGGAGGGAGACTTGACTTGGTGTGGTAAACACACGAGACACAGATGATGTACACCTGAAATCTATATAATTTTATTAACCAAAATCACCCCAATAAATTTAATAAAAAGGAAAAAAAAACTTTTTAAATAATAAAATGTGATAAAATTCGAGCTGAAAAAGTCATAGGGACCTGCACATGTGAAGAGAATATTACCTTCTTAGGAGAGCACTATGGAATTCTTCTGTAGAGAGGCAGTCATGAAAGGATGTTTTATTAAGACTGCTTAGCTATTAACCTATGGCACTAGAAAGATAACTGAAATAATTTAAGTAATTTCATAATCAAAAGGATAAGGGATAACAGGACAGTTATTCTCTTTAGGGTAAAGAGTAGGGTGGGTTTATTGGATGGGAACGCAAGCAGCGCAGGAGGGTCAAGAGCTGGGATGAGTGCTGTATGTGCAACGACTGGGGAAGGAGAGGACTCTTGGGAGAAAAGAGGTCTGTTGGAAATTTATGAGGTTGAGAATTGTGGGGTAGATGGAATAAATTCTTTTATTCACCTACCAAGAGAAAAATTAAGAAATGCTGTGGGTGACTGCATTTTCTGTGGAAAGGGCCTCAGGCTGGAAAATAGGTGAGTGCAGGGCCCCAAAAGAAGCAGGCCACCTGGACAAGGGCTCAGTGACTGCTGCAGCCATGAGCAGCTTGGTTGGGAAACCAGAAGTCAAAGTTGACCTTAGTTAATAACCTATGTGGCTGAACCTCTGTCTGGTGAGTAAATGGAAGGTATGTGAAGATAGATGGGATGATATATATCAGAGGATAGAGAAGATAATCAGCAGGACCCGAGGCGATCATCTGTCCATTGTTTGCATAAATGCCAACATGGTATTGTAGGCATAGACCAGACACAAACACCACTTGGAGAAATCAAATGAGGTCATCTGAAGGATCCAGAAGGAAGTCAGTGTAGTGAGGATACAAGGCAGACAAAACAGAGCAGAAAGAGGTACAGGGAGCCAGACCCCAAAATCCTCATTCACAGGACTGCATGGTTATGGTTGAGTGAGTGAGCAGGGAGAAAGGTCACAGCTCAGCCATCTCCCTCCAACGCCAAGTCGTGTGATATATAAATCTGGAGCATGCTACCTCTGAGTTATGGGGTTCTCAGCCAGAGGATCACAGAATTGGTGCTCGGGCACAAACCAGGTCTCATTTGTCACCCTCTGCTTCTGATGCTAACAAAGCATGTTTCAAGTCTATTACCTAGGCTCCTCTGAGAGGTACGACAACAAGCTCCTCAGATTACAAGGCCTATGTCACAGTATTTGTATGTGGACAATACCGCCAAATGCAAATTTCCAACAAAATATAAGCATAAGCAGATTTACTTCTCTCCGTATGTTTTTCTGCAACTTCAAAAAATTTCCATATGAGTATATTCAAATTGATAGCCATTTTTTTCTGGAGATAATGAGGAAAGGAAGCAGGGTTTGGGAATTTAAAAAAGGGCAGAGTGGTGTTCTGCAGTGCAACTATAGGAGACGTGAAGATAGCTGAGGCAGGGCAGATTGCCGTTAGTTTGTAGTTCAGTTATGTGCACAGGGCAGGCGCCAAGCCATGTGTAAGGGTTGCCCATGTGTGTGCTCCAGTGGGGATCTGCCACGGGCAGAGCTAAAGCAATACAGCTCTTGACTTTGGGGCTTGATAACTGAACTGCACAGGTCTGCTAGGTAAGTTAAAATAGATGCCTCAGAGCTTTTCCCACATGAGGATTATAAATTATCCCATGTTTCTGAGACCAGAATGGAGGTCTGAGACAGAGATCTTAAAATTGGAAAGAGAATACACTTTGAGCAGAGGAATAGAAAGAAAATATGTACATTCTTGCAAGAAAGCAACATATATTTATAAACATCTCTGCTATTACAAAAGAGGGAAAACCTGGATGTTTTCTTGCGTGCTAGGGATAGACGATGGAAAGTAATTGCGTGGTTCCCAATTGTGCAAATTCAAGAGGCATAAAATATCATTGGTGTTATTGTCATTTCAGACACTATTGTTAATGTTTATTTTATTTTATTTTTTATTTTGGTGAACTTAATATATTTATTTGAGTTGTTGTGTGTTCACTGCAACTTTGGTTCTTGCTCCTCACTACTCCACTGCAACTTTGTTTCTCAATTGCAAATTCTCTTACTATGGGGGTTTTCTGAACACAAGCCTCAAAGGTGGTGTGTGGCAGCTATTGTACCGGTTCTTGTGCAGCTCAGTTCTTACAGTGGCTGGAGTGGCCATCTTAACACTTGTTCCTCCCTTTCAAAGTTGACACTTGGCTCCTAAAAGGATGACTTTGCCTTAGTGAGGTTATTTTGTTAATGCCTGAAACAAACACATTCTCATAGAAGACACTGGGCCAGAAGAGCCCTGTGCTGGCTGAGTAGGTTAAGCTGTAGGCTAAGGATTAGCCAAACCCTCACATTTGTGACGGATTCCATGGTACTATTCGACTTTAAAAGAAATCCCCTGAAATAATGGCAGTGCCAAGAAATGAAAACAGAATTATTATATGAAAAATTATTTACAAAAATTTTTTTTGTTCAAATCAAAAATTCTATATTAAGTAAAGTATTCTCTGGATTTGATTCCAGATAATATTCATCAAATGATCCCAAGTTTTGGATGTTTCCCTCTTCC
Organism: Furipterus horrens; assembly: GCF_987537825.1. Taxonomy (NCBI): domain Eukaryota; kingdom Metazoa; phylum Chordata; class Mammalia; order Chiroptera; family Furipteridae; genus Furipterus; species Furipterus horrens. The sequence continues at coordinate 156,101,749 of NW_028327173.1, forward strand.
TAGAAACAAAAACAAAAATTCAGATGCTTCTATTTATATTCCAGGGAATTAATTTGACTGACAAACAGCTAAAATTTTGTCCTGTATAGAAAAATCATGCTATAGAAAAGACTGAAATTCTTATTAATGGATTTCAGAATGCTTAGCTTTTCTTACTGTCTCTTACCTTATTCTATAATTAGAGCAGAAAGTAAGTAATTTGTATATTCTTTATTCACAAATTTGTATTTCAAATTTTTTAGTACTTAGAAGACAATCAGGACACTAGTTTTCTGCTCTGACCCCCAAAACTTTTGTATACTGCATTAACTACATTGGCCTGTCCACTTATTTTGAGGAATTACTAGTTAATTTTAAAAAAGAGAACAAGAAGCCCCAAACTGAAACCCAACTGAATGTTAGTTAATGAAGACCGGACTTTTAAAATCAATATGTCCTTTAGGGGGCGCCAACAACTCAGTTATTTTGAGTCAGAACCTCAGCCTTGGCCAAGGACAAAGCTGCCAAGACTGAAGTGATACAGCAAGCCAAGTGTGATAGGCAGGAAAGCAATTTTAACTAGGTATTTTATCAAAAGTAGGCTGGCTTTATCAAACCGGAGTAAACTGGGAAAGTGAAGAATAGAAGGATGGTGAAGAACAAAGAACTCAGGCCCAGCGCTCTCCTGGCACTCAGGAGCACAATAGAGAGACCATGCCCCCCCCCCCCCCCATCCCACTGCCTTGTGCACACACACTGTACACCAGTTGAGGGAGATGTTATGCTGACATATTGGGAGAGTGAGGATTTCTCGTCATGAGGAGAGACTGAGGGAGTCCCCAAGCTCAGAAGGAATAGGGGGTAGCATAAGGTTTCTGGTAACTGGTGTCATTGTTCTCCTTTAAACATAACTAAAATCAAAAGATACCTCCAAAGATAGAAAACCCATCATCTATACAAAATGGAAAGGAGCCAAGAAGTAAGTTCTTAAGTGGTAAGGAGGAAGCCACCCCCACCACTCCCCGTTCTAAATTTAAAGGACTCACATGGCTGTGGCCAGGTTCAAGAGTGATGAGTACTAGAAATATGGAGGACAATTAATGGAATAATTGGTCCCCAGCATTTAGGAATACTTGCCTTGTTTAGACCTATGCTATGCCTGAGGTTTATGTTCCATCAATCCTATCACCTTTTTACTGTCTTTTGCCCTTCTAATATCTTCACTTGCCCAGCTTAACAACTGGGGTCATTGCAAGAGAAAAAAAAAACAAAAACTTTTTAACAGAGAGATCTGACTGTAACCACCCTAGCCAAGTGATCAAATTTAGTATCATTAGTAGTGGGACAACCTTTCCTTGCCTGTTGATGTGAAGCAGTATGAAGTGCCTGTACTACTAAGGAAGTATTATTACAAACATGTTTAACCTGAATCTAATTAAGCTTTTAGACTTAGTTTTCAGTTTATAAGAAGTACAGAGAATAGAGAAAAATGTTAAAAGAGTAATTCAGAATGTGGAGCATCCTACAAGACTACTGACCTGGTCTCTTCAAAAGGTCAATGTCATGGGGGCGGGGGGAGTGTGTGCTTTTTTAACTTTCCTCTTTATTTGAACTTTTTCTCAATAGAAAGTTTGAAAAACTATGTTATTGTTTATCATTAAAATCACTCTCTTCCCTTGATCCACTCCTTACTTTGTCATAGTTGCCTGGTTAACTCAACCCTGGTTCAGTCCAATTCTTAGCTTACTCTGTTTATACCTGGCAGCTGAATGGCCCTGGGAACATCCCACCCCCACCCCGTCACATACACACCGGCTGCCAGGTCTCAGTTAAATTTAAGTGGGCCCTTAGTGCAGGTGGCAATTCTACTGCATTTCTCTAGTCCATTCACTCACTCACTCTTCTAGATGACTATTAGATCCTGCCTTCTCTCTTTAGATGTTCCACTTCCTCCCTGCTCCGCCTCAGCTAAAGACTTTATTCCCAATTTTACTGAGAAAACAGAAGCAACTAAAATCTCTGCAAGCTCCACCCACCAGGAAATGTGCCCATATAATCAACCTTGCCTTCTGTTACTCTAGATGAAATTCCTACTTTATGACAAACTGCTTGGAAAAGTTATTTAAACCTGCTGCCTCCAATTCTTCTTCCCCCTATTCTCTACTCCTGTCAGACTTTTGCCTCCACCACTCCCTCATGCCACCATGGTCTTGTCAAGGTCACCCATGGCCTCCCTATTGCTATAAATGCAACATTCAAATATCTGTATTCACACAACATGGTCGACAATTCCCTCTTCCCTGATATGTATTTGTCATCTGGCTTCCAGACCAGCCATACTCTCCTGGTTTACCTTTCTGTAGTTAGCTTCTTTTGCTACTTTCCGACTATGGTGGAAGGTCTTGTGGACCCTAAGAAGAAATATATCTGCCAAGAAGGACTCCTTGTGGTTAACTGGGCCCAAGTTCATAGTCTAAGTCTAGCAGCTATTGTTTACATGCTAACTGCATATGAGGGGAAAGCCACAGACTGAGCTGCCAAGCCCCCTGCTCTGTGTTCCTGCTCACTGAGCCAAACCTTATAAAAGAGTTACTGGAATCATATTTTGACCAGTGGACTGAACTGCCCCATCCAATCAGAGCTGCATGGCTTTCTCCCTCACTTCCTTAGGTTTTTATATTCTCATTTGCATCTTTACCAACCATTGAAAGCAGTTCCATAATGCCAATCAGGATGTGCTATTGCACCGATCAGTACTATTTGAACCAATCAAGTGGTGCAAATCTGGATTTCTTTTTGCATAGACGAGTCAATCAGGGACTAGGGTGGGCACTTTATTAAGTGGGCCTCCCCTTTATCTTAGAGGAGGGCACTTTCATTTTCCACTAGAGGCTGCCTTTTCCTGGTTTGCAAACTATGTATCTGAGTAAGTTTATTCTTTTCACTGCACCACAGACTGGGGAGTCCTGTTGGCATTGGATTGGTGACAGTGAAGTTTTGTGGACAGTGCGAAGGCTCAGACCTTGCTTCTTAACATCCCACTCAAACTTGTTCCACCTATCTCAGGTGACTCAGTATCTTCACTCTTCTAGGTATTTAGGCAAAAACTGTAGTATCACCTTGATTCTCAAACCAATCTGATAGCGACTATTGGCTTTGCCTTCAAAATATACCCGGAATTTCACCTCATAATCTTATCACTCTATTGCTCGCATCTGGACCAGCTGCACCATTTCTCGCCTAATTGCTGTCTTTGTTGCCATCTGTTGTCCCTTTACCATCTCTTCCTAACAGAGAAGCCAGAATGAGATACGTCACTCTTCTGCTTAAACTTCTTAATGGTTTTCATCTCACTCAGAGTAAGAGCCAGAGTTATTACAATGGCCTACAAGGCCCAATACGATTGGGTGTCCTATTCCCTCTCTAACCTCAGCCTGCGCTACCCTGCCACTAGCCGCACTGGCATCTCACCTCAGTGCCTTTGCATTTGCTGTTCTTTCTGTCTGGAGTGTTTTCCCTCTAGGTTTCTGCACTGCTTTCTCCCTCACTTCCTTTTTAGGTCTTTATTTAAAGGTGATTTTCTCAATGAGGCCTGCATTGACCACCTATTTACATTGTGTTCCCATCCCTGCAATGGGCCCTCCCCGTTCTCCTTCCCTACTTTAATTTTCTATATAGCACATATCTAGCTGATAATTTTGTGAACAACCATCTGGTTTGCCTGGGACTGTCCCAGTTTTAGCATTAAAAGTCCCACATCCATAGTCCCAGGCAAACAGATGGTTGATCACCCTACTGATATACTTACTATACATTGCACTTGTTTATTTTTGGTATATTAACAATATAACAATATATTTCTCCATGACTGTAGGGATTTTTGGCTGATTTTTTCATGATACCCAGTGCACATAGTAAGTTCTCAATAAATATTTCTTTAATGAATAAGTGGAAATCCAATAATGACTATGATAAGTTAGGATCATCCAGTATTTAGTATATAGTAAATTCTCAATATGTTTAAAGAATAAATGAATAAATTCCCTATAAATTTATACATATTAAAACATGTACTACTATAACACTAATTGGTATGTTAATTGTTAACATATATGCAAATATGACCCTAATTAGCATGTCAATAGCTAAATCTGCATTTTTTTGTATTCATGATGAAAAATAATGTATACATGCCATATAGTATCATGCACAACTTCTGTAGACCCTCATGAATTTAGCATGTACCTGCTTGGGGAATTGTGCATACTGTATCTACAGGTTTTTAGATGGACCTTCCCCCAAAGCCCAGAGATGCCCAGGTCACATCCTAGCAGCACTCATGCCTGCCCTTGGCCCCTCCCTACTACCACCTAACCCCCGCTCTGAAGTTCTGCATCCCTCACCACTTCAGAACTAAACTAGTTAGAAAGTTGGGCCATAATCTCTACACAGTTATAATGATTACAGATCTCAGACCTTTCAAAAGAAAAAAGATCTGGCAAACTATTCAAAGAAAAATAAAAAGCTTTCTGAGGTCCAATGGGGTCTTTTTAAGAGGTACAGGTAGTTCTGGAAGGGACCTGAAGAACAGGCAAGGAAAGGAGATAGGGACAAACATGTCCTATTCCTGCAGGGGGCTCAGCCCTTAACAAAATTGAGTGGCTCAGAGGCAATTAAAAAGAACACAAAGACTCCAACCAGTGAAAAGCCCATGAGGACAGGACAACAAGAGCTGGGAGAGCTGGGGGAAGGGCGGGCTGGGTTGTGTCCACTTCTCCAGAGTGAATCAGTGCCTGAGTTGACCACGTCGCTAAGGTGACTCTCCCAAGTAAGACAGCAGTGTGGTCAGATGCCACCCACCCCTCGCTGTAATGAGGATCCTACTTCGGAAACTGGCTTTGAGCTTCCAGGGAACTTATCCGATGATCTAAGCGTCTAGAATCTAAGAGTGATTTCTATTCTGGCCCCTGGTCCTTTCTCACGTGCATCATTCTTCACTCCAGGTCTAGTCTTACAGTCCCGCCACCTGAGCTAGACCTAAGGGTAACACAGTCAGACAAAGCCACTCCGACGTCACTTAGCTATTTCCTTTAGCCCAGAGAAAGGAAAGGCCCCTCTGCTCTGGAAGCTTCTTACCTGCTCTCCTCTCTCAAGCACCTCAGCACATTGGAACCACTTGGAGAGCTCTGCACTTTACTTGTCTGCTGGGGGGGGATAGGTGCCAGGAAGGCAGACACTGCCTTGGGGAATGAAAGAGCAGGAGCAAATGTTCCAATCCCCCAAGCCCAAATGTCATCAGTCCCAGGACATTTTTGAGGTGGTGGTCAGGTGCAAAAGTGAGTCAAGTATCGATTTTTAAAGTGAGAACATATCAAAATTACTTACATTTGGCTGACCAGAGTTCAATAGCTCAAGATAACTGAAATCCAAGAGTAATTGTGGTCTAGGCATGAGAGTGTGGTTCTCTCAAAAATCACCTGAAGAGCTTGTGAAAACACATCAGTGGGCCCCACCCCAGACTTCCTTATTCAGTGGTCAGGGTGGGACCCAAGTTCCCAGGTATGTTGATGTTGCTGGTGGAGGGACCACACTCTGAGAACCATTGCATTAGAATGGTTTCACGGTAAACCTAATGAAATGACATTTCCACCTGAAACTGTTTATACTTAGTTTATAAACATGGTCTGCCTTAAAAGTGCAACAACACCAAACTTAAGAAACAGGAAAAACCCAGGCAAAAATTGAGATGTTAGATTGATCCAAAATAACATCATGGCATAGTTCAAAATATTTGGAGGGATACATGTTTTTCTCCCTCACTTCTTTCTTTCATGTATTTGGTTCAAAGAATTGGGCTTTGAGGATACCATGGTAGTTTATGAAATAATAATGTAATCTTGGCCTGAAAAAAATTAAGATAGTTTCCAGAAATACTTCATTTTACTTCTGGGCAATAGTCTCTGTATCTAACAAATAATTCTAATAAATCAGTAAACAAATAATTCTAGTAAATCAGTAAGACACTCTGGTCAGCCTTAGTTTGTGAGTGAAGCACCAATGGGATTATAAATATAAAAATTCGCTAATGAGACAGTGTTGGCAGATAGTTTTGCTAAAAATCTAGTAAAGATAGATGAAAATATAGTCACATATGCTCTCTCTGAAATTCCCCATTTTCCGTGATTACTAAATAAGAAAACTAGTATTTCACAAAGCTAGTTCTATATAATCAGTGCCTATTTGGTTAACCCTTCAGTGAATTCACTCTGCTAAAGTTATCGTTTTTTTTTTTAGTAGGCAGTCTTGTTCCTGCTTTATTTAGGATCACTCATCTAGGACACTGGCACGCAGCCATACATAGGACAGCATCATGTGGACAGCTTCTTTTCCTACTGTCTACCCTTCTAGAGGCACTCAGCAGCCAGGCATTAGAAACAAAGTAGCAAACTGCTACAGTCAGATTTTCGTTTCAGGCATGTTTTTATTTTTTATTTATCTATTTATTTTTTAGAGAGAAGGAAAGGGAGGGAGAAAAACATGGATGTGAGAGAGGAACATTGATCAGTTGCCTCTTGTATGAGCCCTGACCAGGGACAAACCCACAACTCAGGCACGTGTCCTGTTCGGGAATCGAACTGGCCACCTTTCACTTTTGTGGGATGACACCACTTGTAGGAATAAGACCAAAATCTAAGGAAATCAGAACAGATAATGCCTCTCTCTAAAGTATGTTTTGTCAAAACCAAACCACCTGGATTCTGCATATTCATTGATTAAAGATATTTTGAATAATCCTTTCCCAGATTTCCCAAGTTCTTTATCTGTGTATCTGTGGCTTCAGGCAAAGTCCCATTATTCCACTTGTTTACAGTGTTAGATTGTTACCTAGGAACCCTCCCTTCTACTGAAATAGTACAAACACAGCCTTAGGAACAGAGATGTCAAGATATCAAAATAAGCTTTTTGTTTGTTTTGAATAGGAAACAACCCCAGCTTTTACTTTAAAGATAGGACTCTGATTATTAATAGACTTACTTGCTGATGATGAGTGTTTCCTCTCCACATATCCAGACTCTCATGAATTCTCCATACATCTTGTTGTAGTAGTTGCAGGCGCTGCCAATCCCCATCCACAGGAACCTGAAGTGGGAAATGAGGGGCCCAATTCCCATACAATAGCCAGGACCTAGGAACATCATCAAATCACAATCAGCATTCCAGTAACACCAAAAAGAGCAACTGCTTATGTCACTGCTGTTCTTGTGCTTTTATACCCAAGTGTTCTTTCACATCTTCTGATATATATCTGTGAATCACTAAAATAAAAAAAAGTTTTAAAAAAGTAATAAGCTTAACTAGAAGCTCTTTACCCTCTCCATGAATAAAAAGTAATTAATTGTCCACACCATACTAGTTCCATTTAGTCTCAGTCATTTCAGTCTGAATGAACCAAGGTATGTGTCCAATATTTTCTTGCCATGTTAAATGGTGTTCAATGACTTTCAGAGACAGGTCAATCAGTCCGTGTAGTTACAGGCATAGAAACCAGGAATAGTGACAAGCTGATGATCTGTTTGGCTGTCTAGTTTTTTCTGAAACATTTGGTTTAAATCCCCCAGTTGATCTAATGGGTGGGTTAAAATTAAGTTGTAGTTTTAATGTAATCTTTTTATTAAGAGAAACATGGTAGGGAAAGATCCTATCCAAACAATGAACATCCATTTTTCTCCTTCAAAAAGAACTCAGTTTAAGAAAAGAATCTTAAGCTAAATCTCATTAGGCAAAATAAAGCTAAGACTTGAATTACACAATGAGTCTGATCAGTTTTTAGACCAAGGTTCCAGTCCAGTGGTGTGGTTTTGCTCAAACACTCTCATCCTTGTGTGTGTAGACAAACACAGGACTGTGGAGACGTGAATCTAGTGAATGACGAGGGAGTGTGCTCTTGCATGTATCAGAGACCAAATTTGGTAGCTTGATTTTGCCAGTGATGGTGAAAAGTTAGATAAACCTCTTTGGAATGGCTTTAGGAGTTTATTTATAAGTAGTAGATTTTCTAAATCTTTCTCCTTTTAGTCTATTCTGTCAATGAAATAGTTATAAAGCCAAAAACATGCACAACTGTGTGAGGTAGTACCTTAACTATATGGGCAAGAATTGTGTAGTAATAATCTAGATAATCTAAGCTTTTTCATCTAATTAGATGTTTAGTTCCAAATCCAGCATATAAGCTTTAGTTTAACTATGCAATAGCTTCATGTGGGCAAGACTGTTAGCTTTTTTTTTTTTTCCTTTAATGTGAAGGACTTTGTTCATATCCATAGAAGGAAAACATTTCAAAGAGTTCTTAATTTTATAATTGTTCTAATAACACTATAAGTAGTTGACTGTATAGAAAACAGTTTCATTAAGTTCTTAAAAATATTTGAATAAGTAGATCTGGTTGAATACATATTTCCTTAAAATATCATGAGATGTACTAACCTATTATCAACTGAAATATGCATAATAACAAAATACTTTGCTGGATAGTTACAGCTTAACATTGTAGGTGCTCATAAATATTTTGTGAATTTATTTTAAAAATTAATTAGACATGTATAAGGAATAAACTTTTAAATGCCATTCTTTTTTATAGTATTTTAAGATAGTATTTACATTTTGATAAAAATGGGAAAATATCTTTGTATTCATTGTATCACACACATTTATTCCAAATGAGGTCAAGCATCTGGCTATTTGGGAGTAGGTTTATTCAACATTTTACTTACTTAATATTTAGGCTCATGAGAAACAAAGACAACAAAGGCTGCACTTTTTGTTTTTTATCTAGAAGTTTGGTGCATTTAAAAAGTCTTAATATTTGGGAATCACCATTCAAATATAAAAGATGACAGTGCAGAGCTGTGTCTACTGATTGAGATGAACTCAACTTAGGTCGAAACTCCGAGTGTTCTAATCAGAAGAGAATTAGAGTTTTGGGTCCTAGTGATCAGTCATATGTCAGCCTAATTCATCCAACAAACACTAGCTCCAATTAGGGACTAGAGGTGGTATAATAAGTATAAGTAGCTCCCCATCAGAATTCTGAGCAGGAGAGGCAAGTGTGTGAAGTACAAAATCAGACATTTATGATGCCATGTGATTCTTTCATTTACATGTGTATCTTACACCTTCGAGCTGGAGAGAAGAATGCTGCAGGAGGGGAGAAACTTTGGTAGAATATTAGGGAGATATTCTGGTTGCAGCCACATATTAAGGCTGCTCTCTGCTTCTCAGATTTGGGAATGTTCATCAAGGCCTGCAGCAATTGCAGGAGCCATTTTCACCTTAAGAGGAACAGTAAATACTTCATTTTTGTATAAAGACAGCCTTTATGAAGCCAACAACTGGGACCTCTTGCCTGCTATCTAACCAAGAAGCTGTTGCATTTTGCACTCAGTATACAACCTAGAGAAACCTGCACACACAAATGTTCATAGCAGCACTATTCACAATAGCCCCAAATGGAAGACACCCCAAATGTCTTCCAACAGTAGAATCAGTAATCAAACCATGAGATGTTCATGTAACTGTACAGCATATGAACTATAGCTGCATGCCACCATGGGGATGAATCTTACAAGTATAATACTGAGCAAAAGAAGCAAGATAGAAAAGTAACTAATGTAGGATTCAATTGCTAAAAGATCTTAAACTAGGGAGTATTAAACTAAATTGTTTGGGGGTGTGAAATTAGGTGATAAAATGGTTTAAAAAGCAGGGAACGATTGTCACCTAACAGAAGCATGTTTACCTCTTTGGGGTGAGAGAGAGGGTGTGATTGAAAAGGCACAAGAGACATTTTTGGAGACTCTGGTAACATCGTATTTGTTGTCCTGGATGGTGATGACATATTTGTACACTATTTTATAAAATATTTTCTTAATGGGAAAAAAGAATATGTGTGTTGTATCTTTGTCCATGTGTCCCCCTGTGGGGGTGTGGTGCCCAGGGCAGAGAGAGGCTCAGGAGGAGAAGACCCATGTGCAAGGTTGAGGATGGCTGTGTATTTTGGGGGAAGGGAGAGCTGCCGGGTGCCAAGTAACTGGGAGTCCTGCACAGAGATCAGTGAACTGGGGGCATTTCCCACAAGTGGAGCTTCCAAAGCCCCCAAGGAGGGATGACTTTCCTCACCCAGACTCTCATAGCTCTCCCAGGCACTAAGCCATCTGCCTGTGTGTTTCATCTCTGTACCCTGCTCTTCTCCCTCACCCCCAGAACCTGATATAGCAGGGCCTCTCAGTACATGTGGGTTGAAGAAGTTAGATTTGAGTCCCAGTTTCATCACTTACTAGCTGTGCAGCATCTACCATCTTTATTTACCTTCAAAATGGGTACAAACACACCTCCCCTACTAGAGTGCTGTGAGGAGCACAAGAGAAAGTGGGTATGAAGTTGCTTTGTTGTGAACTGTGACTTAAACTTAAGAGCTTTGAATCATTATACCTTCTTAAACCCTGTTGGCTCTTGCTGACCCCAAGCTTCCTCAAACCTGTAAAACTGAGAGCCCAGAGAGCCAGTGGTTGAAGCGGACTGGCAAAAGTTCAGAAGTATTGGTCAGCAAGAACTACCCAACAAGGCCAATTTCCTCACTTTTCCTTCCCTAACCAGGAACCATGGGATCTCAGAGCCTGTGCCACTAGAGGACTCTGGCCAGACCTCACGTTTTCAAAGGGAAAACCTGGAATCAGAAGCTCTCAGGCTAGTAAAGTGATCATCCCCCTGGGAGTTAGGACTTCTGGTTGCTCCCACCACACACATGCTCCCACCTTCCTTACAGCTGGGGACCTACAAGCCATTTCCCTTCTCTGCACTTTAACCTCTCGTCTATAAAACGAGGAGCTTGAACTTCATGGTTTCTCATTCTTGTCAAAATGGTTTGCTGATCTAGGCAGATCACCTCTCTGGGGCTCAGTTTCCCCTTCTGTTAAATAAAAGTGTTGGGCTCATGTCTGTGACTCTCAACCCTGGCTGTTCATGAAAAATCACTTCGGAAGATTTTTAAAAAATATCAGCATGGGGACCCCACCTCAGATGTGGCTGAGAATCACAGTGCTATGTGACCTGTCAGTGTATGACAGCATGATGTCCCCGGCCCAAAACTGGTGGACAGGATGGGTTGCCACCTAGGCTCTTGATCCAGAGCATCAGGGATGTCCATTTTCATGCTTGCCCTTCTAGACTGACCTCATCACTCAGGGGTCTGAGGGAGTTCTACCACCACCTGCAGCATAAACATATGGGGAACTTGTTTAAAATGTACCCACCCCATCTCCACTGTTCATGGACCCTGACCTGGGAGCCCACTGGGGAAGAAGAAATCCAGTGAGAAAGGATTTCAAGTTAAAGACCATGGAAGAATCTTCCCTCAGACCCCATCAGGGAGTAGAGAACAAAATTAACTAAATGTTCTGTTAAATTGGACATTGAAATAACTTAAAATACCAGGCTGAATCAGACAGAGACAGGCAGTTCTCTGAGAATTCTTAGAGTCCAGACACAGGGCACTCTGCACCGGCCCCATCCTCCCACTATAAATCACACTATGATGAGGCCCCCCACACTTGGAAGTATGTATGGCTGTGCTCCTGAAATACAGCCTTACCGTGTATCTTATGGGGTTGGGGATAGATGTGTGCCATGAGGAATTTTCACTGGAAATTAAAGAACTAGTCTGATATATCTGATTAATTCTGAATAAATCTGATACTGGTGGAGGTTTCTATTGAATTTATCTGGGTAACTATATTATACTCTACTTTTGATTGACACACAGATCTTGTTGAAGATTCTATCAGAGTGTGATGTTGCAAGGGAATTGTAGTGGTCCCCATTCTTCTTCCACTGCCCAGGTCTCATTCAGTGCATCACCCACTCCTTCTTAAGTATAAAAGAAAATGAAGAGTGGGATAAAGAGAAGGCAGGGAGAAGGCATGCATGAGGCAAAGTGGGAAGGGGAAAGAAAGGAGTACAGAAGGCAACCCAGCGACTATTCCACCTTCAGAGCAAAATTGGAATGAATTTGAATTCAACAACCAAACAAAAAAAAACACCCAGAATTTTACCTTACTCCTCCCTGTCTTAAATTTACCTTAAAGTGTTTGTGCCAAGTCTACTTTACCAAAGCTAAGCACAGAGTAGAAGGGAATAGCTAAGGCATTTTAAAATACTTTCATTTGAAGAACACAGATAATTGGTGTAAAAAATTTCGCCTGAGTCTTCATTTGCAAATATTGCTGTGGGCTTCAGCCATCTCCCCTGGTTGTCTCTGTGTCTTTCAACAAAATTTTCTTTACCTTCATGGACCAAAAGCCCAAATAAATAATTTCCTCAGATACAAAACTAAATGACGGCTTACCTGGGATTGAAGAGGTGTCCTCATAATTCCAAACCAAAAGAAGAAACCCAGTAAGCAGCAGGATGGGCATGGTGGCAACAGGCACAGCTTCGGGCACCATGCCGGTGAGGTTATAATGCATCGGGTTCAGCATTTCCAAAACCATATTGTGTCTCTCAATCCCAGGGGAAGCGAGTTAGTCCTGTGGAAATCAAAGAGGCTGAAAAGTTAGAGAATCCCCCAAAAGGTACATCTAGGACTCCTCTTGCTTCAGAGGATGCAGTATTGTAGGGAGCTGTCCTTTGTTTTATAATGTGATTGGACACTTAGACAAGACAAATTTGACTTGTTGGGACAAGTCAAAACAAACTTGACGTGCAGCATTTCTGACCTTGATAAGAGTTTCAGGTTCATTTAGACACATGGTCTGATAGAACCTTATCATCTTGCCCTTGAGTGGGTAGAGTGACTGAATTCCCAATTGAAGCCAAATTTATTACCAAAATACAAGAACATGAAGCTCATTCCAGAGATGGAGTCATTTTGTGACTTCATCAGCAGATTTTGTTTAGTCAATCTTTTTCCCTTGCAGCCAAATCTATTTTTTTTCAAATCTATTTTTAAAAAGCAATGCCCAGCACCCTTCCTTATTCAAAATTATTTCCCCAAAGAATAAGCTTCTTGGTCATAGTGAGGCATTGTCAGAGCCCCCCATTCACTTGTCTATTGAATTCATTGTGATGCACTCAGGACAGTGAGGCTTAAGATCTCTTGCACCACAGGCTGAATTAAGCAGTGCTTGTGGGAGCCAATATCAATGGGGATGGGAACTGTGATAGGGGACACCTGTGCAAAGTCCTGTAGGCACACTAAAAATATTAGAATTTGTCCTAAGAGAAATGAGAAGCCACTGAAGGGCTTTAAGCAAGGGGTCAACAAACAAATAACCCATGCCTATAGTTTCCTTTTCCTTTCTAACTATTTCCTCTTAACTCCTGGCTTTTGCTTCAACTGCACATGATACCAGTCTCTCAGAGGTTACATAGGACCTTCCTACTGCCCAATCCACGCCTTTTTATCTTCATTTTTGTTCCTCCTGATCTTACCCTGTGGCACTGGGCCCATTTGGCCATTCTCCCTTCTTGAATTTCTTTGTCTGTGATTGCTGTGATAGGCCTTTCCTTTTCTCCCACTGTTCCTTCTTACTCCTCTGTACCTGTTCCTAGTCCCCCTGCAGTCCCCAGACTAAGTGCTTTGTCCTCTATGCTTCTTACCTCTTTTGAGAACTCATTACTTTTTCTGACTCAGGCTCTTATCACTGTTTGGGTCCCCCACCCCACCCCCCGGTTTCCTTCTTCGCCTTGTTCTCTCTTCCTTTCTTTTTTTTCCCTATACAAGCAAAAGTTTATTTAGAAAGTTACAGAGGTAGAGAAGTGAGCTGTGGAAGAAGTGAGCCAGCTGGGCTGCATGGGCTCCGGAAACAAGTTACAGAGGCAAAAGGAGGGCCCTTGGAGCTTAGGAGAAAGCCAGAGAGAATGTACCTGGGGAAGGAGAGGGGCAAAAGGCATGGGTGCGTGCACGTGGCGGTGGTGGGGAGGAGGGAGAAAGAGAGAGAGAGAGAGAGAGAGAGAGAGAGAGAGAGAGAGAGAGAGAGAGAGAGAGAGAGAAATTTATTTTTATTCTTTCTCTTAAGATCCATTTCTGAAGCCCCAAATGCCTAGTGAACATTACCATTTAGATGTCTCACTATCACTCCAAATTTATGTCTAAAACCAAATCCAACTTCCTCCTAACCTCCTCCTCCCACTTCAAGCATTTTTATACATCAGTTTCCCAGTCGTTCAACTTCAAAATCTTGTTTTTTACTTGCCCCTTACTTTCCTAACCCATATCCCTCCTCCCAGCCTAAACATGTCCAGTCACAAAGTTCTGGATATTCCCTGAAAATGTCTTGTCCCTGAGTCAAAGTAATTTCCTGAATTTCCTTTACTCCTGGTGCATATCTTAATTTTTATAAAGGACCTTAATCCTACCCTCTGTTCTGTTTATGATCAAAGCATATTCTCAGTGGTCAATTGAAGGCAAATTAAGACTCCCAGGTAGGATGTCTGTGGGTCAGTCAGGAGTCAGGGTTTGGGTGTGGAGAGCCAAGAAATACGGCTACATGAGGATGAGCTTGGAAGCCTCAAAGTCAACTGGAAGCAAACGGGTTTTTCGCAGGGGATTGCTGTGATAGGAACTGAGCTGAGAAACTATCTGGCAGCCGTGTGCAGGCCTGAGAGGAAAGGCCTGAGAGGGAGGGATCGGGGAGGCTACAACAGGGAGTGAGACTCTTGCCAAAAATTACATCGAACTCCCTAATCCAATTGTTTTCAAAAGCCTTTGTGAAAAATCCATTGGGGATTCTTGATGCGTCCTTAATCCACGCTGACAAGTCCCAAGATCTGATGGCCTCAGGGGCTATGCAGGTGACACAGATGAGGTGAACAGACTTGTAGCATATTATGGAGCATAGCCCTGTTATCAAAGTGTCTGGCATAATTCCAGACAAAACATCTCTCATGGGCACAATCTAGTTCCCTGCCCATTCGCAGCTTTTACTTAGTGTCTGAATCAATTGCCACAACCCAAAGAGCTGCGCGCTTGGCCCTAACTGTATCTTTTCTGCAACTGCCTTTGCCTAGTCACGCTTTGGTGCCAGTCACTCTCAGTGGCTTTATCAGATTAGCCATACACACCATTTTATCTAAGGATATATTGTCAGAACAAATTTATATTTATCCTTTGGAGTTGAATATGTTTTTGTAAGTTTCTTCAAATCCCTTACAGTATAAATACAGCATTAAATTTTTATTGAATTTATTGGGGTGACATTGGTTAATAAAGTTATATAGGTTCCAGGTATACAATTCTATAACACATCACCTGTATACTGTATTGTGTGTTCACCACTGGGCATTAACTCTTTAGAAGTTATCTCCTTCTATCTCCTCTCCTAAAAGGTGAGTTCCCTAAAGCCAGGGATACATGTCTGTCTCCTTCACGCCTGTATCTTGCTCCTAGAACAGCATCCAGACACTTGTACATTGTTGCTACAAACTTGTTGCCTGAGTTTGCACTGTTTCCACCTCTGTCCACATTTTGCTCCCTGTTGTAGCCTCCCAGAGCCCCTCCCTCTCAGGCCTGCACACGGCTGCCAGATAGTTTCTCAACTCAGTTCCTATCACAGCAATCCCCTGCGAAAAACCCCTTTGCTTCCAGTTGACTTTGAGGCTTCCAAGCTCATCCTCATGTAGCCGTATTTCTTGGCTCTCCACACCCAAACCCTGACTCCTGACTGACCCACAGACATCCTACCAGGAGTTCTTCTCAAGTCCCCCCGTCATCTGGTTCTGCCCACGGGTCTCCTGGGAGAGGTCTGTATCTCCCTTCCCTGAGCCTTCCCTTGCCTAAAATAAATACCCCACCTTACTCTCCATTTGATATGGGATATTCTTGTTTTTGACTGCCAAGTCACTCTATAACTCAGGGACCTGGAGAGTTTCATTAAACATTTACTAAAGACCCTGACTGTGCAAGGTTATACATTCAGAAATGACAGGTGGTTCAGTTGGTTGGAGTGTCATCCCCTACACCAAAAGGTTGTGGGTTTGATCCCTGGTTGGGGCACATACAGGAGGCAACTGATTAATATTTCTCTCTCATATCAATGTCTCTCTCTGTGTGTGTCCCTGTCTCTCTCTCACCCTTCCTCTCTCTTAAAAAAAAAAAAAAATCAATACACATGACCTCGGGTGAGGATTTAAAAAAAAAAAGAAAAAGAGAGGCATAAGGCCTGAGGAAGGTGTAGCTGACCATGAACTTCTACACCAAGGAAACATGGGCTATCGGTGGTTGAAATACACTTGGAGATCTTCTAATAACATAGTTCTCTCCATTGAAAAATGAATCAACAACACGAAGTCCAGGAAAGTAAGGTCATTTTTCAATGGTCACTTAAAAGTGTGAAAGGTTTACCCATGTGCACATTCTGTGATCTGATTTCTGTGCCTTGGCACTGGGGTCACAACACTAGAGGCTCCAGTCATTCTTCCCACAAAGCTTCCAAGTGAGTCACTGGAAGTTTCTTGATCTGAAGCAGGAGCAACATAATAGGAACCAAAAAGGGAAACCCAGAGAGATAAACATTGTGTGGTTGGTATGAACTTCTCTACGGGGCACCAGTAGGAGGCCTCAGCCAACAGCTCACCAACCATGCGAGGAAGACTACTGACAGTGTGTGAAAGGCAAGTTACCCTCTCAGGTAAATGTACAAGGTGCCCAAACCCAGATTTCACATGAGCATGCAGACCCAAAGTCCTGGGGCATCAGGCAGCACTGGAGCTTTTGAGGTCCCATGACATCAATGCATGTTTGTGGAAACTCCTTGCTTTGCAATAGTTTACCGGCCAACCTCCAGAAGGCCTGGCTGCCCTTTTATCTGTTTTCATTTTTGGTCCCATGAGGGTCTCCCCAATGGTATCTGCTATCCTCTCCTGGGAGGGTTTGTTTTAAAGTATTGTCAGCAGTGAACAGCTGAAAGCCTACTAGATCTTGATCACTAAAGGCCCTTCAGGCCGGGAGCCAAGGGGTGGAGTGTGGGGGGTCGTGGGATTTGAGGTCTATCATGGGGCCCTCAGATATCGTTGTGAAGGGGCTGCCCGACACCCATACATTTTCTCACTGGCAGGCTGAGCCTGTCTCATGGAGGAGGCAGAAGGGCAAGGCAACAGTCATTTCTCTAAGAGGTTTGCCACCCCTTCACTTTCAATTCAGTTTTGCAAGACCTAACATGTCTTGCAGCAAAGGGGATAGGGTAGAAGGATTTTTCAGTCCAATTTTGGCTTTTAACCTGAGGGAAAAGGCAGAAGTGACAATATCACAGGAGCAGGGTTTGGGGCCGGGGGCCCAAGTTCAAGTCTCAGCTCTGTAGCTAACCAGCCCTGTGACCTCATCCCCTTCCCAGGCCTCCCTGAGCCCTGGCTGAGGAGTGAATTCTCTCTATATCAGGACCCTGACATATGGCTTAAAAGGGAATGTTTCAGAGCTGTGCGCCGGTGGTGCTTGCTGTCATTCCTCAGGCTTTAAGGGCTCTGTGGTGCATGAGCAGTGTGACTCTGTGACTCTGGGGCAACAATGACAGGTCCCCAAGTGGGGCTGCTTAGGGCAGCCTTCATGCCACCAGTTGGAGAGGCCACCAAACCTCTTTTTCATGGCAAGATCCAGAGCCATTCCTGAGCTGCGGTGTTCAAGATTGGTCACACCAAGATCCCCAAAGGCCTTGTTTTGGCTCACTTTCCTCCTGGAAGGGCTGCAGCAAGCCAGCCCTGCGGGAAACACACCCAGCTGCCTCTGCAATGGATGTCTTTCATCATTAACCACAGCATAAATTCCTCCAAGGCAAAGACTCACATCTTGTTATCTCTGGGCACCCCCATTGAGGCTGCCATGAGAGCCTTGAACATCGAAGTGCTCAGTAAATATTGGCAAATGGACAGAGTTAGCGGGTTAAGTTTTTCAGGGCTGGGGTCATCCACGAATGATGCATTCACACAACCCCAGAGAAATGTTTCCTTACTCTATCTGTGATTCTGAATTCCAGCATTCTGCAATGCAGTGACCCCCTAGCCACCACCCAAACAGTCAGATAACAGCAGCCTTACTGGCCTTTTCATGTGAGCTTATCTGTTGTTTAATGAACAAGCTGTAAGGCCACAAAGATGGCCTAGAGTAGGCCAACCTCTGGCAAGGGAGCCACTGACTGACCCCAAGTGCTGGGCTTACTTAACCTCTCTGGACCTCCTTTCTTTATCTACAAAACAAGGGGATTGGGCCATATGACCTCCTCTAGCTCTGTGTCTGGTATCCAGCATTCTTACCCTCTATCTTATCTTCTTTGCCAGCCCCCCTCCCTGCCCCTAAGTACCTCTGCCCTTCTTCATCCTCCTCCATTGCACTCCTTCTGGACCATGGCTTTAGGCCATCCAGTGGTGCTTGTGGGCCCAGGTCCCAGAGCCACACGGGATGTCAGGGAACCTGGGGTGTAAACAGCCAGGAGCTCTTTTCATTCTCTTGAGAGCCTCGGGACCATTCGGAGAATCTACTGACAGCTGTGGAGCTGCATGCACCCTGGAGAGATACACTCAGAAATCAGTGAGCAGTGCTTTAAATACATTATGGGTTCCGGCTCCCCTGAGGCCCATGCACAGACTTCAGATTAACAACTCTTGGGTTAAGTTCTTTTCTTCACCCTCCACCTCAAGTTCCCAATGCCCCAGAGGCTCTTTCCAGATCAAAACCACCTTCACTGACCAGTAGAGTGTGGTGTCCAGGTTATAAGTGAATGAAATTTTCTTTGGGCATTTTATATTTCACAGGGACCCTAAATGCAGTGAAGGTTTAATGATAAGGCGATAGGTATACAGCCAATGGAACCAGTGAGAAAGATTTAAAGGGAGAGTAAGGGGCATGTCTAATACCCTGAGGTCCCATCTGCGGCCTTCCTCACACTGACACTGTCCCTAGCCACACGCATTAAGGCTCAGTGGACATTAAGCTCACAGGATCCCTGGGCTTCTGCCATGGAGGGCCCCACCTCATTGAGAGCACATGCGTGTGTACGCTATTGTGTTCACTGCACAAATATGATATCTTCAACATCCTAGCCACTGTTCCAGGCTCTTGAAATATAGCAATGAACAAAATGAGGTCCTTGCCCTCAAGGAGTTAATTTGGACAAGACAGGGCCACCCATATTACTATTAATATAAGTCAAATTACAAGTGTTCAACCAGAAGTATAAACAAACATGAGGGGAGAGGAGAAAATCATTGCCCTGGGAAAGTTGGGTATGACTTAATTGAGAGGCTAGTAAACCAGGGCAAGTGGAATAGGGGAACAGGACAGACAGTTCAATGGCAAAGCAGTTTATAGCCATCTAGTAAATGGCAAAATCCTAGCTTCTGCAACCCAAGACACTTAAGAGTAAATGGTTTACACTTCTCCTTCCTTATCAGAGGGCAAATAATTTAAATCACCCTACTCAGGGTGATAGATAGTAGAAATCTTATTAGTGCCATTTGTGCCAAACACAACCAAGGACCAATGAAGTTAAAGGAATAAATCTCATTTTGGTGCATCAGCATAGTAAAGCTGATGAATATTCTATTGAGATCAAACCCTAAAACCTCTCCTAACTCCCAGCCTTTAAAACTCTCAAGACTAAGGACCCAGGACACACTCTCCCTCCCGGGAGTAGGACCACGCCTTTTTCCCTTTCAGGCCTGCACCTCCTAAATTCTAAAGAGTCCCTATGGGACCTGCAACCAGGGGAGCAATGGGCAAGCAGCTCATCCGGGGCTTACCCCCTGACCCTGTCTCCAAGGCCCCCTTTTCTCTGACTTTTCAGAGAGCTGACAGCAGCCCCACTGTGGCTTACTTCTTTTCTGTAACATTTTTAGTGAGCCAAAGCAGCCCCGCCTAAGCTCTCTCCTGTTTCTTCTATCCTAAGCCCTTCCTTGTTTCATCACTCCCAGCCTTAACAGAGGCTCTCAAAATCACCCGGACTCCTGCTGTGAAATCTTTTCCTGTGCAAAGTCAAGAACCCACACACTACCAGATGGCTGGTAACATTATGAGCAGGACTTGAAGGAGCAGCATTATTTTACCATGTATCAAGTTAAGACTTTGCAAGTTGAGAGAGAAAAGAACTGGCAAGTGAAACTCACAGAGCTCCTGCATCCCTCTCCTTGCCATTCGCTTTCCTGGGTCCACATGGGCCCCCGTCACTGTGCGTTCATTGCTACAGCTCTACCTCAGTGTCTTCATCAGAAACTAGGGGAACTTACTAGTGTTTCTTAACATGGTAATGAAATAAAGCACATTGGGGTCTTATCAGGGTATCTGGCATGTAGAAGAGTTGAATAAAAATTGTTAGAGTTGGGAGACTTCTAGCCAAGATGGAGGCATAGACAGACGTGCTGCGTCTCCCTCCACAGCTAAGAGGGAATGCAACTGCCTCAAGACTGGAGATGGCCAGAAGTTCCAGGAGATCAAATTGCATGGAAGTCCAGCAAACAAGGATATAAAGAAGAAATACTCATCCAGACAGGTAGGAGGGGTGGACCCGGGGTGGGGAGGGTGCAGTGTGGTGGCAGTGGCAGCAGCAGGAGGCCAGCGGAAAGCGCAGTCACACATTTTGAAGGGTCAGGAGGGACACCTGGGGAGCATTACCAGCTCCTCACCTGACCTCGTGGCTCACGGTCCCAGCACTGGGGAAAATCAAGCCTCATTGCTTCTGACTATGCAGACCGGTGGGGGTTGGGGAGGAGGAATAAACTGACAGTCTGTCAGTGGAGTCTGCTTGTTTGAAGGGCCCTACAGTCCTGGAGCAACCACAGGCCCACCCACTCTGGGAACTACAGCCAGGGAAGCAGCTGGAGGGGCGCCGGTCCGATGTGGGGGTGGGAGAGGTGTCTGGAGGAGGGGCTAGTGCTGGGCGGGTGGCGTTATTCCCTCTCAGACCCCTCTCCCACATACAGCACCATAGCGTGGTGAAGCAGGTCGCCCTGTACTGACGAATCCCTAAGGCTCCATTCCTTACAACATAACTGGAGCGACAGCTCCTGCCTGGGACATGGAGGCAAACAAACACAGGAGCCTGTCAGAATGAGGAGACAGAAGTATGGCCCAAAAGGGGAAATGGATCAAGGTTCCAGTGGGAGAACTAAGCAACGAGGAGATAGCCAACCTAACAGATGAAGAGATAGACAACCTAACAGACACAGAATTCAAAACACTGGTGCTAAAGATGCTCACAGGCTTGACAGATATGCTTGAATATGGCAGATACATAAGAGAAGAAGTGAACGCTATGCTAAGAGAAATGAAGGAAAATCCACACAAAATCAATGGTAAAGAAAAGAAAACCAGGGTTCAAATCAATGATTTGGAACATAAGGAAAAAATAAATAAATAAAACAGTCAACCAGTGCAGAATAAGGAAGCAAGAATTGAAAAAAATGAGGAAAACTTCCCAAATTTTGTGGGGGAGATGGACATACCGGTCCGGGAAGCACAGAGGGTCCCTGGCGAGCTGGACCCAGAGATGACCACACCAGGATGCATCATGATTGAGATGCCAAAGGTGAAAGATAAAGACAGAGTCCTGGGGACAGCAAGAGAGAGGCGGAGAGTTGCCTACAGGGGGGTTCCTATAGGACTATCAGCTGATTTCTCAGAGGACGCTTTGCAGATAGGAAGGGACTGGCAAGCAGTATTCAATGTGATGAAAGGCAACCTGCAACCAGGATTACTCTATCCAGCAAGGCTATCATTTGGAATCGAAGGGCAGATGACATGCTTCCCAGACAAGGTAAAGCTAAAGGAGTTCATCATCACCAAGCCATTATTATATGAAATGTCAAAGGGACTTACTTAAGAAAAAGAAGATCAAAACTATGAACACTAAAATGACAACAAACTCACAACTATCAACAACTGAATCTAAAAAATAAAAACAAAATCCAACTAAGCAAACCAGAATAGGAACAGAATCATAGGTATGGGGATCATTTGGAGGGTTATCAGCTGGGAGGGGGATGGGGGAGAAATGGGGATATGGTGCAGGGATTAAGAAGCATAATCAGTTGATACAAAATAGACAGGGGAAAGTTAAGAATAACATAGGAAAGGGTGAAGCCAAAGAACTTATATGCATGACCCATGGACATGAACTAGGGGGTGTGGGATTGCTGGAGGGAAGGGGGGTACTGGGAAGAGGGGAACAAAGGGGAAAAATATTGAAATAAAAAATATACTTAAAAAATTGTTAGAGCACAGGTAATAAGGGACAGCCTCTGGACTGGAGTAATGTCCTCGGCAGCCACTGTAGACTGTGTGCTTTTGGGCAGGTCACCTTGCCTCTCTTGGGTACTCTGAGGGTGCCAGGGAATAAGTCCATCTCTAAGCTCCCTTGGTGGCCTGGAGGTCAGTAACTCTATGACCCTTTTGTCATGTGGGAGATGCTGTGGTGGCCTGAACAGAATTGTGGAATAACTGACATTTGCCTCCAGTGCTCCTCTTTGCTCCCTTTTCCTTTTCTGTGTCATTTCCCCACATTTTCTGTCAACTCTTTTTCTTCTCCCCAGTAAAGGAGATCCAGTTCACCAAAGTAGTCTCTGGAGATAATCTTTCAACTTGTTCTCCCTCCTGGGGATGTTTTCATTTTAACAGGTGCCTGGACAGCACAAAAGAAATGTTTGGCACTCGCTCAGCTCTATGAGAGCCTGCACTCTCATAGAAGAAAAAAAAAAAAAAAAAACCTAATATAAGCATGATATTCTTGACAAGTACAAAGAAATATTAGCATTGAGATGTGGCCAAAGAAAGCTTTGTGTGAAAGGTGGCGGCTTGTCCTGCGCTTTGAAATGTTGGGATTTTTAAAACTGTTGTTCATTTACAGTTGTCCCAATTTTTCCCCCCATTGCTCTCCCCTGCCGAACCTCCCTGCTCCCATTGTCAATCCCCACCCTGTTGTCCATGTCCATGGGTCCTTTATAGTAGTTCCTTGACTAGACCCTTTCATTTCTTTCCCCGCTTCCCCTCTGGTCACTGTCAGTTTTTTCCTTATGGAAACGAAGAGTATTATGCTAAGTGAAATAAGCTAGGCAGTAAAAGATAAATACTGTATGATCTCATCTATAAGTGGAAATGTTGGGATTTTTATGGTGAGTAGAGGAGGGGCTTTGTAAATGCTTGGAGGTTGGAATGAGTAAGGTGGTTGAGGATAATGAGACTGAAGAAGCTGGATTCATGCCGGAAAATATTACTGTCTACTGGTGGAATCGTTTGTAGGGGTAGGGGTGCTGAGGGAAGATATGGCATTGTTCTCTTAGTTGACACCCTGGCTTTTAGTTTGGTCATGTATTTCTATGCTAGGAAACTAGCATATATGTACTCCCATACAAAGAAACTTGGAAGGCTTGAGAAAATAGAAAATTCTACTAGCTAAACTGCTTATGTGGGTGCTAATAGTAGAGCCTTGCAAAATACTTTAAATTTACATCTAATTTAACTTACATTTCATTGTCAATAAGAACTGAGTTTGATCATTCATCTTTTCTGCCACACTTGGCTTCAAAAGAGCTTTCGCTGCTTCACAAATCAAGCCTGTGTTTGGTGGGTGACAAAATTGGCCACACTGAGATATCTGTGTGTGATTCTTTTGTACTCTGAGAACTTTGGTGGTCCTCTTCAGTTCTGGGATATTCTTGGCTAATCTTTCTTTAAATATTGCCTCCCTTCCATGCTCACTATTTTTGCTTCTTATACCAATTAGATAAATGTTGAGTCCTACAGATCCATCCTTCATTTTTCTTACCTGTTCTTTCATATTTTCTATATCTTTTGTCTTTTTGTACTGCATTCTGAGATAATTCCTTGGTTGAATCTTCCAGCTCTTCAACTGCTATTCACTTGGTTTTTCAGTTCTTCCATGCAGATTTTTATTTCAGAAATAAAACTATTAATGTTTATTATCTGTTAATTTTTTTATGGATGTGGTGTCTGCCGGTATCTCTAAGACTATTAATTCAACATATTCTATTGTCTTTATTTTGATTGATTAGCACATCTCTTTCCTCAGGTATAAACTCTTCTGTTTCCTGATAGTTTGTGACTTCCTTCTGTGGTGTGGGCATTAACCAAATGTTTGGTCTTAGTTATATGCTAATTTTAGGGGCTGAAATTTCCTGTTAGTCAGCTGGCTGCTTCTGTTTGCTCACCTTTTGGAGGACAGTGAGAAAAGGCAGGATATTTTGCTGCAGGCTACACTGCAGTCTGTTTCTAGGAAGAGTGAGGAAGGTGTGGAACATCCCACTAGTCCAAATATCTTAGCAGTTCGGCTTCTGGGCTTAGGTGTACAGAGCCCCACTTTAGTTGCTGCTTGGTAAGGGGAAAGAAGATGTGCAGGAACTCCTGAAATGAGTTCCCCAGTCTGCTGGTTGTCCCTGGTTTTCTCCTCTTATAAATCCATTTCTCTAGGTGAAGAGCTTTCTCAGGGTTTTCCCTGCCTTTGTAGGGACACCCTCATCTCCTTTGTGTATTTCGATTTGTTTCCTTTATCGGGTTGATCCCATCAGGTTTTTATACTTCCAGAATTTCTGGCCCAAGTGGGACTCTCTTTCTTATTTTATGGTTTGGTTGTGGATTTTAAAAGTATCTTTCCTATTAATTGGGGAGATTTGGGGGTGACAAAGGTTGTAATGCAGCCTGTGCTTCCTCCACTATCTTGAACCAGAAGTTTACTAAGAATGTTAAAAGTGAGGTTCCACAGATTCCTGAAAGCAATTCCAAAGAAGGAGCTCTGGTGATATTTTGGTAATGTCACTGAAGTGAGTGATTAGGCTGCTTGGGAGAGTCACATATTTGTTGGCCTGAATGTCTGATGTAGTTATTGCTTATCAGTCAGGCAACTCCGAGGAAAGACCCTGTGACAATAAAGCAGTATCGCTGACATCAGAGATGCATCAGAGGTCTCCAGACCTTACTTAAGGAGCACTCTGGAGTTGGACATGATAAACACAGGAGGCTTCAGGAGATAACAAAGAGATACTTGGAAACTCAGAAGAGTAAATATAGATTAGATGTGGAGGTTAGTGGCTCAGCCGGAGGGAAAAAAGCAAGCAGAAAGGCATGCACATAAAAATGACTTCTCAAAGAATGGGTGAAATAGGGAACATGGGTGATTTTGGCCAGGCATGAGCATTCCAATAAAATAATCAAAATTTCTGTAAGGAGGGTAACCTTACAAAGAGGCAATGGGTGAGTCCTTAATAAATGATGTCTGAAAAAGGCTCGAATGATCTATGACCAATTAGAACTTGGAAGTAAGATGTAGTCAGCCTTGTTATAGTTTTTATGATCTTATAGTTGTATCATAATGGGGAATAACTCACTTACATCTCTAGGCCATACTGTGTGACTTGGGCAAGTTACTGCACCACTCTGACTCTTCAGTTTCCTTGCCAGTAACATGGAGATAATAGAAACTTCCTTGTCTTGAGACAACTTAGATGAACTATCTATATAAACTGTAATGTGACATAAATGGCAGGCAATTTTGCTTGAGTTCCTTTCTAATTTCTCTGGATTTTAGGAGCAAAGCAAAAGTGAACAGTCCTTGAAGTTGAAAGTGAAATCCTTGGAAGCAAGAGAAAAAGCATCTTCAGCCTCAGGGAAGCATTCCCCAGCCAGTGGATCAGACACATTCTCCCACAGGGTGAAGTACTCCACTCTTACGCCGAGGACCTCTGTGCTAGGCGCCACGCCAGGGGATGGTATTGGAGGAGCACAGCCAGCAGGCCCTGTCCCTCGAGCTCATGACCCAGTAGTAGTAAGTACAAAAATTAGATGAGTTTATCAAAAGGAGCCTGCAGGGTCCTACAGGAGTATGTAACAGAAAATCTCTTCCAGATGAGGTTAGGTGCCCCCTTAAACTGACTCTTAAAAATAGTATGTGTTTTTTTCAGAAGGAAGGTCAAAGGGGTGATTTATTCCAGCAAGCGAGAAGATTGTGTACAGAGACTTGGATGGTTAGGAAGAAAATGCTCTTACCTAAAGTGGGAAAACTCCCTCTTTCCAAATTAATGCAGGCATTATTCCAGTAATTTGGGGCAGACGTTACATGTGCTGAGGCTGTGTGGACTAGCTGGGCTGTACATTTTCACGTGGCTTATTGACCTGTGAGGGGAATGAAGTGAGGGACTGGCCCCACTTGCAGGTGGGCTCATCTGAATTGACTTCCACCATTTCTCATGTAAGTCACTCACGACATGGAACAAAAAGAGGGTCACTTATCCACATAAAAACCCCAAAGGAATATTTACTCAACAGGATATTTGAGAATAAGATTTATTTTCAGTGTATTATACTTGCAAATGGGTGGGGAGGGAAGCTTACTGGTGTTCCCACTCCTCGGGACCGGCATCAATGCCACTGTTGAAAGTTTGGAAGCCCTTAACTCCCTGATGGAAACTGTCCCTAAAGCCCAAGTTTAGCTGAGATAAAAATTGTCACTTGCTTGCTGTTGATCCCAAGTTATACATGGAAGCTTTTATCAGTGATCCTAAGAAATTAGCCAGCAAGTGCAGAGGAAACTTTGCACTTGCTAGGAAATGATGTATGCAATGAGGTTACTTCTGAGCTAGCACCCTGGAGGTGACAGGCTCTGTAATGATGGATGAATAATGTGCTTGCCAGAAAGCTCTTTCTACACGCAGGCCAGTGCTGCAGGAAGCAGGCATTTTCTTACATACCATTAGAAGAACTATGGTCCTGAAAATTATGGCCCCAGAAATGACGAAGTTGCCCAAATAATTTAGCTGAATTCTGAGTGTCATTCCCAGTTCTATAGGAGACCTAGCTTTGCTCACTGAGAAGCAGACTTTCAGAGTTAATGTTTTCTATCCACAGACACTTAGTGGGTAAGGGAATATCTAAAATGGGAAAAATAAGGATAAAATCTGCTGCCAGCTTGGATATGCAATCTTCCTGTGAAAACTGCACAGGATACCATTTACAAAGCAACCAAGAGCAAGTTTAATAACCTATATTTATGAAGCCCCCATATCTGTGAAAATTAAATAGCAGCCCAGTGCTCTGATCTGAGTGTTTGGGAATTAGTGTATAATAGTAAATGGAGACTTTGGCACCCACCCTGTAAGTCCAGCAGGTGAGGGGTGGGAATGAGGGCCCCACATAAATCATGGGGAACTCACCTCTACACATCTGATCCATTAAGGGTCATAGACTTTAACCTATTACAAGGCCTGTAACCTTGGTTGGTCAAGTTATGTAACTTCCCTGAGTCTCAAGTTCCATAGCTGTGTAAACAGATGTGGCACCTACCTCCCACGGTGGTTAAGGATTTTGGAGCTCATTTATTTGAAGCACCAAGCACAATGGCTAACGTGTGTTTATTCCCCAGTAAGTGATAGCTAAATAAATACCCTTCAGAAGACAAAGGCGTCAAGAAGGAGAAGAATATTTCACTAAGAACTATGTTTGAAGACAGAGGTATAGTCAGATGGCCTTGGAGATGAGCAGTGAGGATGGGTAAGAATCACAGACCGGTTTACCCAAGACGGTCCCAGTTTGGGCCTGTTGTCCCAACACTGTTATTAATAATAGCACTCCCTTTACTCTCAAAAATGCCCCAGGATTTAGACAATAGATTGTATGGTCACTTTATCGTATGTGAGTATCAAGTGCTGCCTGTAGCATCAAAACAGTGGTCTTAGCTCTTAATAACTGCCTTTTACTCAGTGCCAACCTTTAGCCTTATTACAGCTTAACCTTCACAGTCCCATGAGCATTTTATTCTTATATCCATTTTATAGATATGGAGAGATCAAGTACCTTTCCCCAAAGTCTCGATTTCACTAAGTTTCGAACTTGGGGTGATGGCCCCAACTTACTGCACTTTGGGATAGACATTATAGCAGGCCTCTGTGAGCCCTTCATTCCGGGGTGGGGCAGAGCAGGTGATGATCCTCTAAGGGTAAAGAGAGCCACTCCAGAAATTCCCTTCAGCAATGAAACTGGTATTCTCTGATTTCCAGGGCCTGAACCACAGGCCCTTCTGGGAAGGGTGCATCTCAAGGGACTATTGTTAGCTCTTGGGTTGGAACCAACAGAAGTTTTGCCTTCATGCCATGACGTGAGGAATCCAAACAGGCCTTGGCTTCTAAGACACTGTGCTCCAGCGCCTGAGCCCAGGGAATCAAGGTCAGTCCCAAACAGCACCATTTTCATTGCAATATTTTCCTCTAATGTTATCCCAAAGTTGTAAACCATGTAAAAACAGCAGCAACGCATGAAGGTCAAGTCCTCTTTCCCTGACCTTTCATGGTGTCTCTGAGAATATATCAACTCCCAATCTATAGATGCTAACACTACTTGTGGATCACAGTAGGCATTTTTGTGTGCACAGATGTGTATATATTAGTAACATGACACACATGCATACATGGCTGTGTGAACATAACAATTGCTAACACTTATTGAGCACTTACAGTGTGTCAGGCACTGTTCTGAGCACTTTGTAGATAATAGTCTCATTTAATCTTCATAGCAAGTCTAGGAGATATATATTACTAATATTGAAGTCTAGAAACTAGCAGTAGCTCACCTGAGCTACTTAGCTACTGTGGCTCAGAAGCATGCTCTTATCCTTTGTACTGCCTCTTGCTTTCTTCCCTCTCCTCTCCTTTGTACTGGGGTAGCTAACATTTTATAGCTGCCCTACTTCCAAAGGCCTGGAAGCTCCTTGAGCAATCATTTAATAGGATTCTCAGGCCCTGCCAGGAGATGGGACTACGTTTCCTTCCCGTTAGCTAGGACTACATGCTTTCCAAATCACTATCTCTTCTCCACAAAGCTTTCCAGATACCCCAGCCCACAGTCACCTCTCCCACCTTTGTTTTTCTTTTATTACCCCCAACCATAGTTAGCACTTGGCGTGCATCCTCGGTGACAGCTCTAGTATGTCTCTATGCCAGTGTCACCCAGCTGCGTGACTCTCGGGTGAGATTGTAAACTATCCTGACTCTCTCCTCCAGCCCCTGCCTGGCTGGATCCTATGAGTCTATGCAGCTCATTTGTGTGATTTAGAAAGAGCCTCCACCTCTGGGAGATTAACTTTGAAAAAGGTACCCCTTCAATGGAGCTTGGGCTGGATTCCAGGCCCCCCTCACTCCACCACCCCATCCCCCAGAGTCTTCCAGCCTGTGTCCCTCTCCCCATGTCTAGCAGAAGGGCTAACAAGCCAGTGCTCAATGTATATCTGTTGGCTGCCTGCTGAAATTGTTACAAAGATCTGCAAAAACTAGTAGGACTATAGGAGTTGTTTTCTCTCTAAAATGTAAATCTGATTTATTCAATGGAAAGTTTAAATCCAGGAAGACAGGGGAGGCAACTTAAGTGGATGACTAAATGTCAAAGGGACCAAAGTTGGCTGCTGCCAATGCTGGTCATGACGAAGTTGACAAAAGCTTGAGAAAGTGGGGAAGTCTTAGGAGGCTGTGGGTTAACCACTCCCGCCTCCACCCACCACAACCATTTACAAACCATGGCAGTTTAGGCAAATCACAGAATCTCTCTCCCAGCCACAGACTGTACATCTGAAAAGGGGGGCTAATGATCCCTGCCCTCCTGCTATTCAGAGGATGATGTGATCAGTAGTGAAGATAGTGGGTAGTGAAAGCACCCAGAGAACTGTGCCAGGCAGAGTTAAGATTTAGGATTACTATCACCAGGAATATTTGTCAAGTAGTAACCAAAGCAAAAAAAAAAAAAAAAGAATTTCTTTTTGCATGAAAAATAACAGCGTACACATTACACAAGCAACTATTTCTGGCAAACACTTACGTTTAGAAATAATGGGAGATAGCTGCAACATTTTGGCTATGTGCAAAAAAAAAAAAAAAAATAGATGATACAAGGAAAGAACCCAGAGAGAGACCATATTGCATTCCTCAATTTCAAGGGACATTGTAGGGGGCGAATTGGGCACAGCACACAGCTTCTTTTGGTTCTGAGACAACCAACTCTTTTGTTGAGGGAGACTTCATAAGGCTTTCTTTCTTGTAGAGATACCATGGGTTGGAGAGTGGGGAGTCAGTGTTCCCAGGACTGGAGAAACCGGCAATGCTAAGACAGTTTTCCAAATAAAAGAGTGCTGAACTCTGGAACTAGCCTGACTAAAAAACTTTAAGAATGAGTCAGAAGCGGGAGTGATGGTGCAGGTGCCAGGGTTGCAGCAGATTGGAAAGCATTATAGAGGTGGAGGGAAATGCCAGACAGATGGGGAGAAACTATAGGGAGCCAGTAGGAGTGGGTAGAGAAGAGACTAGGGCTTTCAATGTGGGAAAGGACAGGTGATGCATTTTGTGGGGAAAATAACCCACATTCTGTTTATGATTCATTCATTAACTTTTCTAGAACCCTGAACTCCAACTAAGCACAAAGCATGGGTTTAGGATTCCAGGATGAGTGGGGCGGGATGGGGGCAGGTAGGAAGGACACTAAGAATATTCTCTCTGCCTTTAAGGAGCTTTATGAAACAACTAGAGAGAAAGACACAAATACAAATAGCAAAGCTTTATGTGATCAACACCACAGAAAAGGAGTATGCAAATTATGAAGTTCAGCAACAAAGGGGATGACCCTGTTCAGAGGGAGCTGGGAATCAGGAGGCAGCTTTCTGGTCACACGGAACCATTAGAATGCTCCTGAAATGAGATGGCAGAGTACTCTTGGTGATGGTGTAAGACATGAATTCAGAATTTTTATTTTTAGTGTTTTCATGGAGACATAGGTCCTAGAGAGCTACTGAAGTCTGAGTGAGTGTTTAGGGAAAGTGATAACTATGAAAAAGTCTGTGTATGCCAATCTGGAGCATATATGAGTTAAACCATGTCATAATATACATCCAGTGTGACTAAAAATGCCTGGCCCCTTTTAATAGGCTACCTTACTAAAGCATGCACACAGAGAACTTGCAAAGAACTTAATGGGAACCAGCCAAGCTGGAATGAGATTGCCATGGGTTTTCAGGATATGAATTATTCAGAAGCTCAGAGGTGGTGTCTCAGGGTCTCAGGCTATTCCAGAGTTAAGAGATTTACTCTGAAGGCAAAGACAGGAGCAGGCCAAGGTCATCTAAGACCTTTACATAAATCTTATCAGAAAAACGAGAAGTAAACATTATTAACATGCCCCACCAGACCTTTGTTTTTAAAAAAAAAAGACAAGATGTTTTGGTTAATTATAAGTCAAGGAAATACAGTAAATGTGCTTCTTTCAATTTATGGTTTTTTTCAACTGTTCTAGTTGAAAGCAGCCATCTCATCACAGATGGCATGATGCCTTGATATAGTCAACTACACAAACACTTGTGTTATATACAACTGGCTATAATACTGACCACTTGAACAAAGTGCTTTGGGGGAAGAGTCATTCTTCCTGGGGT
Source organism: Furipterus horrens (assembly GCF_987537825.1). Lineage (NCBI taxonomy): Eukaryota > Metazoa > Chordata > Mammalia > Chiroptera > Furipteridae > Furipterus > Furipterus horrens. The sequence continues at coordinate 156,133,176 of NW_028327173.1, forward strand.
GATCAAGGAGCACTTCATAGAGATCATGAGGGAGGAATAGGATTCCAAGGAGTTAAGTGTGGGGGCTGGTCTGTCCAGGGAGAGAATAACATGGATGTGAGCGCCTACAGAAGAGGATGATGGGTAAAATACTAAAGGCCTTTGGTTCTGGGCAATCTCTCACTGCCCACCTTCCCACCCTCATAGCATTTTATTTCTGACAGTCTCACCTCTCTGTCTTTCTCTCTATCCTCAATACCACCTGTGATCTAAGGCTTTTGTCAGCTCTCTCTGAAACAGAATTCCATAAATCCCCCTGCCTCTGTTCTCTTCTTCCACCAATTGCTTTTCCTTATTGCTGACAGCTTTCCAAAATTTAGGCCTCATTATATCTCTCCTCTGCCTAAAAACCCAAAGACCCCCTCACTCCTCAAGGCTAGTTTAATTTTTATTATTATAGGATTTCCCCATTTGGGACCAAAGAAAATATCTGTATTTCCTATTCAGTTGTAACTTAGATCTGGAGAAAAGACTGCAGTGGCAAGTTCTGACTAATAGACAATCCCATGAAGGCAGATGTTTCCTTTCTCCTTTGGTGGGCAGAGGGTGGCCCAGCAAGTAAAAGTTGACATTGAAGCTTGGTCACTTTTTTACAGGCTGACCCAAGGGATTATGGGAGTGGTGAATAATGATGACATTGTGCACCCTCCTGGAGCTTACTGTTCTAGAAGGAGAAACAGTATACTGATGATCACCCAAAGAAGTACTTAATTACAGTTCTATGATAGAAAAGGTAAGAATTCAGAAAAGATTAAACCAACTAGAGATTGTACTTAAGGCTTTGGGAGAAGCTGAAATTGCCATGGGAGAATGTAGTGTGAGAGGAACTCCCAAGGAACACAAGAATTTAGCATTCAGGCCTTGACCGGTGTGGCTCAGTGTAGATTGGGTGAGGTCCCACAAAGTGAAAGGTTGCCTGTTCGATTCATGCTCAGGGCGCATGCCTGGGTTGTGGGTTTGGTCCCCACAGGTTCAGTCCCCAGTCGGAGCATGAGAGACAACCGATTGATCTTTCTCTCTCACATCAGTGTTTCTCTCCCTCTCCTTCTCCATCCTTTCCCCCCTTTCTAAAATAAATAAATACACGAGTAAATAAATAAATAAATAAATAAATAAATAAATAAATATTCAGGAGGAGGAGGAGGAACAGGCAAACAGTCCTAAGAAAAAACAGTCAGAAGCTACAAAGAAGGCCACCTAAGTATTATCATCACCAAATCAAGAGACAGTGTTGTGAAAAGGACGATAAGGTTGACTGTGTCGAGTACAGCTGAGAGGTCAAGTCTGATGAGGCAGATAAGTTATACTGGATGAAACGAGCAGTTTCTCTGCAAAGAGAAGTCAGAAGCCAGAATGGAAAGGAGACCAGATGACAGAGTGGAGGCAGTGTCTATGCGTAACTCTTAAAAAGTCTGACTGTGAATGAAGAGTAGATAGAATAGGTGAGTAGTTGAGGGAGGAGCGGGGTTAAGGGAAATTTGGTTTGCTTGGCTTTGTTTGTAATGGAAGGTTCTAACCAATAGTTGAGTGCTGAAGGGAAGAATTCAGGTGTAAGGAAGAGGTGGAAGGTTAGGGAAAGAGAAGGTGTACCTGAATGAAGGACTTCTGCTTAGGTAGGAGGGGATGAGATCCAGAGCACACGTGGAGCAACTGGCCTAGGCTGAGTGGGGGACATGTGGTCCCTTGGACTAGATGTGAGAGGAGAGGGCAGATGCAAACTCAGCTGATCAATTTTCTCTGCCAAGCTTCTTCTCTGGGGATAAAGAGGTTGGCACACAAACCTCTGAGAAGAGGAAATTGTGAATGTGAAAGTGGGGGGAACTTCTAGAAAAGCATAATAGAACTGCTAGGCAGTGTCGAGGGACCACATGAGGGTTGGAGAACATGAAGTTAGAACCACACCAAAATGTCTAGCCATGTCATGTTCTCCAGGGATCCTGGCCTACTCAGGCACAGGCGTGAGTAAGTCTGAGGGCCCTTGCCAGGCAAGTACAATCAAGAGGGGCACAATGAGTTTAATAATATTTTTAGAACACTGTGGGAAGAAGTATGGCCTCCAAGGTAAATACAGAAGGTATTCAAGCTAGGAGAAGGCTCAGGGGCGCAGAGTGGAGGGACCACTGGCTTGAGAGCTCATTGAGGCTGGAGAACTGCTGCAGTGAGGGACCTTGAGCAAAGGAGCTGGAAGGTGATGGTGAGAGAGTCAGGTTCCCCAGGAGGTGCAGCTCCTGTTGATGACCAGGTCCTAGCTGTGCCACGGGACTGTGCTGAGGTGGAGGGAGAGTGTCACAGAATATGCCATCATTGTGGAACTCTGTAGTCAGGTGTCCCTTAGGTCAGCCACAAGGACATTCAGCTGCTTAGGATGATGGGGTAGAAAGGAAGACATGGAGAAAGAGGCGAAAGCCTTCAGTGACTAGGGGAGTCAGGAGGAGTGGGTGGATGGTGAGAACCTCAAGGAGGTTTCAGTATTTTAGACATAAAAATGGATTAATGGTCCAGGGGAAGCACCCTGGAAGACACCAACCCCTGGGCCCAATACTGAATTTGAGGGATTTATGATTGAAAACACATTCTCTGTTTGAGAGAGCAGACAAAGACAACAGGGTCCTCAGGGGTCACCCCAAGTACAGTGAAGAGATGGAGAAGGCAGGATCACTGGGGAAGAAGAATTTGGGGGAGCCTAGGGAAATAGAGAAGAGTACTGGAATTGGGGGAAGGCAGGCAGAAAGCAGTAGCAGTCCCTGGAACAGAGAAGAAGGCTTGGTGACCATTGTGGCACACCTCTCAGTGAAGCCTGGGGTTATTTACTACCCTTAAATGAGTTCAACCGGCATCAGCTTTGTAGAGGTTAAGACCACCCACATTAGGATGGGCATGGTTTCCAGGTCATGGTTTTTGGAGCCCTTATGTCACTTTAAAGTGCATAAATGAGAAATTACAGTGAACAGATAACAGGGTTGGGTCACTAACTTTACAAAAATAACACGTCTGAGCTAATTAATTTTTTTTCAGATTGAGTTTTGTTTCATCTGCCTTTCCAGTCTCCTTTCTTGCCATGTGCCCTGGACAAAACCCAGCTATAACGAACTCGTCCTAACTCCTCAAGCACACCACCCCCGACTCAGGCTGCTGAGGCTGTGTGATGTTCCTTCCTCCAGCATAACCACTAGGCTGGGTGCTGGGTAGCTAGTATTACCTGGTTACCCTATACCCTCTCTTCTCATTAAGTCTGCTGAGCATTTATTCATTTCCTTAGGGAAGCAGAATGCAAAGGGTAAAAATATTTTTCTGGCTTTATTTTTAAAATGCTTTTAAATTTATTTTTTTAGAGAGAGGAAGGAAGGAAGGAGTGGGGAGAGAGAGAAGCATCGGTTTGTTGTTCCACTTATTTATGCATTCATTGGTTGATTCTTGTATGTGCCCTGACTGAAGATTGAACTCGCAACCTTGGCCTATTGGGACAACACCCCAACCAACTGAGCTACGTGGCCAGGGCTTTACAGGCTCTTGAGTTTTGAAATCCGGGCTCTATAGGTGTGGGTGAGGACTGGCCACAGTAATCACTTTGGGGAAAGGATGGGGTTATAGGACCAAGACTTTTCACCTTCTTCTTACACTGAGATGAAATCTCCTCAGGCCCAAGGGAGGAAAAGAAGCAGAGAGGAGAGGCTGAGGCAGCAAACAAGCTGGATAAAAACACTCCAGGATCTTCTTTCTCTCAGCACTCTGAAGGAAGCAGGGCATAGGGCTGCATTGCTCTTGTACTTCCCCGTCTTAACTGGAGTTTCTCTCATTAACCCACCCAACCAGCTGACCTGTTTCATTTTGGATTACACTGTCCTTAAATTTGCTTTTGTTGCCATTATTTAAAATTTTAGATGTGGTAAATTTTGAAAGTTCAGATTTCAGGTCTCTCTTGTGAAAAACTCAGAACATCTGGCCACGGTGAACTCACATTCCCTTGTTGTCCCTTCAACAGGACAGGTAATCTCCATTCCCCTTGATTATTGTTACCTGCCTGAACTTTGTAGCTCTTTGAGCTTCAGAACCCTGATGTCTGGTGAGCTGAGCATCAGGCTATGGGCTAGCGAATACAGCCAGTCTTGATGAATGTAGTTTCCCCCAACACTGAGGAAAATAGCCAGTGTCCTTTGTGAAAAGATGCAATAAGCCCCTGTTCTTTCCCTAAGTTCAGACTCAGCTGAGGAAAGATTTAGCATTCACTTTGCAAAAACCTGCCAGATCTGAACCTTCTCTTCCAGGCTCGGACAAGAGCAAAGAGCAAGATACATGATAATGCTCTCCCACGTCGCATTATGTGCACGTTTTCTCTGTTAAGAGGAACTTGCATGTATGCTGATCAAGCAGGGAAAACACTGGCATCTCCTAAGAGGTTAAACTATGTACCCAGAGTCTCTCACTAATTAGTAGTAAGTGCCCTTGAAGACTCTATTGCTTCATCCAGCCTTGGAGAAGGGCCGGGTGGGAGGCTGGGTGAGCTGAAGGAAAAGCTCTTCCCTCCTCATGTAGTTTGAAGTGGACAAGTTCCTGCCAGTTCATTCTCCAACCCGTGGAGTCAAGGTGTAGTTTATTTTTACTTCAAATCCATGAATTGAACAGATTTGTAGACCACGTTTCCTAAGAAGAGCTCATATTTCTTCTTGGACTTTAGAATAACTTTTAAAGCTGACTTGGACTATGTGAAGAAGGCTAGAGGCAAAGAACCGACAAATCCGAGAGGCACCACTATTCTCTGAGGGGCCTGGGCAAACGCAGCTCCTGCCTTTTGTTGCATCTGGATCATTGTCTAACTAAAAGTGTTGGTTCAGAGAGGAAATTCAAGTCCAGGGTATTAAAACTTAGTGATTCCTACCTCAAAGCCATGGACTTCAAATAACAGCACAGAGACTTACTTGTCAAAATGCAGCAGGAGTTTGAAAAAAAAAACTAATGAGAGAACAAAAAATAATGCTGCTGAATTTGAATCTTAATCCTCTAGAGCTTATTTTGTGGGCTCAATTGATCAGACAAATTCATATCATGATCTACTTTTGAAAAAACCTCACAAGAACATATACAGATATTGAACAAAAATTATATGATCTTAAACAAAGAGTAGAAATTTACATACTGGACTGTTTATATGGCATTTTAAACATTTTAATTGTTTCCTATTAAACACATGACATGTGGAGCCAATTTTTTTTTAAAGATTCTATTTGTTTTTAGAGAGCGGGGAAGGGAGGGAGAAAGCGAGGGAGAGAAACATTGATGTGTAAAAGATACATCAATCATCTTTATTAAAGAAAAAAATTTTTGGATCACATTCGTAAAATAAATAAATAGTGAGCTTGATGCCTTTTGCTACTCTCTGTGGACTTGGCTGCTGTCATGGTGACTTTTTCAAAACACCAAATTGGGATTTTTACCCCCATTCCACACTGGAGAGGAAATCAAAGAACAAGTATGTCTGCATCCAGAAGAATCTCATGAGAGCCTGAAATTTCCCCGCTTCTACCTTAAAATACATCCTGCTCTGGAGAGCAATTCAGTCCTAGATTCCAGACTTTCATTATAAACACTTCAGCCTCTGCCACGACTGGGTAGGCTAGTTTGAGTCAAATCTCTCCCCATGGGTGCTTGGAAACTCTGGGGTGCAAAATCAGACCAGATCCTCTACTTGGGGCAGTCCATAGCTGGAGTGTGCTGGGCAGGCCAGGCCAGGTTGGGGACTGAGTGTGGTCATCTCATGCAGGCTGCTCCATGACAGAATATGCCTGGCCCAGGGCAAAATGAAAGTGGGGAACCCCTTGTTCAAAAAGCAAGAAAAAAAGCCTTTTTCTTTCTTCCCACTATTTCTCTCCAGGAGTCGTGGTGTATTTTATTTGCCATTTGATGTTGTGCTCCCCAGGGTACAGGAATTCTTGCGCCTGCATATTCAGACCCTCACAGGCATCCGGGGCTAGTGGGCGGGGAGAGGGCCCCCTGTGATTTAATCCCCTGGCTGTGCTCCCAGCCCTCCTCCTCTCCAACTCTGTCTGCAAGACACTGTCTGGCGGAGGGTGGCAGTGTTCACTGGGCAAGGATGAAGGAGCGAGACCTTGCATGAGCCAAGGGTCCCAGTTCCGGCACAAAGTCCCATCAGACTTTGCTTACAAAACACACATTCAAAGATGAAATTAGGAAGAATTTCAATATGGTGACTGCAGAGCATTAACCTCAAGTGCAGCCCCAGTTGGGAGCGCTGGGCCAATGTGATGCATTGGCCAGTCGCCCCTGCAGCTGGCCTGCCTGTCCCCCGGTCCTGAGGAGGGTCCTCCTTGTATAGAACCCTGCCCAGCAGGCAGAGGCTCAGGGTTTTTTGTTTGTTTTTGTTGTTGTTTTTGTTTTGTTTTTATGTGAACAGCTGGTTGGCACTAGGCATTGTTCCTTCTTCCCCTCCGTCCCCCAGCCTGCAGGAGATGCAGACACTGAACAGACAAGTGTACCAGCCAGACTCACTTCTCCCTTAGTTTCTTCTAGGACAGTTTTAATATCTTTATTTGTACAGGTGGGATTGCTTTAATTACATTAGACCCCATCTCCCCAATCCCTTTAAAACCACTTTATTGAGGTATAAATGAAACACAATAAGCCTCAAATATTTAAGGTGTACAATTTTCTGTTTTAACATACATATATATTAAATATATACATATGTACATAACATATATATGTTATTATATATAACAAATATTTGTATATATTTATGTATAAACTTGTTAAACAACCACCAAAATTAGGATAGCATTTCCATCATCCGTTTGTAATCCACCCTTCCTCCACCCCATCCCCAGACAACTATTGCTTAGTTTGCATTTTCTAGAATTTTATGTCATTGTGATCATACAGTCTGTACTCTTTTTTTATCTGGCTTTTTTTCTCAGCATATTGATTCTGAAATTCAAAATCTGAAATCCCCATTTCCGGCCAAAACTCTCAGAACTGCGCCGTGGTCTGAAGCCCTTTCTGCACAATTGTTCCTTCCCTCTCTCCTTTCACAAGTGTCAGACCTGCACCAGCGTGCGACAGCTTCCTTGCTTACTGCTGCCTTGTTCCTTTTTATCCTCCCAATTCTTCCCCCACCCCTCACCCCATAAATTTCTTGCATATCTAGTCTTGCTTGCCTGCTTCTCAAAGTCCCTAACTAACATATTTTGGTTATAAATTAATTAATTATAATTAATATAAATTTTAGAAATCAAAAACAAAAGCCTGCTGGAATTTTATTTGAAAGTTCATTGACTCTAAAGAACAATTTGGGCAGAATTGTTACCTCAACAATATTGAGTCTTATATATCTTGCCATTTATTAGGTCTTCTTTAATTTCTCTCAGCCATGTTTTGTACTTTTCAGTGTAGAGGTCCCAGACATCTTTTGTTGGATTTATTCCTAAGTATTTTATGTTTTTGGTAATACTATACTGGAATTTAAAAAAATTTTCCAATTGATTGCTTACTCGTGTATAAGAATACAATTTGATTTTTGTATCCTGAATTAACCTTTTATTCTGAAACCTTATTAAACAAAAATTTCCGTGGGACCCCAGTGTTCTGTTCAGAGTCGGGTGTGGGTAGCTGGAGCCCCTCCTATTATGTTCCATCTCCCCAGACCTCCACTCCCACCCTTACCCCCAACACCTTCAAAACACACCTTCTGGAAATTTTTTAAGAACTCCAAGACTCCAAATAACACAGCTAAACAATCCACTGTTCTAGAAGAGTTGGTATTTACTGAGCATTTCCACCGTACTTTTAGTCCTTAAAAGAAAAATTTAAAAACCCAAGTTGTGAAATGAGTAGAAGTAGTTCCATTTTAAAGACAAAGAAATAGAAATTAAATTTTTTCCTGTGGTCACACAGTTGGTTTCTATTTGAGGAAGGATTAAACTTCTTCTGTCTGACTCCAAAGTTCATGCTATTTCCCCTGCCTCAAACCTGGCTATCCACAGGCGGACGCAGGCAGACAGCTAGATTTCAAAATGGATATCTAATGAGGGCCAAGTCTTTAGACTGGCTGATCTTGCATTCATTCATCACATGGAGATCAGGAGGCCTGTCTGGGCTCTGGTATTCCACCCCCATAGCACCTTCCACTCTGTATCCCCAGCTTCCTGTTCCACCCATACTGCTTTTTGAGGGTACCAGTGACCTTTCTCTCACCCGTCTGTTTGCAAGTCTAAGCATTTTTTATTTCCCTGCTGCCTTAGGAGAAGATATCTTCTTGGAACCGTGTGACCCAGTTTGCCTCTGGTTCTCTTCTAAAGTCTCCAGTCACTTTTAATCTGCCTTCTGTCCTGATTCCTACCTCTTTTCTATCACCCAGGGTTACCCACTCTCCTGAGATCTTCTGTTTTTTCCCTCTCCACACTCAGCCTTAGAGAGGCTCTTTCAAACCCTTGTAGGAGCAAGTCCCCTTTCACAAGGGCCCTAGGCTTCCCAGGTTTTCCAAGATAGTCCTACTATCCCCATGAAACCATTAAAATATCCTGGAAATTCTAAGAGTTTAACTTTTAAATGATGTTTTTCAGACCTTTCCCCTTCTTCCTTGACTCTCAAAAGAGCACAAATCTTTTCTTCAACACAGTATGTCTTGATTTGTACTTTGAGGGACATAGTTAACACTTCCAAGGAATGTCCCCACTTTGTCACATCTGCAATATATAACCTTGGTGGGAAATGAGCTCACCATAATTCCACCATAAGTGATAGTTAATTCCTCAATTCTCTTACTTCTAGAGATACCATCATCATTTTTGTTTTCTCTCCTCCTTCCCTTCTCCCATATAATCAACACGCCCAGTCCATCGTTGGCTCTATGCTTGACTGGGGTCAGGTGTTATCCTCTATAGCTGTTGTCCAGGCCAGGCCTGAAAATCATCAAGGTTTTCTACAGTGTTCTGTGCCACCAAGTTTATTGTTTATGCTGTTCCTCAATGTGAAACTTTTATAGCCAGAGAAGAACCAAGGTTTGCTGGCCTTTCATGTGAATCATTTTCTCCTCCATGCTTTTGCCCCTTTTATTCTACATGTCATGAATGCCAACTTTTTGTCAGCCTTCAGTTTTCCCCCTCATTGTCAAAACTAGTCCTATATTTTCCTACCTAAGAATGTTTTTCTCTAACCCTTACCAACATTCAAGATGTGTGTTCTACAGTAAATTTTAAGAATTTACTTCATAAATAACATTTGCTATTAAAGGAGCTCTGAGGAGCAGAAGTTCCCATATTATTTAGAAGCGAATATAATTAGTCTGTGAGCTTCTTCAAGACAAACAGCACATTTTATTTAACTTTATATCACCAGCATCCAGTTCAGTGCCAGGTGCATTATTTCAGTACAGTAAAATATGTTGAATAATCAAACACTACTTAATGGTGTTGCCCCCTTTGATAAGTTCCTTAAAAGTAGAAGAGTTTCAGCTTCTTCATCAGGAAAATAATGCTCAGAATACTGATATCATAGGTTAAATAAGAAAACCTGTGTAAAGGTCTTAGCATTTAACTGGGTACAGAGGGCTCAATCCATGTGAGCTCAGATTTCCCCATTAAGTTTTTAGACTTGTCATCAGCATGGTATTACTCTTGCATACCAGGCTATTTTTGCTAGAGCTGCTTCTGGGGTAGTACCAAACTCAAGTGTGGGAGTTGTAATAATCTGTAAAAAAATAAAAAATAAAAATCTTGGTCCAATAGAAGGAAAGACCACAAGGACTGTTGCTTACAGTACCCTTTGTTGTTAAGTTTTGGTGGGGAGCTTGGCTGATAGTTCTGATGTGGAGATATACTCTGGTTTATCTTTTTTAAGAGATTCTATAAATGCATAATCTGTTTGAACACTAGGCTTCATAACAATAAGGACCATTTTTCCTCTCCTTCCTTACTTCCATACATGGGGGGCAATAATGTGATTTGCAAGCTGAAAAGCCTTTGAACATTCCAGTGTGTTCACTGTAACACTGAACTCTGTCTATTTGTATCCGGCAGCGATAATGAAAATTGTTAATCCGGGGAGCTGTTAAATCACTTTTGCAGATTTAAAATTTTTCATAACTTTTGGAGTGGCAGTTGTCCCTAAACTGAACTATGTCCTCAGTTTTTCTATCTGTGAAATAGGAGTAATAGTTTGTATTCTCACTCTCTTCTTACGATTACCAATTATTATGATACAGAAGAAAAAGCCCTGGACTGGGAATCAAGAGAACTGAGCTCAATCCCTCGCTATGACTAGTTGCACAGACATTGGGGCAAATCACTTCAACTCAGTTTCCTCACTTCCAAAATGAGAGGTCTAAATTAAGCAATCTCTAAGCCAGCTCCCAAAGTAAGAATGATATGCTTTTAAAGAAATGGAATTAGTTAAGTGTCTCTCTTCTACCCAGGGGTGCCAGATGAGAGGAGACTTTCCACACACCATATAGAGGGGGATTTGGCCTGCGCTGCCCATGGTAAGTGTGTGGTGTCTATACGCCAACCATATATGTCATAGCACCGCACACCAGGCAAGAACACAAGGACAGTGAGCATGTTGCAGTGGGGACAAGAGACCTAGGGAAGGAGAGGCATGCACATTACTAGGATATTTTTACACAGAGATGATTATTATGTTTTGTACAAAAATAGAACCTATTGCTGTACATTCTTTTCAGGCTTTTTAAGCTGCCTACCAGCCCTCTGACTTATGGTTGTAGGGATTACCCATAAATATCCCAGCAGAGAAATGGGAGGTCGCCTCTTACAAATTATTAGAGTGTGAGCCCCCTTCTGGGATGGCCACATCAAGTTCAAGGCAGGTCACCTCTGGCTCCAAACCTTTCTGGATCCATATCACACCTTAGAATCTGTATGTGCCTATGCACATCATATTTTCCAGTTGTAGAAAAGAGCCACAGGGTTTCCAGTCAAAAGACCTGAATTCAAGTCCCACCACATGAATTATTTGGCTTTGGAAAGGACCCTGCAGGTCTCTGAGCTGAATGATGTAAGAGACCAGAAGAAACAGGGTATGTAGAGTGCTTTGTTCCAGGGCTGGTCACAGCTGCCCTGGGCCTTGTTCCTCTACAAATCTTCTCCTACCCAAATACTACTTTAGGGGAGTCTTCAGAATTAACTCTCTAAGAATGATCCCTTTGTCACGGTTATTTGAAGAGGGACAAAGCATAAGCCAGAGAGGCTTTAGAAGCAGAGACGACAGGACACTGCAGTCCGGCCACCTGGAAGAGCTGTACATCCTTGGGAGAAACCTCTGCTTTTCTGTAGCATCATTTCACCTTCCCCCCAGCCCAGCTACACCTGGTTTCTCTTCCCAGGCACCCTAACTTGATGGCATGCTATTTGACCCATTCTGGATCTTGGTTTGTCTTCCCCTCTACCCATGCAGCCCCTGGGCAGCCCTGTCTCAGCCTCTTCTCTCACAGAAAGGGTACACCAAAGGGTCTTATCCCACTTCCTTAGGGATGTGCATCATGGCAAGAAACGGTGACACAACCCGGGCCGCAGCTGCCTCAGTGCAGCCAAGTGCCACCTCCAGTTCATAGCCTGAGGAAGTCCATGAAAATGCTGGGTCTGAGTCCCCCCAGCCAACAGAGCCAGGGTTAAGGAGACTCTTCTGTGAGAAGATGCCTGAATCAGAGCTTTTGCTTTACTAAGATGCAAAGGACTATTTGAATGTCAATTTAAAATAGTTGCTTGTGTCATTGTGGCCCAAGGAATGCACACAGGCTGGGGAGTTAGACTGGCCCAGGATTTAAACTCTAACTTTGCCATTCACTGTTTTGATAACATCTTGGCAAACTGCTGAACCTGGTTTACACATGTGTCCAATGGAGATGCCGATGCCTTTGCACAGCTGCTGTGAGGAATAATGAGAAATGCACAGCATAAAGCGCCTCGCCCACTGCAGCACGCTGAAGGTTTTTCCTTGCTTCTCTCTCATCAGAGAAAAACCAAATTATCCAAAGTATGATTCATTTAGGAGGGTTAATTTTTTTCTGTTAAAAGTAGTAATTGGTCAAGGATCAACCTGATCATTTCAGTTCAGGTATTAAGGTATCAAAGTAAATAGATCCATTTGCAGCATGGATCTCCCACACTGCAGGACTATTAGGAAGTGGATCTGCCAGCTTACAATAGCACCCTCCTCAACACATACCCTTGTCCCCACCAACCCAACCCCTGCCTAAGGTTTGAAGGAAAAAAGCCATCAAGTTTGTCTAGAATCTTTAGACACAAAAGAAGGATTATAATTGGAAAGTCATTAAATTAAAACTATCCTTTTTCCTGGGAAACCATCACTAATGGAGAGGATCATTTTGATTTCCTGGCTTATGACTTATATCAAGACCATTTGTGTGTATGTGTGTGTGTGTTTCAAAAGTAAGTAATCCCAACACAGCAGAATGAGTCAGCTTGGTATATTGTGGCCAGTCTATTTGGAGTACTTGCATTGTATGTATCAAATCTTGCAATTGTTTTCCATCTTGGTCAGATGGCTCATCAAGACAGCCAAAATGACAAGCTCTGCAGTGCCATTGGCCCCCTTTGTTTCCTTATGCATAGGTGAAACTTACAAGGCATGCACCTCAAAGGATATGGTGGATTTGAAAAATCTTAAAGAACCACTGCAAAAACTTAGCTGCCACTTGCAATGTAAATGTTACCATATCTTTGCTTATTTCCCCTTCATAGTTAAGAGATTATGGTACAATTAAAACTGGAAACACATCCAGACACAGCCAACACAAGTTATGTCTTATTTATCCAAGTTCCTTAAAGCCACAAATATGTTTCTATAATAATAACCACACTGTAATGTAAGTATGTCAAATCTTTAGTTCTAAATGACAGTCTATTTCTCTGTGCTTTCATGATACATGTTTTAAAAAACTGTTTCTGCCATTCAACTTAAGATACCCAACTTGCTAACTTCTGAGCAAAGCAATCACAAGAAGGAATTTTTTCTGCCTGAAGTTGTTAACAATAACAGAAATACAACTCATAAGAAGCTTTTGAAATCAAGTTGTAATCATATTGTTCTGATAAGGAGTCTTTTCTTAGCAGAACAACTGTACGACCCGAATTTTCTGGGATTTCTCTGATTTTGAATGCCCCGACCCTTTGCCAAGCTTTGCATTAAGACAAAGTATCCCATTTTCTGGTTCTGAGAAGCTGTCAAGGTACAGCTCAATTTAAAGATAAGTGGCACATGCAATTCTTATTAAAAATATATATATTCCACTGTCCCAATTTGTCTTTATTGAAACTACAATTTTCTAGAGTCTGTCGCTTAGATCTGTGATATCTCTATGTAAGGTTTCCAAGCTCAGAGAGATTTTTATTTCTCTCTCACAGAAATCTCCTTTCTATGCACTTTGAGTAGCCCAAGTGGGTTTATAATTACACAGTCTTAGTTGAAGGGCTGCGGGTGGAAAGCAATTGTTTCTCATCTCCAACTGCAATTTCCTACAAAGATATTTAAGTCTTCAACTCCTGGCTACCTGAATCAAAGTAGGGATGGCTGGACTTTCTCCTATTTTTACTTTTGAAATGAATCTTATCTTATGGCAATGAAAATAAATAACACAGTTCTTGTTCTTGTGCTATGAAAGAGAAACGAAAAACCAGTCCTTGAATATTTGCGAGAAAAGTCCATCACTTGCTACTAGAACTTACACTGAATTAAAAAGCTGAAGTTTGGAAGTAAAACAAATTTGCCACTCTTTAAATAGTTTAGCAATTTAAAAATACATTGGAAAAAAACAACACTTACTCCCTAGTAGTGCACAGCACTCGGGGTGACATTCTGCATGCTCATCTATTTTGCTCTGGTGTGGAATTTTTCCCTTCCACTGAAAATCTACAGAAATAAACTCTGAAAATGATAGATTGTTTCCCCCTTCCATCCTCTCATGTCAATGAAATATTTGAAAGAACTGTTTTCTCATCACAAAATGCATGTCCAAGTTGTTTAAAAAAAAAAAAATCAAACAGCAGTTATTAAATAGAATACATTCTAGTAAAAGTTAGCCAAGACTAACAAGACCTCAAACAATGAACATATTTCAAAGAATTTTCTTCTCTTCAATAGTTGCATGAGTTTTCTTATTTTTTTTTTTTTTCAGGAAAATGTGCAAATATCAAGTTACCTGGGTCAGCTGGTCACTTCTAGTTTTTGGACTCTTGAAGATGGTGAGTTTCGCTAATGATGCGCAGCCGTTTAAGAACCGGGTGGCTTTTCTGGCAATCATTCTTCGTGTGCCATCTTTTATAAAGGTGCTTCTTGTTGCTAAGAGATCAGTTGCTTAGAGACCAAATCATTTAAAAAAAATATATATGTCAGGGGCCAACATAAATTATAACCAAATTTTGTCATTCCAGCTCCCCCTCTGAATGTTTGGCTTTTGTAATAGATCATAACGTACCGAGAGAAGCCAATTACTAATCACAAATAGAAAACTGACCATGAGGAGGAGAAACGGTCTGTGCGTACGCTCCTGTGGACAGGGAGTGACGCCTCAGATTACCTGTGAGGGAGTTCCGTCGTTGTGAGGCTCTTTGAAACTTGCTCTCTGAAACTTTGACCCCCTGTGGGAGTCCCAGATGTGTGTTGGGAATCTAGATTTATGTATGCACATATACCTGTCCCAGACAGACTTGAGTACAGTTTGGAGTATGAAGACATGTGAAAATTGCAGAGCTACTTTAGTCTTTTCCAAAAGAAAGAGAAAATTTTTACACTTAGGAAAATACAAGTTGGAAATCTGAAGTGATCTTAACCTTCAGCAAGAACAACTATCACTATTCCCGTGTGAACAACTATTGTCACTACTTCAGGTCCAGGTGTGTATGTGCTGGAGGGAGGGGATTTGCACACAGATCTGCCTACTGGCTTCTCCCCTCAGATATAGCATTGACCAGGAGGCACAATTGATTAAGTAGGCAAGGTTTGGCATTGGGGTTCTTTCTCTCCCCTCCTGAGACTTTCTCCCCTTGAATTAACTGTCACCTAAGTATTTCTCCTTCCAGGGACATTTGCATTTTAGGAATACATTTTTAAATAAAAGGCTCTTAAATTTCTTTAAGATTCAAATGACTGGTAGCATTCCAAGCTTCTTAACAGGTAGGATGAGAGCTATTTGGGAACTAAATAAGGCTAGACACACCCCTTCATATTGTAACTCAATTAACACAACTTCCTCTTCCCTCTCTTCTTTTCCCATCTTAGGTGAGAAGAAGGCAAATAAGGGATCAGAGACATGGAGTTAAAAATCAAGATAAAAGTATCTAGAATCTTAGATTGTTTTTCCTTTTACTAGTCTCCAAAGTGCTGGCCATTATAGGAGACTTCATGCCTTTGCATTGATAGTCTCGCTGTAGGGAGAGAGAAGGTGGGGAGCTGACTGGAGGCTGGGGTGGGTGTGTCAGTTGGGAGGACTCAGCGGTCAGGTTTTCACTCTCCTCAGCTCCTGTCACTGTTAGATTAGCATTATTCCACCACTCATGTACGAAATCAGTCAAAGCCTCCCAACCGACTTGAATTTATGTGTATGTCAGTAAGACATGTACCTAGCCTGTGCAAATGGGATGGGGCTGACGCTCAGCAAAAATACATTATGAGAGAAAAGGAAACAAGTTTTCCCAGCCCAGGCTATGAGCAAAATGAATACAGCATTTGAGTGTCACGCATAAACACAGGTCCATCGCAGCTCAGCATATGTTTTCTGTTAAAGTCTCTTTCTCCCTTCTAATCCCCCAAATTTCCCTTAGTTGTCTGCTTTTTTGAGAGAGAGGGGGATTAAGGGTAGAAAAAGGCAAGAGAAATGAAAATTTTGAGTACGTAGTGGGTACTTAGAAAGAAATGCTTGTTGAAGGAATGAGAGGGAGGGAGAGAAAGCTAAGGGGGAAAGAGGCTATGAACTCAACTGCAGGTCCTTTGAGGCAGAAACCACCTTATACGCATCTTTCCACACTTTCAAGTACTTTCTGCAGGGCTTTTGCACTTAGAACACAATCAGATGTTTTTGTTTCATTCTAAGACAAAGGAGAAAAAGAGCAGAAGGGACAGGCCTGCGGGGGTTGAACTATTACTTGGCCCTGGTTCCCTCCAGGGGAAGCAGACCCCTCTGTGCCTGGTTGCCTCCAAAGGAGGTGCTCTGCACACATTTGTATTTTGGACCTCAGTCTAAAAAGCCTGCCCTTCTTATCCCTCCATCCTGATCTCTCTACTCCTTTGGCTCTGCTTTGGTTCTCTCCCCCTGCACTGTGGCCATTTGCTTTGGATTCTTGGGTTCTACCTCTGGGGTCTGAGGTCCCACACCTGCTGTTTGGCCACCTCTTGCCTACCAGAAGGTGACTCAGGCACCCTTCTGGATACCAGACCTTGGCAGGCTCCTAGCTTTCACCTGCCTGGGTGGAGGTGGGGAGATGCAATTGTTTATGAAGGACCCATTCAGATGTCAACATTGTGCAGCTAAAGGAAATAGGGCTCTGCCAACTTGAAGCTTGGAAAGGAATTTTTTTTTTTGCATAGATGTAACTGTTTGCACCAAGGAATTCAGTCCAATGTCGTGTGGGGTCATGCAGTGTGGCAGACAACTTGTCCACAGGTACTTGGACCACAGAGCACTCACACCCCGCCCTGCCACTGCTGGGAAGCTGCCAGCCCAGGCAGACTCTATCTCCCAACCTCAGGAATGAGGACCCAGCTGGGATCCTAGAACTGTGGGCTCCTGCCTCCAGATTAGGAGATGGTACACCGAGAGACATCAAGCTCCCGAGCATCCTCTGCAGAAGTGGCTGCCACTGCAAGGTGACTTTTTTGTTGACAGAAGCCAGTGTCCCCTGATGCCACTCTCAACTGAGTACCCAAAGATCCCGGTGCTGTCTACTCTTTACTGACAGTAATTCCCCCAGGACTTGCCTCTTCTGGCTGCAAACCCAAAACACCATTTCTAGAAAGGCTACAAAGCTCCCTCTTTAGTTAGGGGGCAGGAAGAATCCACTTCTATCTTGGGAGGTTCCAGTACAGTAGCCTGCAACTCTGTTCCTGCTTCTCTAGGAAACTGCTCTCAGAAGGGGCGAAATAGCCTAGCATGACCTGCTAGGTACGAATGGCAGCTACTTCAAGTGTTTGGTGTCCTCTCCAGAAAGACCTCGGTGCGCAGCGCTGAGCAGCCAGTACAAGCATGACCAGTACCAAACAAGCTTACTTTTTCCAAGCAGTTTTACCACATGCTGGGCAAAAAGCTCCTTTTCTCAAGCCAGAGGGCCCGGGTTGGTGGGAAGGCAGAGGAGGGCATCCCAGCCATTCAGCTCAGAGGCGACTATTCAAGGGCAGGGCTTGAGCAGCAGAGGGCAGCAAAGCACAGCTGCCTCCCGTCAAACGCTCAGGCAACTTGGGGAGGCAGGAAGTGAAAGCGTGGAGGGTCTGCTCTCCCAGGGGTCAGTGGCTCATCCTGGCCAGAAGTACTGCAGCCAAACTTGCCTTCATGCTAATTGCATCTCTGTACTCAAAAATTTCTGTCAAATGCAACAGAAATTTCTGCATGGTAAGACCCGAGACAAGGAGGTCTGGCTCAAGTGTGAGCAAACGTCAAAATACATGGTTATGGCTGGCTTCCCTGATTGAACACCCTTCTCTTGGTCTTACCTCCTCCTTGCAGTGATGGAGGCCTTAAGACACCACATTGCATCCTCCCCTTTTGGTGCCTCATCACAGCCCTACTCAGCAAAAATATCTCTATAAATACCTTGCTTCCCCATCTAGATTGAATCCCAGCTTTGTGGGGTATACATCTGACCACATGCACAGCTACCAGCTCTCCAAAAATTACCTAAGAACAAGGCCAGACACAGTTATCACTTGGGTGCTCAGGGAAGAATTGCCCTCGCACCTGTCACCAACAATGAGCCTGATCCAACTATCCAGGAAAATGTACATGTTAACAACTCTCTGCCCCTTGTCTCCCTGCTCTCTTTCTCTCGGTCCCTGCCACAGAAAATATGGCTTCCACCCACACCAAATTTCCCAGTGCTCTGGTCATACACACACTCTAGCAGCCAGCCTGCCTTTGAGGGAGCCACAGCAACCCCCTCCCAGGAAGGCCTCAGAGATGCTCTGCTCAGACATATTGAAGACTACAACAGAGGGTCCTCCAGCCACCCCTGGGCCCCAGAGCAAGCACGTGTGTCCAGCTCATCTTGTTAGTTACCAGATGTTCAAGGCAGAGAGCTCTTAGATCGCAATTTGTGTGATAATTAACAAAAGAGCACGGCCTAATAAGCACCTCCACAGTCCAATTTCATGGCTTTTCTTGGAGAAAGAACCATGATGTTCTCATTGCCTGGCTCTGGTTGACCCTCTTCTCAGATGGTAATTTACCTCTAGTCACTGCCTCTGCCAACTTTTAGGTATTAATTATACCCAAGGGTTAAGTAGTTTACTGAGGGAGGCAAGACTGGGGGAGGGATGGGAAACAATAGAATGCGGGGGGAAAGTGGAAGCAAACAGAAGCCAGGGGTCTATTGAACTGAGGAAGTCATGTGGCCCCATAAGGTGCACATTTTAAAATCTGTAGAGTAACCTACTAACTCTGGAATCTTCTAAGCCTCAAAAAAAATAAAATAAAAAAGGGTGGGGTGGGGTAGGGGATAATTACTAATTGCAACACAGTCATAAGCTGACAATGTGTTTAAGCAAAGTACAAGTAAACTGAGCAAAATTGTCATAAATCAAACTAGCTTACATTCTCCTCTCTCTTTTTCTGACCCATCTCTGAGTTCATCTCTCCCTATCTCCCTCCTCCCTCAGCCCGTACGTCCCACTCAGCCACCTCTCATCAGTAGGCACAGACCCCTCCTCCCACCACTCAGGCCTGGACAGACGCACATCTTTATTATTATTTTTAATTTTTAAAAATTATTATTTATTTATTTTATCATTCTATTACAGTTGTCCCATTTTTTCCTCAGGTGCTCACCCCTGTCCCGCACACCCCTTCTCCCACAGTCAATCCCCACCCTGTTGTCCATGCCCATGGATCATTTATACTAGTTCCTTGACTAGCCCCTTCCCATTTCCTCCCTCCCCTCTCTGGTCACTGTCAGTCTGTCCCTTGTTTCCATGCCTCTGATTCTCTTTTGTTCATTTATTTTGTTCATTAGGTTCCTGTATTAGGTGAGATCATATGGTATTTGTCTTTTGCCACCTGGCTTATTTCGCAAAACATAAAACTCTCCAGTTCCATTCATGTTGTTCCAAAAGGTAGGAGTTCCTTCTTTCTTTCTGCTGCATAGTATTCCATTGCGTAAATTCCACCATTTCTTGATCCACTCATCCACTGATGGGCACTTAGGCTATTTCCAGCACTTGGTTGTTGTAAATAGTGCTGCTATGAACATAGGGGTGCACAGGTTCTTTTAAATTAGTGTTTCAGGATTCTTTGGGTATAATCCCAACAGTGGAATCGCCGGGTCACAAAGCAGTTCCATTTTTAGTTTTTGAGGAAAGTCCATCCCATTTTCCATAGTGGCTGCACCAGTCTGCATTCCCACCAACAGTGCAGTAGGGTTCCCGTTTCTCCACATCCTCGCCAGCACTTGTTGTTTGTTTGTTAATGATGGCCATTCTGACAGGTGTGAGGTGATAGTTCATTATGGTTTTAATTTCCATCTCTCTTATGGCTAGTGAGCATCCTTTCCTATGTTTATGGGCCATCTGTGTGTCCTCCTTAGAGAAGTGTTTGTTCAGGTCCTTTGGCCATTTTTTAATCAAATTGTCTGTCTTCCTGGTGTTGAGTCATATACGTTCTTTATATATTTTGGACATAAAACCCTTGTCTGAAGTATCATAGGCAAATATGTTTTCTCATACAGTTGGTTCCCTTTTCATCTTGCTGGTGTTTTCTTTCACCGAGCAGATGCTTTTTAGTTTAATGTAGTCCCATTGGTTTATTCTTTCCTTTATGTCCCTTGCCCTAGGAGATATATCAGTGAAAATATTGCTGCATGGGACAGACACACATCTTTAAATGAGGTGGGCTAATATAAAGATCAAGAAGCATTAAGTAAATTGCTCTGTCTTCAGGTACTTGTTCTGTTAGGATTCTATCCCCCCCCCCCCCCCCCCCCGTCCAATCCCCTTGATGGTTGATTCCTGTCTGAACCACCATGTTCAACCAGCAGGGTATAAAGTGTTTCTTCTTCCACTCAGCACATTGCATTTCAAAGCCAAGTGTGCCCTGACCACCAGGCATGTCCAAAGCCCACTGTGTAATGGCACCAGATCTTCGATAGCTTAAAGGGAGTCCTCCTCAAGAACAATGTTCCCTTGCTGTTTATGCT
The DNA here is from genome assembly GCF_987537825.1 of Furipterus horrens. Taxonomy (NCBI): domain Eukaryota; kingdom Metazoa; phylum Chordata; class Mammalia; order Chiroptera; family Furipteridae; genus Furipterus; species Furipterus horrens. Next base: position 156,153,596 of record NW_028327173.1, read on the forward strand.
CCTTGGGCCTTTTTGTTTTTGTTTCAATAACAGCTTTTATTGAAATATTGTTCACACACAATACACTTTACCCATTTAAAGTGCACAGTTCAAATAAAAAATATATTTAAAATTTTTTAAATGCACAATTCAATGGGTTTTTTTAGTGTATTTACAGAGTCATGCACCTGTCACTATAATCAATGTTACAGCATTTTCATCACCCCCAAAAGAAATCCTAGACTTATTGGCCATCACTCTCCATCCCTCCCGCCCCTATTTGTTACTACTTTCTGTTTCTATAGTTTTGCCTGTCTGGGCATTTCATATAAATGGAATCATATAATATGTGGTCTTCTGTGACTTGCTTCTTTCACTTAACACAGTGTTTCAAGGCTTACCCATGAAGCCTGTATCATCACGTCATTTCTTATTGTGACTAGATAATATTCTATTGAAGGATACACCACATTTGTTTATCCATTCATGACTCGGTGGACATTTGGGTAGTTTTCACTTTTTGGCTCTTATGAAGAATGCTGCCATGAACAACCACATGCACATTTTTGTCTGGACATATGTTTTCAGTTCCCATGGGTATCTATCTCCTGAGGAGTGGGATTCCTGAGTCATATGGTAATGCTAGGTTGAAACTTTTTAGAAGCTAGATTGTTTTCCAAAGCGGCTGCACCATTTTACATGGTATCTTATAATATTTTGTGTTCTATGTTAATTTGGAGCTTTTGGTTGCAAAATATGAAGACAAGGTCCATCTACTTTAGGAAAGGGAGGGCTTGTGGTAAGCATATTCATAGGAATCTACCTGTGGCATGATCCTTATTCCTCAGGCCTTCTATAGCTTAAAGGGAATTTTCCTCAAGAACAGCAATGTTTACTTGCTGCACCTGATCCTGACACTACCACTTCCCCAACTCTTTTCATTCTGCAGATTTGTTGACTTATAAGCATGGAGCAGGCAACTAGTGGAAGGCTGATGAAAATCACCCAGAGGAAATAAAAGGCAAGATCTGTGCACTGAAGATATGTTGGGTTCCGCACAAGCAAGAAATTGACACCTTACACCTGTGACATCTTGAGAGAGGTAAGCTGTGACCTCAGAATGAACCTCCAGGTGGCCTCCAGAGGGGACAGGAGGTGCTGAGGATGATTCTAGCAATAAAAGCTCTTGTTTCATCCTGCCTAACATTTCCATGTGTAGAGTGGCGTCGGTAGAGAGCAGGATTGACAAGAACGGGGCTTGCCACCCCATGTTCCTCCCACACATAACTCATTTAAATGATATCTACTCCAAACAAAAAATAGACCTTTGGGAATGAGCTATCCTGTCCTTCCCCACCCCCTAGACCCACCCCAATCAAAATAATGCAAAATACTTGTATATCCTTGAAGGAAAGAAAAAAGAGACAAGAAGGCTAACAATTGCCATGGCATTAGCGTGATTGTTTTGAGAGGCCTGGCTGAAACTGAAACAATGTGACGTGTTCTTTGGCAAATCAGGGGAGGTTTGGTTTGAAGTGACCAGGAAACTGAGCCCACTTAAATTTGGGGCTTCTTTCAATGCTGCTTCCTTGAGGATGTTGTAAGCCTCCTTAGGTTCTGGGGCAGCTACAGGGCAGACATTGGTCCCACTTCTCAGCTGTAGGTGCCTGTTCCTGAACAGGCTCCCCCAGGCCCCCCCTCCTCTCCTGGACCCAGACACCTTTGCCTTAACTCTACTCTGGCCAGGCCTTAACCCCACTCTCAAGTGGACCCCTTCTCCACTCATTCAATTAAAAACCCCGAAGTTATTATTAAACAGACTCCTGATTCTCTTCAATGATTCAGGGCTAAAATGACTTAAGGAATGAAACAGAAGTGCCCCCTTCTTGATGTCTGACCCAAATCAGGTACAGGTCATCAACTAATTTTATTGGCAACTAATAGGAAAGCCTGTGTGCATCTTGGAGATGGGGCGGGAATTGAAGGTGGAATGTTCAAGAGTTCAAGTTAATGCCTCAGAAAAATTGTCCTAGACGACTAGATTTGATGTCCAGAAGCTAGAATATTGTCTTATTGAAGTTAAATGTAAGCAATAGGAAGCTGCTTTTGTGTAATAATTTAAAAGCACCATGAATTTAACAAGGCCATCTTACAACCGCGAAGTCTCTATTTTTCCCTAGCGTCTTTTCCCTAAAAATTCACGAATCTCTCATGAGTAAAGATTACGTCTTATTCGCCTTCCTATCCCTGGGCTGCTGATGCCTGTAGCACTTTGTAGTAGTGCTGTGATTTTTGAATGACTGAAACTGTTTACCTTTTGCCTCACGTCCACAGTCCCTGCCTTCCCTGGCACTCCTCAGTTTTTGACAGCTGTTACCTCAGCTCTTGACCCTGCCACATTCCCAGACCAATCATTTCTTGAGGCAGGAATTCTTTCTTCAACAACCCCAGGTCTGCCCAATATCCAAAGTGTGTCACCAACTCCCTGCCTACCCCTAGTGGTCTAATTTGAGCTTTGGTGCCCTGGAGCTGACCCCTAGTATTACACATTTGCTGGTCAGGTCACAGATTCTCCTCCATTCCACACCTCCTGGGATTCCCCTTATGAAACCTGGACCCTCCCACCTATGGCTTTCCTGCTCAGTACGCAGGTTCATTTAATCTTGTTTCCTTGCTATGGTAAACTGTCTAGTAAGCACTCCAGCCCCACTCCCTCACCCTTTGGCAGGATCCTGTTGTGCACTGCAGTTAGCATGCACGACCCCCTTACTCTGCTCCACTGCTCTTATTCCACTCTCTGACCTCACCCTCCACCCCTATTCTTTCCTGGAAAGAGAAGCCCTGCTCTAAACCTCTGGCCCAACAGCTCTAAACCTCTGGTCAAACTCAGACTGTTCTCAGTGGTGACAGCCACCTCTCTGCCCTGGGTCTGGTCTCTGCTCTGCCCCTCTCATAGGACACCTGCACCTCCATTTCCTCAACCTCTGGTATTGACCATTTGTTTAAATCAAGGTAGGAGTTTGCTGTGCCCTTTGCCCTCCCAGCTGGCCCACTGTTGACCAGAGGGTTATTCTAGATTCTTTCTTGTACTCTCAAGAAAAATGAAAGGTGAATTAAATGGGAGGGGTTGATCTGAAATGGGTTTATTGATATAAAACTAGGGTTTTTGGTTAGTTACATTCTTCACAAAAGGAGGGGGTTGAGGGTATAGATCTCTGACAATCAGACATGTGGAATTACCTGGAACAGTCCCACCTTCCATTGTGTTTTATTCTTTTCAATGAAGGTAATTTATTTTGTGCTTTATTAAATACACAAATCTTTTCATTTCAAATGCTATGTAAGACTTTATACACATTTCCAAAAACATTTTAAATTAATTCTTTCTCAAGTCATGAGTTTGGGAAGAGGGGGTCAGGCCGCTGTGGCTGTGATTCTGAGACAGTTCCAGAGCTCTTGCACCTGACTATTCACATTTCAGGAGTGATGTTTTCATCAACAGGAGCATGAGTTTGGCTCTGTGTGTCATCTTTCTTGGCTTCTTGCTGTGTGTACGACTACATCCACCACCTTATCTGGCTAGGTGGGTGCTTCGGGAGCCCCTGCAGTGCTTCAATAGCCTGATTCCTCTGCTCCCTGTTAGGTTTCGGGGGTCAGCAGAGGTAGAGAAGGCCATCAGTCAAACGCTGAACAAGATGGTTTATTGAGTATGCAACCTGGCTTGCTGGGGTCTGGGGGGATGCCAGCAGTGAGGGTCAGGGCAGAGTGAGTTTTTAAGTTCTGAGGCTTGGAATACGTAAGCAGTACAGGATAGGCTAAGTTGCCTCCTTTTGCAGCCAGCAGGTTGGCGGTTGGACGGTTGCCATCTCCTGATAGTTGCCTGAGTCTAGGACAGCTGGGGGTGGGGGGGGTCGGGGGGGGGGGGAGGTGAGCTGCCTTATGGCAGGCTTTTGTTTGGAATGGCAGGCTTTTGAATGGTGGGCTTCTACCTCACGCTCCCCATTCTCCTTCAGACAGCTAGGATCCCTGAGTGCCCTCCCCCCAGCCCTTGCCACAAACCTTGTCTTAGTCATTCATTGTGTCTTATAAATAGACGGCAACCCCCCCTTCTGTCACTTCTCTGGAGCTATTTGCATTTTAAGCCTTTTTCCATTGAATCAAGAAATGACAGCTTGCCCCTTTGAAGGAGTTTTTGCATTACCCTAAGGGGGCTGGAGAAGCTGAGGGAGAGGTTCTCTTCACTGTCCCTAGGCTTCACTCATGCTACCAGACCCTGTAGAGGCTGACGAGGGTCAAGCATAAATAGCTCCCCCACCCCTGTTCCCCCACCATGCTTCTGGCCCACCACTGAAATTCTGGCTCACTACTGAGTAAGTGGAAGGCAGACAGCAGGTATGCAACTGAGGATGAGTTGCAAACCCATCTTTGAAAGGCCATCTTCCTTAGCTGGTCCCAGCCTGCCTTGCTTGAGCCCACACTCCCCTCACTCCTCAGAGTTCCTGTTGACTTCGCATTCCTACTCAGTGTCACAGGAATCACCTAGAAATGAGGCAGTGTGTTTTTCTTTGCACAGTGCCTGGCACATAGTAAGCACTCAGTAAGTGTTAGCTATTAATAATAAAAAGAATAAATCCAGAATGGGGCTCATGGGATGGACAGAGGCTGCTAGGAGTACTCAGAGAACCAGGACAGTGGAGGGCAGCTACACTCTCAGAGAACCATTCGTTTAATGTTTCTTAACTGTAGGGACTTTCAGTTCTTTAAAATGGAAAAAAAGAAAGGCTTTTGGCCAAATGACAATGATAAGGATTCTTTATTATTCTTAAATGTCCAAAAGAGTTGAAATGCGTTAGACATCCTACTTACTACCTAAGACGGAGATTTATGACCAAACACACTCCACCATCTGTCTTCGGTCCTTGTTGTGAGAACTCCAGTTGGCCAGGTGAGGTAGAGAACTTTCATAGGACCCGACACCTTCTTTGGAAGGAGATGAAGCTAGTGAGTTGTGTTAAACCAATTAAGCAACCATTATTTGCAAGATAAACAACCAAGCTCCTGCCTTCAGAGTCCAGAAATAACCTGCTGCCTTAAGCTCAGGCTCACAGCATTGCTTCTTCCCTACCTCCCTCCCTGTCTCGTGGCCCTGCACATTGGAGGTGTAAGTTTGCCTCCATTTCCTGAGACTCTGATTTATAGAGATCCTCTAGCACTACCTTGACTTCTAAAACTCCTTAGCTGGGGCACAGGCTTTGATCCTCTGCCTACAACTGGCCATGGTCCTTGCCCTGAAGGCAAGATAGGACTCAGCATCAAGGTGCAGGTGAAGCCCACATTTCCCTTTGAGTACTCCAGGGCCCAGAAGCATTGACCCCGAGCTCTAGATTGGATGCTGTTAGATAGAATGCTGGCTCCCCTCCCTGCCCCGCACCCCCAGATTTTGTTACTTTGGTCCCAAGCATACCTGGTAATTGAGCCAACCTAAGTTTGGCAGAAGACTAGGTTTGAAGCAAATTATAGAAAACCTTGAAAAGAATGGTATGGACTCATGAGTGAAAGCACTGAAAGATTTTAGCCAGGACTTCATGTGATCAGAACAGTGCTTCTCGCACTGGTGGTGGGCATGTGGGCTGGGTGACTACAGCTTGAAGGCAGAGAGATTGGTTGCATGGACCCAGATAACTTCCCCTCAGGGTGGCAAGGAGGGGACCAATGTCAGAAACGATTCAGAAGAACTGACATGAATTTGGGGAGGTACAGCAAAGGTAATGTATGTTATTATATTCTAACTAGACAAAACTATGTTTTGAATGTTTTCCCCGGCCAGTCCCAGTGGCTATGAGCCCACAATCCCCTGCCTCCTTTGAATTTCTATTTGTTAAAGGTTTCTATTCAGTTTCCCAGGAGTCACCCACTTCAGAGGGAAAATGTTTGGGCAAAAGGACCAGCATTTAACAAGTGCTTGTAGAAGAAAGAGCATTGGTAGCATTCATGTAAATGAGAAAAAAAGACCTTGCTTCAAAGCTTACACAGACGAGTGCAGAATCAGGATTCTAACTTAGGTGTGTGACCCCAAAGTACTTGCCCTTTGCACTGCAGAGCATTTCTCTAGAGAAGCCAAGAGGAGGAGCAAAATAGAGGGGAAAGACGAGGGAGTTGAACATGTTGAGGGGCTGGCAGGATAGACAGCAGTGTGGCCAGCAGTTAGAAATGGGGGCATGGAGATCTGGAAACAGATCAGAACCAGAAGTTACAAATCCAGGACTCAGCCACATAGCTGCTATAATGGGAACTCCAGGATACATCTCATCTCCAACACAGAAGATCGACATTGGGGAAGAAAGCTCAGGCTAGAACCCTGAGAGATACTCTCAACTTAGGAACTAATGAAGAAGCAGAAAAGAAGCCACTAGGGTAGAAAGAAAACCAGATGAAGGTCGTTTAACTGGAGTCCAAGGAGGGCAGTGTAAGAACGGGAAAGAGAAGTCAAAAGAAAGGCCAGCGGCTTCAGCAATTGGACACACTGGGTCTCTCCCATTGGTCAGTTTTAGTTAGATGGTGAGCAGCAGAGCTGTTGAGACAGCAAGTGTAGACTCTTCTTTCAAGAAATCTGATGGTAAAAGAAAGAACTGGAAAACGTGGGTGAGGGGTGGAGGACCTCTTCTTTGGACCAGTCTAACAGCGGAACCACACAGATTTAGTCACAGATTTAATCGTAATCCCTGCAATACTCAGAGGTAGTTTCTCATCCCCAACTAGATCTTCAATAGCAACAGTTTATAACACCTCCCTTCCAATTGCTGATAGTAATTTTGCCACCATCACTGACCCATAAAGTAATGAAAGTACATTAGGGTGCTAGAACCTTGGAGATCATCTCCCTGAGCCCACCGCTCCATGCAGCTATGGGGATGGCTCAGACTGGTAAGGGGCCTTGTAGATCCAAAAATCTGTAGAAAGCTTTGACCATTTTTATATACTGACAAACCTTATGTAGCTTTTACAGATGGAGCCTGTTCCTTGGCATCTGCCTAGTTTTTAGCCTTTGATTTGGGAAGGGGATTGTCCAGAAAGAACAATGTTAAAAGCCAAGGGGAAAGCCCCCTTCACTTGGGGCCACATGCGCAAGCGTCAGGCTGGAGCAGAATCTAGCCCTTGCTTCCTTGCCAAGCTTTGTTTCCATCTGGATGAGACACTTTTTTTCTAAATTGCACAAAGGAACGTGGGCTAGTGGGGGCCTGGCTATACATTTACATTGGGAGAAGGGATGGGGTCTTTCTGTAACAGAACCCATGGGCTGCTCCGATTGAAAGAGAGCCCACGGGCTGTTCAGTTATTAGGGGCCCGATTACCTGCCATCAGAAGCATAACTCTCAATACCAGAGTTTAGTGAAAAGAAAAATAATTATTTATTTAATAGTTATATAGATTTAGATTATTTGCAGATTTCTGCCATTAAGTCTTATTTTCAACACCCACAAACACATAGTTCTGCCTCCCCTTCCCAAACCAGGCTAGTTTTAGAAAAGTCAGAGATACAGTTTTCCTACTTCCCAGACACAGTTTAGCTTTACCAGCAGCTCCCAATCATTCAATCCTGATTGGAGAGGTTTTGCCTGTGTTGCGGTGCCCTCCAGCTCTTAATGCAGAACCGCGTGGAGTTCCCAGCCTCCTTGTAAACTGTATGGACTCCTCCCTTTCCTTTCAAAGCTGCATGGTGTTCTCCCCCTAGAATGTCTGCCACTTATTTTTAAATCCCTGACCACGTCCTGTGACACAGTGGGCATGGTACCCAGTTCTGACCATTCACAGAACCTTACACAGTCTCTGTGTGTTCTTTCTGTACCATTCCATGGTCCAAAACCCCTCCCATCTTCTTGGAGCCTTGGAAGAACCAAATTCATTTGCATAACAAAGACACTAGCCACTAGCCACAGGCATGTGAAGGCATCTTAATAGCTGTTTCCTTTCCCCATCCCCCAACCCATAGGCTCTGGGGATTTTGGGAGACCCCCACTCTGTAACACTTCTGCATGGGTCGAGAGCAACTCTTTTTTCAAGAGAAGCCATTTTCTCTGATGGGGGTCTGTTGGTGGTAATAGGCCTAGTCCTCAACTCCTAGTCTCCGCCCAGTGTTGAAGGGCAAGCCAGGTGAGCTGGGGTGAGTGTGCTGCAGGCCATGGTGGTCTTGGGAAGAAAGGCCTGCCTTAGTGGGGGAAGCACTGGATAAAATAGGGGAAGGGACCTAGATGATCTCTTTTGTAGGAACAAGCCTTAGGGGGTTCAATGCCTGATGGAAAATACTGTTAACTTTGGAATTTGTGCAAATTATTTTAAACATGGAATTAGCAGGTCTGAGCAAACCTCCCCCTCCTTGAATGAGCCAGCTGAAACCAGACTAAAAGAGGTTAAATCATGTGAAAAACCTTATTTTTAAATGGAACTACATTTAGTCAAGAACCACTTGTGTAGGATATATCTTCAAATCAAATATTGTTGCCTTTTGCCAGAGAAAATGTGCTTTAATTCCTTCATGCCAAAGAATGTCTACTACATTGTATAATGAAACTAGAATAATTGAGCTACTTGTTCATTACAAAGCTCTCTAGCTGAATACTCTAAATTCTTCAGCGGCTGAGTGGGCTTGGAGTGAATTAACAACGTTCTTTAAAAAGAAATAATTTTGAGGCAGGACACAATATTTACAATAGAATTTTTGTGAAATGCTTCTAAATGCTTTTTACTCCAAGAAGGAGCATGCGTCATTCTTTGTCGATAATGCCAGGGTGACTCTGAAGGACAACTAAACGTTAGCTAAAGCATTACTTAGCTGTCCAGACCAGCTTCCTCTGGCCACTCTTCTCTTGGTTCCCACCGAGGATCTTCCCTTACACTCCTCTAAGTCACTGCCCCTCCCTCACAAAGTTCCTCCCAGGTTGCCTTGCCTTCCAGCAATTGAACACGTTTCCCTCCTTGAGCTGGGGTGCCCTGTGAAGGCAGAGACCATGTTGTGTTAATGTCCCAGTCCTCAAAAGCACACAGCAGAGTACTTCACACACACATACAAGGCTCTCAGAAAGGTATTGATGTTGGATATAGAAAACCAGAGTTAGGTGAGAGACTGGAATAAAAACGGAAAAACCAAGCCAAGCTCAGAAAGACGAATGCTTCTTCCATCCCACTGGAATGACTGAGGCAGTCTCAGCTTCTTCCCATTTTCTGGGAAGATGAAGTGACGTATCCTCCAAGTCAGGGGCATCTTGTCAAGTTCTGGCTGGCCTTGGGGAAGCAGCCTGTACTTGTCAATTTCAATTACAAAGCTCCAGCATCACATGAGTTTGGGGATAGAGGAGAAAAGAATGAAGGGGCACAAAGAAACGTGGCCAGACCCACAAAGGCAGGCAGAAGGAAGTTTCAAGGAGCATGGGAACACTTTAAACATTACAGACAGGCTGAGTTTGAGGACAACCAGGGAAAGAGCCCTGGGTTTCAGGAAGTTGTTTCTCAATTTTTTAACTCTTTCCAGGGAGGTGAGGCTAGAAGCCACATAGCAGGGGGGCAATAGGGGCTTGGGGAATGAGGGGGCAGGACAAAGTTGCACATTTCCAGAGCAGCAGAGAATAAGAGCCATGGCGGGGTGGGGGGTGGCAGTGGGTGTCTGTGTCAGACTGGGGCTGGGGGAGGGAGCAAATGCTAGAGTTTTATTTTAGCAACAACTCTCTGGGCAGGGGTAATGGTAGAAGAGGCCTTGAGAGAAGGAATCTGATGAACAGAGGAAAAGTATATTCTTCCTCTGAGATTGGAGGGAAATAGAAAAGAATGCATGTAGATTTCATTTGCTTCTGTCAATACCCCTCTCCCAAGTCAAGATGGCACATGGTGTGTGTGACAGGGATGGAGACCTTCACCGTTACTTCTTTGTAGTGTGAGCTAGTCAGTCGCTAAAACAAACAAACAAACAAACAAGCACCAGTCACCTTCATCAATGGCACTGGCACCTCTAAACGGCTGACCCCCAGGGCCAATCCACAGACCGTACCCTTCCTCAGCACATTTTGACTTAAATTTGGACGAGGTACTTTTTCCATAGAGCTAGATTCAATGTTAAAGGTATTAAAATGTTCTTTGCTGAACGTGAAACAATGACAATAGATCGAAGTTTGGGTTTTTCATGTCTTTACTTAGCAAAAGGAAAAAATGCTGTTCCATGTGAGTCCCCCCTCCCTCCCGCCACCACTGCCAATTATTTTTCTTATTCCTGCTTGTAAAGTAAGTTATTGGGAACCATTGTTCTGAAACTAATGTTATACACTTCCAAAATAGAGTTTCAAAAAACTATTTTAAATAAAATATTTTTGAGCACCCAAGGAAAAACATATTTGGTTTGGGCTTCCTGGTTCGGATTTACAACCTCATGCCAATATGTCGCTGAATTGCGAATTGTTTCCTGCAAGGCCTACCTTAAAGAGGAGTGGGAGGCCAAGTGTTTTAGACTCAGCTATTTCCAAAATGACCAAGTGGCGACTTTTGTGTACACTGCCTTCCAGAGACACCAATGAACAGGTTTCTGGTGGGAATTGAGCTCATGCAGCCCCGGGATTCCAGACCTTTAAGCCTGGAAGGAACTTTAAAATTTATCTTGTCATCTAATCTGGATTGTTCTATTTGAGGCCCTTTCAAAAAGAGCAGATTTTTCAAAAGCCACACAACCAACTAGCAGCAGAGCCAAGACAAAAGTGAGGCCAAGTCTCCACACCCCACTCCACCCACCTCCCCCCAGCCAAGCGCCCTCCCATCGCTACTTGCCCCTGGCTCAGTACTGTAGCAACCACCTCTTCCCAGTAGGTGAGCCTTGAGCCACACAATGGTAGCCTTGGCCCAGCATGCTAGGCCTATCAGGTGGTACCTGGAGTAGAGTGCTATATCTTCTTTTTTAATTTTTTTAATTATGTCATTACAATATTTTATTGATTTTGTTGTTATAGTAGTCCCAATTTTTTTCCCCTTTGCTCCCCTCCACCCAGTACCCACCTTCCCTTCAGCAGTCTCCTCTTAGTTCATGTCCCTGGGTCATGCATATAAGTTCTTTGGCTTCACTCTTTCCTATGTTATTCTTAACTTCCCCCTGTCTATTTTGTACCAATCAATTATGCTTCTTAGTCCCTGTACCATTTCCCCATTTCTTCTCCTTCCCTCCTCCTGCTAACCCTCCAAATGATCCCTGTACCTATGATACTGTTCCTATTCTGATTTGCTTAGTTGGATTTTATTTTTATTTGTTTTTATTTGCCATTTTCTCCTTTGTGATAATGCCTATTGCCTCAAATGTTTAATGGCTTCCTGATTATATGATTCAGAGCAGCGGCAGCTGTAGCCTCTTAGTCCCCTTCTCAAGGGGTTCCTCTTGAAACAGTTCAGTTCATTTCCAAGGCTTAGACTCCTGTGGACCACCTCAGCCTTCATGATTTCACCAAGGCTTTCCTTCAAATGCCTCCCTTGCCTTCTCCTTTCCTCACCTCCCTGTTCACCAGCCCCCCTCAGGAGTCGCATCTACTCTCTAGTGAACTGGACCTTGTGGGAATCTCAATTCTACCAACTGGCACATAGATTCTCATAGTGACCTTTGAGGAATTACCAACAAGAACACCTCTAGGGCTGGCAGATAACTAGCAGAGTGACCTTAATACTGTGGCTGTAAGGGACATTGTGGACAAGGCCACAATGCCCCTGGTTCAGTATTATAGCAACCCAGGAAAGCTTCACAGAGAAGACATTTGAGCTGGGCCTTGAAGAATGAATTCGAAGCAGAGAGAGGACCTTCCAAAGAGCTCCCTGTCCCTAATCACAGAACCAACCCCAGAGAACCAAGCAAGAGTGAGAGAGGAGAGTCACATTAGGAGCCAGGCAGGACCTTCCAGATGGTGTGCAGCTACCATTTAGGGTGATGTCAAAGCAAATGTCCTTCCTGATTGGTGTGGGTTATGCCCCAGCTGATAGTATAAGGTTATCTGGCCATTGACTATAAACTGAGGTTTAATGCTTCAATACCATTGAATTGCTCTATTTTTGGCTTATTTAATTATCTTGTTTAGAGTTTATAGAATAATTTAAAGTTTCATGTAGTCTATGACATAAAAAATAAAGTATAAGAAATTAAAATGTTAACTGTTCTATTGATAAGGTTGACAAGTTATACTGATATCTCACTATCATCTATGCCCTTGGGTCATGATAAAATGTAATGATATAACCACTTAATGGTCCATATTATGATAAGGGTTTTGTTGGAGATATGTCATGAGGCTATGTTTTTAAAGTTCATGTGTATCACTGAAATTAACATAAACGAACCCAGAAACATATTCTTTGTGGAAATCAGGAAGCCTTGGCTTCTTGTCCTGATTCAGCTCCTGGCACCAAGTGTCTCATCCCTGACTATCATTCACTTTCTCATTTGTGGAAGGGAAGCAGTTGCCTCAGGAGGGGGAAAGTGGAATAGATGGTTTCCAAGGACTCTTCCAGCTGTTCCATTTCTATGCCAAAATTCAAGGAATTCCTTTGTTGAACAGTGGTCCAGAATGTTCCTTTCTATGTCTGTCAATCATGTGTATTATTTGCTTTTGAACCCCTGAATCCTTGTCATGCTAACATGCTCGCCAAAGTTCTCAGGAACTCTTAGCATTGGAAGTTTGTTGACTCAAATGTTAGTCAATTGCTAACGACCATTGTCCCACTTTAGCTATTGCTAAGAAAGAGCCAGCAGGGCTAGGGGAAGTGAGAAAAGGCAGCTGGGTTTGAACTAACTGCAAATGTGAGCTTGCTCACATGGTTAGTGGCAAGCTGGGAAGCGAGGTGGCTGGGGCCTCCAATCTGCCAGCACTGTGTAGGTCTTGGGGCCAGCAAGGGCATTTCTGGCTTTCCAATTCTCTGCCTTAGAAAGCTCCATAGAGGGGCGAGGACCATTCCTCCTGACCCTCCTCCCTGTACTTCTTTCCACTGTTAGTGGCCTCTTCTGTTTGCTGGAGACTGGGCTTTTTGCCATCACCTGGGCTTCCTGGTTTACAGGGCTTTCGGTTGAACAAATGAACACATACCCGTCACTGCTCCCAACAAGACAAAGGCACTTCATTCAGAACAGCTGCTGCCCAGCTGACAGATGTTCTGGCCTCCTTGTCCTGCAGCCCAGCAGACTGCTGACCCCAAAGGTGAAAGGCTCTGTCACCCATTCTCATCCCCCAGTTGGCCAGTTACTAGCCAGGATCATCCAAGAATTTTGACATTTGCCTTTCCTCCCCTACTCCTGCCTCCACAGCTCTTAGCAGCTGTTAGAACAGAGTTGTTCCCAAAGTAGCCTTTGATCAGGTCAACTGGAGAATGAAAAAGACGGGTCCTATGGTCAGAGTTGCCTTGCCACAGCTGTTCAAATCCTACATGTGCAGACCTGACTGTTCTTTTGCAAAGACAAGTGCCTTTGCAGGCACTTCCTCATATAGAGTGGGAGAAGCCCCTTTATTGGAATTTAATGACTGAAAGAACAAGTGCCAGTTTTCTGGCTCATTATGACCTTGGGCTCAGAGGTCTTCCTTTGATCTGTAGTTTAAAGCCCAGCTGAGAGAGAGAAGATCCTAACTAACATACTTGCCAGCTTTTAGAATCTAGGGTAGCACCCAATCAAATGGTCGTGGCACCCAGAGGGAGGAGCTCTAACAGGACACTCTTAGAAGGTTCTACAGAAGAGGTAACATTTGAGTGGGCCTGAAGAAGAGGTTGAATTTCACTGGGCAGAAAGGGAGATGGGAGGGCTCTTATCTATGCAGCTGCCTGGGTGTGAAGGCAGGAGAACGCAGAGCCAATCTGAGCAGCAGGGAGAGGGGAACGGCAGCTGATGAGGCGGGATGGAGCACACCACCACAGATATGCTCCTCCAAGTCCATCAACCAGCTAGCCTCAGAGTCCTGAGCCCACTCTGAGTAAAATTCTTTAGATCCTTTTCTTTAGAGAAATCCATAAAGAGGGTTTTGAGACAGAAGTGACCTCTAAGGAATTCTTAAAAGGCAACTCCATCATCTCAACTGACTCCCTCCTTGTCTAGGCTTCTTTGAAGTCTCAGTATTTTTCTACATAAGTTGCTGAGTACTCTCAGTGATTGTACCCCAAACCACAACTAACAAGCTCTACAAACAGCCTACTAGCTTGTCATTGAGACTCTATTAGAAATCACTTTGGTGCTTTTTAACTCCTTTTTATAGATCATTTGCAGGGTAATAGAGGTTTGATTGGCAGCTCAGGTGACACTGACACCATGCTCCCCTGCCAATGGTCAAGGCAGAGAGTTTCAGGAGTTGAACCCTAAAGGGCCTGCTTCCACCACACCTGTCAGGCCTGGAGCCCAGAGCCCCCTGTGCCATAGCCCTGCAGAGTCTGAGCAGGACCACCACCAGCTCCTTCTCTAGCCCTATACTGGGAACCAGCTCCCGCCGCTTTTCCCTCCTTAAAAGAACAGCCTTCCCCTCAAGTTATATCCATCTTCTGTATCTTTTTAGTGTATCAAATGATTGGAGATCACAATTAGTGCAACTATTTTGTTTGTTTAGAAAAATACAAGAATATTTTTCTTAAGAAAATCTTCACCCCCAGAAAACCAAACTAATAGTGAGAGTCAAACTGAATTGGACACAAGTATGACTGGAGGCCAGCAAAGTGTGATTGAGGAAGTGACAGAAGGAGAGTGGGGGGAAGAGAAGAGAAGAGAAAGCTAAGAAGGCAAACCATGGTCTCAGGGAAAATAAGTCAATCAGAAGAGAGGGGAGGGATACTGTCAGAAGACATATCAGACCCAAACGGACTGGCCACCCTAAGGGTGAAAGAGGCATTTTGCTTGGACTTGGAACAGGCCCAAGGAAAGAGGGGCTTTTGAGGCAAACTATAAGACACACACAGAGGTTGGAAAGACTGAGCTGGGGGACTGGAAGAATACCAATGTGGGAGAATCCCCAAAAGCAGTTTTGTTACAGAACGGTTGTGCAGGCTCTGGGGTGGGGAAAAGGAAGCAGCTTTCAGCATGCCTTTGCATGCCTGGGGCTAGTGGCTGGTGTCTTTGTTACACAAATGGCTTTGATGCTTCCAAGGCCCAAGAAGATGGGAGAGGTCTTGGACCATGGGATGGGGTGGAAAGAGCACACAGAGCCTGCGTGAGGTTCTGTGAATGGTCAGAACTGGGTACCATGCCCACTGGCCCAATGTGTCACAGGACGCAGTCAGGGATTTAAAAATAAGTGGCAGACATTTTAACTAGGAACACCATGCGGTTTTGAGAAGGGAATACCATGCGGCTTTGAGACGGAAGGAACACCATGCAGATTTGAGAACACCTTGTGGCTTGGAGAAGGGGGAATACCTTTGTAGTTTTGCAAAGGAAAGGCTAAAAATTCACGTGGTTCTGAATTAAAAGCTGGCGGGCGCCACAACACAGAAAGGCCTCCCCAATCAGAATCGAATGATTGGCAGCTACCGGTAAAGCTGAACTGTGTCTAGGAAGTAGGGAAACGGTATCTCTAACTTTTCTAACACTAGCCTGGTTTGGTAAGGGGAGGCAGAATTATGTGTTTGTGGGTGTTTTAAAGAAAATAAGACTTAATGGCAGAAATCCACAAATAATCTAAATCTATATAACTATTAAATAAACTATTCTTTTTCTTTTCACTAATCTCTGGTATGAGAGTTATAATTCTGGCGGCGGGCAATCGGGCCCCTAACAAAATAGCCTGTGGGTTCTGTCTCAATCGGAGAGCCCAGGGGTTCTCTTACAGTTTCTCACATGGGACTTGGCCATGTTGCCCCTTGTCATTTGCTTCTCCCTCCCTGATACCCTGAGATTATTTGTACTATTCTATGGTAATTCTCAACCCACAATGACAGACACTGAGAGGGCACTAAACTTTCTTTCCAAATTAGGTAAATTTAGCCTTTCTGGTCCTGAGTTGCCCAGAGGCAAGAGTCACCTCATTCTGGATGCAGGGACTGCACCTCCAGGATCAGGGGTCCTCCTACCAGTTAGGTGTATCAAAGGTCAAGCAGATAATGAATGTCCCCTCCCCTTTTCTGAGGGTTCTGAGGATTAGGCTCAACAGGACTTCATGCTGACCCCCATCTGGTGACCCACTGTGAGAAATGCTCACAATAAAAACTGGCACACAGGACTTGAGCAGCAAAGCGAGGCGTTTATTCACGAGTCTGCAGAGTTGGGCGTACCCTCAGCCAGGAGAATGTGTGTGCCCAGTAGACAAAGAAAACTAGTTTTATAGTAATGCAGTTAGCTCTTCTCCCCTCTCCTTCTCCCTCGTTTCTCCATTACTGGTTACTCTGGAGTTACAATCTAACCGATTATTTAAATGCCCCTATTGTGATTTGTAAATATGGTAATGATGTCAACTCCCTTCTCCCATTTTCCCTTTGTCTGGTGATGACTATCTTTCTACTGGTTTGGGAGTCACTATTTCCTTGTTTCTTACACCACCATACCTTTCTCCCTTCCTTTTCTTATCTGGCCATCCAAGACATGCTACTGTTCTCTTAGGCCTAGTCTTCTGGTCTTCATTCTTTGATTGACTAGATACAATTCATCTGCCAGCTTCTTTTCCATAAAGTATCATTGGGTTGCTTGGGTCTTTCCAAGGCTAGGGTTACTGCCAGCTAAATTCAGCCGATCATGAATGACTAGGATCCTAGGAAAATACTGGTTATGTTTGGGCTTAAAAACAAAAATCCAAAGGGTATAATACCACCAAAGATTAAATAAAAAAAATGTTCTTGTAAGTTGTACAAACATTTTTTAAAAGAGTAATATTTGGGTAATAATTTCCCTTCCAAAGAAAAACTTTTATAAGATCCCTATGTAATCTCCACAAAATGGTAGAGTTACAATTCTAAAACAGCAACAAATGTGAAATTGAATTCATTATTTAAAGTGTAGACTTCTTACATAAGTGTCCCCTTTTGTCTTTATATTATCCAGTTGCCCCTTCTTGAACTTTTTTGTTGTTGTTGTTGTTATCAAGCAACTTAATCCATCTCCTCCCTACTCAATGTCAGCCTGGTCCTCTTCTTTCTCATCTCTGTCTGCCTACAGACTCTTCAAAACACGTGCCCATACTGTTTCTGCTGGCAGACATGAGCTAAACATTGATCTGACAATATTGCAAATTCAAGTGAGCAGTCCTGAGCTTATTGACTCTTTGGAGTCCCATCTCCCATTATACTGTGAAGCATCGTTGCTCAGATGAGGGCATTCACTAGGTGAGAAACCTTGCCTAGGCCCAAAGGCATGTCATTAGCTCCCCTTCCAAATCACAGATTCATGCAATAATGGGGCTAAATGTCAGCCTAACCAGCTTCAGAGAGCACTTGCTATTCCAACCCTGAGTTCTCAACTTTTCACCAGTACTCCCTATAAACAACGGCCTGTGTTCATCTGGGCCATATTAAGCAAAGTGTTGAAGCATACAAGGTGTCATCTTTGGTATCATCTTACAAGACAGCGTGCCCAGAGTTTCCTTGGCCTCTTTCTCCAATGACCCAACCCCCCCCCCCAACCCGTTCACCCATACAAATCACATTCTTGGACTAGAGGTGTTCATCACCATAACCAGCAGCATCTCAGATTTCTACCTGCCTGGTAAGTTTCCTGTCATCCTCCTAACTCCAGCTCAAATGCTACCTCCTCTGACAGGCCTTCCTTGATGCCTACTCTACATCTTTCTCTCTTTTGAAGCCTCATGGCCCTTGGAATTGCCTTTGCTCTGGTACTTGGTACTTTCCAGCACTAGACAGTAGGCTCCTGGAGGGCAGGATCCATGTCTGATTCATCTCTGGGTCCCCTGCAAAGGCTGAAGCCAGTGGACCCACTCAGAGCTGTGCAAGGGCGGCTGAGGAAGGCACGAGGCTCCGGACCTGGCTCAGCAAGCTCTGCCAGTAGTCCGGGAGAAGCTTGCGCTGGGAGTCTGCCTCCTTCTAAGGCTGGTCGTCCCCCTTCCCTACTCTTTTAACTCCCAACCTGTTCCTGGAAGACCCTCTCTCTCTTTCACTGTCTTTAGCCAACTGTCACTGTGGGGCAGAGTCCTCTGGACAGCTTCTGCTGTTGACGGCTTAGAATATTGCTGTACCCAGAAGTCTTTGCAATGAATAGTGGGGGCAGAGACAGTAGGGTGGAAGCGGGTAAGAGTGAGACTTTCCGCTCCACAATGACTTGTACTCCTACTGGAGAATTTAGGCATGACAGGCCAGACAACGGAGGGTTGGGGGGGGACTCTTTCTTGACACCCTTCTCTTAGTATCCTGAGCTACTTTTCTTCTCTTACTGCCTATGCCCTTTAAAATATATATAGTTAGGGCATGTAGTAGCCCTAAATAAGTAGTAATCATTCTTATTATTGTCATTACTACCTGGTTAAGAACATAAGCAACACAGATGCATGAAAACATGAGCGCACATAGTCCACCCTGAATACATCAGTGCTTGAAGGTGCCAAGTGGGAGATGTGGATAGGTTTTGTCAGGAGGAGTTTCTGAAAGGAAGCGTTAAGGCTGGTCTTGAAGCATCTGCCTTCCTGGTGGTAGAAACACTCTGAACAGAAATAAGGAGGTGAAAATCAGAGTTTGTGTGTGCACAGGGAATGGCCAATGACTGAAGAGAGGGTCCTTCTAAGAGACCAGCAAGTGGAGTTGGTTAGATGGCAGGAGGCAGTGGGAAAGGAGAGAGAGGGGTCAAGTTGAAGGGAGATGTGATGATGAATTCAACTGTGAGTTGCAACTGCATGTGTTGGTAGGTCAGTTAGAAGAAACACCCCCTGGGAGCCTGGAGATCCCAGGCTGAGTGTGAAGTGGGGCCTAGGGTCTAAGGGAGTGAATGGATCGTTCAAGGCAGCAAGTACAAAGGGAAGGGCAGGGTGAAGAACACAGGGGTGTTCAGATGAAAAGGGCAGGGTGGGAGGGTGATGATGGTAATGGCAGTAGTGCTTTCAGCCCTACCGAGCTCACCAGTTGCAGCAGAAAAGTTCAGAAACACGTATAAGGCCAGGGAGAAAAATACAGGATGAGGGAAGAAGTCATTAGAAACCTTAACTGTGCTGAAAGGGCACCTTTGTTTAAAATAAATATTGACATTGTATTTACTTAGCAATCTCAAAAAATAACGTTTTTATTGTTGTTCTGGGCCAGGAGATACAATAAGGGCCCACAATAGATGTTGAGCTGAGGTTCCCACGTGGCCCTCTCCTTGGCGCTGGTTTGCACCGTGCATCCCTTGTCTTGGGGTTTTTGTGGAAACCATCCCTTTCTCCCTGGTCCTCTCCCTTTAGGTGCCAACCAGGAAGTAAATCTTGCCCAATAAAATCACTTTTACATGACTTGTGCTTCTCCTCCACCTGGCATCACTAAGCTAATGTTTGCTGCAAAGTTTTGAAGGGAAACACCAGTCCTTTCCAAGAGTGAAACTCCCACCCTAGTTTTTTCCAAAAGTCGTGTTGACAGTGGTTTTCAGTGGGTGGTGAGATTATAGGAAATGCTTATTTTCTTTAAATTTTCTGCATTTTCCAAACAATGCTTCCATCATTAAATTTTTGTTTTGAAGAAAAAAAAGTCTGTGATTGGAGTTATCACTCTTAGAAGTCTTCTAAGAGAATCCCTCTAAGTCCTGAAATTCCCAGTGATGTGGCAGCGACTCTGTGTCCTTCAAGAGGAAATTCTCAGCATAATAATTAAATTTTTTAAATTTATTTTTTAAAAGATGCATGAGCAGGAACTCTACAAGGTGAGCTTTAGGGTTGCATTTCAAAATCATTTACTATCTCCCAGTGGCTGCTCCTCTTCCTTTCAAGGTAGGATGACGCCCATGTTTGTCAACTCTTTAAGGCATTACAGAAAAACGTGATTTGGGGTGGGCTCCTTAGAATATAATTGTAAGGGTAGGGCCTATGTCATATGACTGGGGGAAACTCAGGTAGCAGGGAAGAATGGAGAAAATAGTCATGAAGTTAGGATGATCTCAGAATCAGATTCAGATAATGTGAACTTGACACATTAAGCACAAGGTGCTGCTTACTGCCCACCACTGCTATCTTCACACTCCCACCCTCTGACAGCTCCTTCTGGATCCACTGCATACTCTCTGCTGGCCTGCTTCTGGGCCTTGCATTCACTGACCCAAATTTTACTGAGCACTTAGCATGTGCCTTTCATGGTGCCTTGGCTCTGAGCAGAAGAAATGGACATGAAAAATCCTTGCCCTGAAGAGCCAGTGAGCCCAGAAGAGAGATAGCTGTGCCAAGGTTGCAACACAGCAGATGACTACTGGTAGCACAGAGGCCTGTGCAGAATGTTAGGGAGCACAGAGAACTCCAGTTCTCCCGGGGGTGGGGGTGGGGGAGAAGATGGGGCAGAAATAAGGGAAAGGGGTCACAAAGGAGTGGAAACTTGCATCAATTTACCAGGTACACTGGAGAGGGGCTATGAGAGAGGAGCTAGGGTAGAGAGCCAGAGAGGAAAGCTAAGAAGTCACATGGAGAAAAGGGCCGAGGGATGATGGAGAGAGTTACCTGGGACCTATTCTGCCAAAATGTTAAATGAAAGACTAAGCCCCCTTGACCTAAGACATGAGCAGGGTCAAGGTTGTAGGCAGAATTCTAAGGTGGACCCCAAGAGTCCAGCCTCCTGGTGCACACGCCCTCACCTTAAAAGTGAGCAGGACTTGTAAATATGATACAGCTTCATGGCCATGATTGTTATCTTATATGGCAGAAGGGACTTTGTAGATGTGATCAAAGTCCTAATCAGTTGACTTTGAGTTAATTAAAAGGGAAATTATCCTGGATGGGTCTGAACTAATCAGGCAAATCCTTTAAAACATTCCAGGCCTTCAACATAATGTTGACTGTAAACTGTAATTGAAAAAATTTGGAAAAAAAAATTTTTAATGTTCCAGGCCTTCCCAGAAGTCATAGTGATTCCAAGCAGCAGAGATGCTCTTCTTGGCCTTGATGAAACAATCTGCCACGTTGTGGAAAGGGCCACCTGGCAGGTGGCCTTTAGGAGCTGAAACTGAATTCTGGAAACAAGCAGTGAGCTTAGAAGGAACCCCAGGCCTCAGGTGAGATTGCAGCCCTGGTCAACACCTTGATTTCAATCTGCTGAGATCCTGCAGAGAACCCAGCTAACCCATACCTGGACTCCAGATTCACATGAGGTAATAAATTTATGTTGTTTTAAGCCACTAAATTTGTGATACTTCGTCATACAGCAACATAAAACTGATAGAGTGGGTAAAGAAGGGAATAAATGTTGAAGACAGAGGTGGAGGTAAGATATGAAACTCTATGAGAAGCTGGAAAGCAAGAAACATTCTGATTAGCTGGAGACATTCAATGAGAGGTGCTGAAATATCAAGTCAATCAAGGAAACCCTACCCTCCTCCTAAGGATCCTCATGGTAGACGTTAAACCCGTAAGTCTTTCTTTGCGGGAGGAATGCTCAGGTGAGTGAGTGGTGCTGGCTACAGCTATATGACTTCCGTCCAACAAACAATTGGTAGAGGGCACAGAATTCAGACAGAGATGAAACTTACGTTTTGAAGAGGCATCAACCATGTGTTTCAGTCAAAGGTACAGATTTTACTTTTGTCCCTTGAAACTTGGCAGGATTTTTTCCCTGAAGTTAGTTGTTTCCTAGAACTTCCTTTCACATTGGTACGTGCTACCAAGGGCACAAAAACAAACTCTCCCATTTTGTAGTGCGTTCTCAATTCTTTCAGAATATGAGGGGGAAAAAATGGCAGACAATTTATTTTTCCTTCAAGAGAGCCAATATTTGGTTTTTCTTTATTTTTTCTTTTTCCTCTATTAAAAGTATTTTTGGAAAGGTCACACCAGTTTCTTTTGAATTGTGAATCATTTCAACATTTGAATCATTTAAAGGGTTCAGAGGGACTGTTTCCTTAACATTGGAAATAATTAAAGGTTATATAATATGCAGAGGAAGGACAGATAGCTTTAAAAAGAAAACCCTCCATCTCATTTTCTTGTACCTTGTACATCTCTACTGGAAATAATAAAGCATGTTCAGCTAGCCTTCAGTTGGTTATTCAGTTGATAGCTGTATATTTTAGTTGTAATTCCAGTTTGGTCCTGGGAGGTTAGTGTAACATTCCCCTTACTCTGCCGCCATCTTGGATCCAATAAAACATTTTATCTTTATATGAAACTTCAACGCTTCGGTAGATTGTGCCATAGAATATTCTGTGTCTATCTTGAGAGAAAAGGATGGCACTGTGCTGCTGTCACACCAGCATGTAAAAGCTATTACAGACATATAAAGCCAATTAACAATCAGGATGGTGCTGTGTGGTACGAGGAGTCCAGACAAGCAAAGGTGCATGTGCAGAGGAAGGAGGCACTGCCTTCAGCCTAGGTGATCAACTCTGAGCCCCCCCCTTTGAAGGCAGGGGGCTGCTGACAAGGGGCAGGAAAAAGCTGGGATGGCTGGAGGAGTCTAGGTGCATTTGTGTGCAATAAGCAAACCGGTTGGGTTGAAGGGGGAATCACAGCAGGAAGCAGAGGAGACGTTTGGAAAAGCAAGCAGCTGTGAAGTTTTGGTTACTTGCTTTAATTATACTCCAAGGGGATACAGGCCTAGAGAACCAGGATCCGGCTTCCCAGTGGACTTCTTCCTCTCCCATGAGCCCCCAGATCCCACTATCATTGGTAGGGTCTCTTTTCCCCAAACTCCTCCTCAAAATGATCCACTTACCACACAGAAAAGTGCAGTGGCTCTAGTGTTGTGAGAGGGGATCATATTCAGAGTCCAAAGTCTTACAGGCTGGTGCAGTGGAAAAACAGAACCCACACTCAGGAGGTCTGGGGTCTAGTCTATGTTTAGCTTGTTAAGCCCTTGAGAAAATCATGTTACCTTTGAGTCTCAGTCTCCTTGTCTACCACCCAGGAATCACAAAGCTTATCACAGAGGCTTGCTGGGTTGGCCTGGGGATGGCAAGACACACAGAATGCCCTTGCTCTTGTATGGCATCTACTTGTGCTGGCTAAATGGCTGACCCCTCTCCTTCTTCCTGCCTTTGATCTCCTTTCCCAGGTTCAACACTCTAGCATTACTTAATGTAGAAAGAGCAAGTAAGTGCTTTCAAACAGAAAAGGCAGCAGAGGTGGGTTGGAAAAGATCATTTATCTTCCTTATGAGGGATTATCTCCTTGGCAGATGGCCTCAGCTTCTCCTACTCTTACTTTTTCTTTTTAAATCCTTACCCAAGGTAATGTTTTTATTGATTTGAGAGAGAGAGGAAAGGAGAGGGAGAGGGAGAAGGAGAGAGAGAAACATTAATGTGAGAGAGAAATATCGATTGGTTGCCTCCTCTACGCACCCTGACCAGGTATCGAACCCACAAGACAACACTCCAACCAACCCAGCCACTCAGCCAAAGTTCCTACTCTTACTTTTTTAAAAATATCACTTTTAGTTTTTAACACTTTAAATGTTATTCTGCACACACTCCATGACTTCATTTCCATTTTGAGTTCTGAAGCTCCAAACCAGACTGTGTTTCCTAAAACTAGATTTAATAGGTGAGAAGATTGTTACATGGACTAATCTTGGCATTTTGCAGAGTGTACAAAACTAAAAGCAGCACGTTATGTAATGTTTTGTAGAAGTGCTTTGCTGTTGGTTCTCCTCAGAGGAGGCAATTAAATATGTTTTCTAGAGCCCTGGCTGGGTCGCTGAGTTGATTGGAGCATCATCCCATACACCAAAAGGTGGGTTTGATTCCCGGTCAGGACACATATGAGAGGCAGCTGTTGGATGTTCCTCTCTAACATCGATGTTTCTCTTCCTCTCTCTCTCCATTCCTCTCACTCTAAAACCAACTTTTAAAAAAGGCTTATCCTTGGGTGAGGATTAAAATAAGAAATGTTAAAAAAAAAAAAAATGTTTTCTAGAAAGGCAAAGCCCCAGAATCAGGCTGGGAAATGCTCTCTAATAATGTGTTGTGATTCTGGGCACACGAGAGGGCTTGAGAAAGATTTCAAGCTTGGATCCTAAATTTCTAGTCCAAATTCTTGTTATTTCATTGGGTTGTGAGTTCCTTTAGGGCAGGTACCATGTTTTAGCCATTTTTGTACCCCCAGAATATAGCACCTAGAGGCATCCACTACATCTTAGTTGAGTGAACATCTATATCAACATCTACCCAAAATAAGGCAGAAAACATGGATCCATAGACTTCTGGAACCTGGCACCACCAGACCAGGAGATAGAGGATTTCAGAATACAAGTTCTATCAGTGAGCCTCTGCCAGTGAGACCTAGGGTAGCATCAGCCAAAAGATATGGATTGCAAGTGTGTGTGTTGCTAGACTTCCAGCTCCAACCAAATGGAGGAAGTACATTGTACCCTCTCTCCCACTGATTACAACTAATCACTCTGAACAAAAAAAAAAAAAGCAATTAATTGAGGACTCTGAAAAATAAACAAAAACAGGTGGATTGGGAAGAGAACTCAATCATGTGACCAATATGATGGCAGTGAATTTCCTGGACTTTTTCTCCTGGCTTTGGTCTGAGGCTGAGCTGAGCAATGAAATTGCCCAGCGGTCAGACACAACTGCAAGAAGCAGCCCAGCTTTCTGACAAGATGACCTCAAAATGGGGCCCCAGCAGGCCAGAGAGTGTGGGGGGGAAATCCTTGTTCTTTTTCCCCATTTATTTTTCTGTCCATTCAGCCTCAAGGCCAGATGCAGCCCGTGACAGCACTGCCACCAGGGCCACATCTTGGGCACCTGAAATCCCTGAGGCAAACCTGTGCCGCTGGATACGGGAACCTGGCAAAGGGCTGCTGCTAGGTGAAGAGTTTGAAGGGAGTCATTTTTTCTCTCTTTACTTGCCACTTTGCCCTGAGGGCCAGCTCAGCGTCATGAAATTTTGTGATATCATCAGTGACTATAACTCTGAGAGAGACCTCCATCTTTCTAGCCAGGAGACCTGGGAAAGGGGATCCTGGGAGCTGAATACTGTACTGTGAAGGGATCTGCAGAGGAAAGAGTGGGAGAAAGGAGTTCCATATATGAACCAACTTACGCCCTGGGCTGACCTCCAGGCCGTGCATGTGCAAAACACATGTGAACAACACAGCAGAGCCTTTGAAACCTGCCTGCGCTGGCAGTGGGACCCCTACCTATGGAAAGGAAGGCAGGGCTTGCCGTCTGAACTTAACCAGTTTGCTTGCATGTTGAAACAAAGCAAAAAACATCAACATGCTCTGATTTTCACAGGTCCCAGAATCTCCTAACTTTCCATTAAAAATGCCCTGGATACAATGTGAAATTATCCAGCATGATAAGAACCAAGGCACTAACCAGTTCTCAAGGGATAAGACAAGACAATGTTGTAATTACTAGAAAAAAGATTGTAAAACAGCTATTATAACCATTCTTTATGGCATAAATGTAAAAACTCTTGAAATAAATTGAAAGATAGAAGTTCTCAGTGGAGAAATAACAAACTAATTGTTTTGAAAAAACAAATGGAAATTTTAGAAGTGAGAAAAACAATTTCAGAAATTTTAAAATCAGTAGATGGGTTCAATAGCAGAATTTAAATGATAGATCAATTGAAATTATACGGTCTGAAGAACAAAGAACAGAGAGAAAAATGGGGAAAAAATGAATAGAGAGCCAGGGATCTGTGGCACAATATCAAATGGTCTAACTTTCACATCATTGTAGTGCATAAGGGAAATGAGGAAGATTGATATAGAAAAAATATTTGAAAAAATAGTGGCCGAAGATTTCCCAAATTTGGTGGAAGATATCACTTTACAGATTCATGTAGCTCAGCAAACCTCAAGCAAAATAAACA
Source organism: Furipterus horrens (assembly GCF_987537825.1). Lineage (NCBI taxonomy): Eukaryota > Metazoa > Chordata > Mammalia > Chiroptera > Furipteridae > Furipterus > Furipterus horrens. The sequence goes on from NW_028327173.1 coordinate 156,179,488, forward strand.
TAAAACTGAATTGTACATCCTCCCACTTCCTGTCATGTCACTACCCAATGTCCTCCTCATCCTTACCTGCCTGGACCTTGAAAACACCTAAGTTTTTGATCCTGGGTTAAGGGAAGAAGCACATGAATAGGGAGTCAGATACCTGGGCCTTAATTTCAACTCACTGATTCTGGTGTGACACCCAGGAAAAGACAGTTCCTTGCCTGGGCCACAGTTCCACATCTGGAAAATCTCAAGCCCAAACTAGAGGGTCTTCTAATTCCCTTCTAGCTCTAAAATATCACCCACTAGCAGTTCCTACATGGACTTTTTCTGTTCAAAAATGATAACTATATCAAAACAATGCTGTGAAACAAGAAACCACTTTCCTACCAAGAGTCTTTCTGCGCTTTGTGATGGTGCAAGTGGAAGTGGAGATGCTCACAGAACACGACCAGAAATGTTTGGTAGCAACCAGTGGAGGTCAGCTTTCCCCAGTAGCTACCTACAGAGCCCCTCAAGCTCCACAGGAAGCCCAGAATTCATTGTGGAGGAAAGGAAGCTCTGCAGAAAACTTTACTCCCAATGAACGCATTTCCAATTTCATCATGTTTATCAGAGGCTTTGGAATGGAATGGAACTCCCCCATTGCTCCAGATTCCTTGGCTGACGTCAAGTCTGTCGGAACACATTAATTCTCCTCTGTCTGTACACACAGTAATAACTGCTACTTGTATAGCACTTTACAGTTAACAGAGCAGTTCTCGTTTTATGCTTTACATCAATCATCTCATCCTCCCAACCACCATCCTCTGAGGAAGGTAGTAGCTTCTGTTTTCTCAGAGCAAATAGTCTGAGAGAGGTTAAGAGTTTTACTCCAGACCACCCAGCAGTAAGCTGGAGAAAGCACCAACAATTCTGACTTTTTAATTTTGTCTTCCTTTCCTACTGCCAAGAACCAGAGGCCCTGGGCAAGGCTGGAGCCAAGCTATGAGCAGCAGCTTCTGGGCGAGGGACCTGCTACCCTATGTTTGAAGGGCAGGCTGTAGTAAATTAGATTCTCAGCTAATTCGTCCCAAGAAGAACATAGTGTTGAGTTGCTGCAAGACACACTATCCCTCTCCAGTTCCCTCATTTGCCTCTAGCCAATCTGCTTGGCATGGAGAGGCTCTCTGGTATTAGACGCAGAAAGTTCTGCAGCCCCACACCCCACCTAGGATGGCTCTTTTGAAAATGTCTTTCCTCCCTGTCTCCAGCCGCCTGTGCATATACTTGGCTTTAAGTCAAGTAGGCTTGGAAATTGGTGATTGCTTCGGGTTTTGCCATTGAGGGGCTTTGCTGCTTGGCCTCACATCTGCTTCTGCTTAGCTCTCCTTTCTGCCAAGGAATTGCCATTCCCTCCCATTCTCACACATTCATTCAGCCTCCATTCTGCACTGATGTCCCGAGGTCATCCTCCCCTTCCTGCGTGAGCCATTTTCAGCTCATCTATTCACACAATGGCTTTTCATTTTCATGAAAAATACAAAGTAGTCCTTTTGAGTGTGATAATTCTGAATCATTGCATACTGTCATTAGAACAAAAGGAAGTCAAAAGGTGGGCGAATTCACATTATCTAGAAAGGGAATAGGCTTTCCTTGTTTTTCCCTTAATGACTCATTCAACCTCATTCAAAGCTGAGTAGTCTTGGCCATGGAACAGGGGGCTGGGGGTGGAGGGAGCAGAGTGTGGGCACCACCTAAGCTGTGGCCATGGACCCGAACTGCAGGAGCCATGTCCATGTGGCATGGAGTAGGCAAAAGGGTCTGAGAAAATGGAGTGGTAACATGGTGCCAGGTGAAGCCCTTGCTCACCTCTGGACCTGTCTGTTTTCCCCTCTGTAAAAACCTCAAAAGGCTCACACAACAGTGAGTTGGGAAGGGGGTTCACAATCTCACTGTTTTCCTGAATCACTGTGCTTCCTTACTTGGGCACTGGAACTCGGATTCAGGAGAGGAGGTCAACCCTCACCTGGCTCAGGTACCTGGAGAGGTGAAGGAAGGAGGCTTTGGGACCAGACACACTTAGGTTTGGATCCTGCCTCTGCCACTTCCTAGTAGTGTGACCTTGGTATAAGTGCTTAACCTCTCTGTGTCTCAGTGTTCTTGCGATAAAGAGGGAATAGTAATACGTACTTTCCCTGATAAGGTCGTGGTGAGGAGAAAACATAACATCTGCAAAGTGCCTAGCACGCTTGCCGCAGTCACCTCCTGGGCTTCCCTGACTCACACGCAGGCCGTGTGGGACAGTGGACAGATAGGGTGGGCGGTCCCGGACAGTTGTTTAGTCGCCCTCACCCCTTTGCTTTCTCCTGCCTCCCTAATCTATCACCAGTGAATTTCCTGTCACCCCTTTACCTCTTCCCCTTTGATTCTGATGTATAAAATAAATGGTAAAACCGTCACTTTCCAGAGCATTTTTCTCAATGTGTTGAGATTTTGCTTCTCAGCAGTTGTCATCAGTTTGGTTCAAATAAACTCATAAAAATTATCTCTACGTTTGGACATTTCTTATGTTGATACAAAGAACTCTGTACCAGGGCAGTGGCACTCATCTCCCCAGTCCTTTCCTTCAGCAAGAATTTTAGTGGCACCCCCACCACCCCCCAACTGAGAAAGAGTTTTTCGTGGCTCTCCAAAGAAAACCACATCCACAACATCTCTGAGACAAACCACACACTGTTCCGCCTCAGTACTGTTACTTCTGTCATTATTTAACCTGGAATGTTCTTTCCATTCACCAAAATTCTATTCATATACAAGGCCCAGCTCCAGTCCCAACTCTTCCAGGAAGCCCTCCAAAATTTTCCTAGCCCACAGCAATTATCCCCTTCTCAAACCACAAGGTCTTTTTGTTTGTGTTTCTGTTTTTCGCTTCCTTATGTTCCAAATCGCTGATTTGATTCTCATCTTCATCCACTCTACTGTTGATGCCCTGTAAATTGTCCTTTATATTTTCTTTCTGAATAGCTCTTATTCTGTGGCTTTGTTTGTTAGTATCTTTGTTATTTTCTTTTTTCTTTCTTCATGAATGTTGGTTTTCTCCATCGTTCTCATTTCTTCCAATTAGTCACCAAAACCTGTTGCCTGTACCTCTCAGAGATCTCAAATCCATCAATTTCTTCCCACCTTTCAGGCCATTTTCTGGTTCAGGCCACCATCACTGCCATAGCCTCCTAAGTGGTCTCTCCACATCTAGACCCGCCCCTCTTGCCAGAGGCCTCTTTCTAAAATACAAATCTGCCTCAAGCCCTTTATCCCACTAGCTTCAAGATAAAATATAAACTCTTCAATATATCTTTTGAAGTCCTTCATTTACTGGTCCCTGCCCACCTTTCCAGCCCCATTTCTCATTGACCCCCACACCCTATTCCACCCCCATCAGCAAGGCCTGCCCCACCCTAGTCATTAAAAAAAAAAAAAAAAAAAACCTTCTCAGCTCCTCACAAACCCACTCTCTTTTGGACATTCTATCTGGAATACTCTTCCTTCCCACCCACCAGGCACTCACTCGTCCCACATGTACTCAGTCTTCAGGCCTCCAATAGTTTTTCACTCACTACGTATTGATCCCCCCACACCCCAGTCTAGGTGACAAAGTCAGAGTGCCTTGTTCCCTCCCTATAACTGCACTTAAAAAGAAAAAATCCTCACCTGAGGATATGCTTTATTGACTTTTAGAGAGAGTGGAAAGGAGAGAGAGAAACATCCATCTGGGAGAGAAACATTGATCAGTTGCCTCCCATACGTGCCCAAACCAGGGATTAAACTCAAACACTTTGATGTACAGGGTGATGCTCCAACCAACTGAGCCACCTGGCCAGGACCCAGTGACTACACTTTTAATTCTACTTTGCAGTTGCCAGTTTACTGGTCTCTGGCCCTGACTAGACTATAAGCAATTTTAGAGCAGGAACCATATCTACACACTTTACTATTGTATTCCCAGTCCTGGACCCAGTTCCACTTTTAGTAGATGCTTTAAAAGTAATATTTGAGTGAATGAATGAAAAGAATAAATTTGTACATCCAAATCCTTAAGGGCAACAACCATTTCTTACACATCTCAGTATCTCCTTTTGGTGGCTAATTGAGGGTCCTATGTACTCTACATGCAAAAGCCTTTTAGCAAAAAGGCTTTATTATTTAAACAACATACTGCTATACTCCTGAAGTTCCCCTCTCTCCAGATTGAAGGCTTTTGAACTGTGTGCTAGGAGGAATGCAGCTGAAAACATGGTGGCCCAGCTCTTCCTCCAAGCATTTGGGACAAGCAGAGTCCCCAGCCAGAGTTGGGAGACCCACCGAGCTCAAGGCCTTCAGAACCTGAATGAGCCACTCATCAAGGAAGAACAGGGAAAGGCCTTGGACGAGCCTCAAAACTCTTAAGTCCTGGCTTCTTCATTAATCAGCTCTCTGACCACAGGCAAATCACTTAGCAAATATGAAGTTTGGCTTCCTCATTGGTGGCATGTGGTAAGGGGAAGGACTGATGTTTTACCTTTACTTACACATCTGAGTTATCAGTCTATGAAAAACATGTTACTACATCCTCACTAGAGGTGAAAAAGAATTAGGGTGTTTCCATCCTAGCGATCAGGGCATCCATATATTTTTAAAATAAGTGGATATTTTATAATAATCTCATACATGATATGGGGCTTTCAGCTTGGTAGTAAATTGTCATAATTTTTATTCTTTTGATAACTGTGGCAGAAACAACTATTTGGGTATGCCAATATTCATTCTCCTCCCTCCCTTTATTAGAAATGGATCTGTTAAAAGCTATATTCTATAGCCTCCCTTGCAGCTAGAATGACTATGTGACTAAGTTCTAGCCAATAAGATATGAGAAGTGTCATGTATAACATCCAGGTTGCCTCCCTGAAGGAACAGGATACATTTTGCACCCTGTCTCCTCTACTTACTTCTGGCTGAATGAAACAAGATGGAAACTTCTCAGTCATAGTGGACCGTGAGGTGATGTGCTAAGAAGGGTAAAGAAGCAAGGTAGAAGCGACCTGGGTCCCTGACATCTGGAGTCACCACCCCAGTCTGGGCTGTCTTCTGTTGGACCTCTTTGTCATAAGAGAGAAATAATTCCTATTTAACCTATTCTTATTTTAGTTTTTCTGCCATATGTAATCAAACCTAATTCTAATTGATAAAATAAGCATCTACTTTGTGCAAGACCCTGTGCTAGATGCTGCGAGGGATACAACGGTGTATACGTTTGACACATGAGGACTTGGACAAGGTTCTGTCTGGGTATGAAGTAAATGCTAAGGTGGGTTTGGCTTGGCAAGGCCATGTGAGCATGAAGAGGAGTTATAAGAGATGAGGCCAGGGAATATGATGGAAGGAGCTTGAATACCAGGCTAATGAGGTTGGACTTGATCCTGTGAGAAACACAGAGCCAACGACCTGGCACCAAATTTGCAAATGAAGAAATTTAGGCTTCATCTGGTTACAGTACTTGTCCAAGGTCACCCAGCCAAGGAGTGGCAGATCCAATCTCAGTTCTTCTGACGTGTAGCCAGTGCCATCCCACAATTTGGTACTGCCTTTGAGAGAATTCTGGGGCAGAAAGAGTAGGAATGGAGGCTTTTCACTTTGACACAACCAGGGAACTAGACTGCATCCCTCACCCCAACAGACCCTCATACCTCTAAGAGGAAGTTTCAGGGGGTTCCAGAAATCTAGGGTCCAGACCTACCTTTAAGTCAGAGGACACATCCTGGGCACCCTGCTTAGCCACCCCCATGAGGCTATAGAGGCCAGGGTAGTGCTTTGCTATGTACTAAGTGCCCATATGTTAGACATCGCACTGGGCACTCCATGTACATTACCTCTATGTAATTTTCTGCCCTTAACAGCCCAACAGGAAAGTTATATACCACCCCTATTTTATAATGACAATGAAGAAACTGAGGCTCTAAGAAATGAAGCCGCCTACCCAAAGTCACTCAGCTACTGGCAAACTTGAGGTAAAAATCCATGTTCGTTCAATTCCAAGGACCCATTCTAATGTCTTCCCAACCCCTGCCAAAGCAGGCAACCATCTCCTGTTCCTTTGCAGATTTCCAGGACTTACCTAGTTTGATGGTTTGACCAGTGTCAAGGATCTCCTGTCAGATTGCAGCCAAGTGCATCCCACCTGCAGTCAGGAGATAGTGTCCCATCCAGGAATTATATATCCTCACCCTGCCCATGATGTCATATGGGTAAGGGAACACCCACTGATGCCGAGACCTCTGTGGACTCAGGCTTCCCAGGGCTCTTAGTCTTGGGTTGTCGTAAGGCAGGAATTTCAGAGTCCTCCCATGCTAGCTTCTGCAGTTCACAGATTGCAATGAGCTGTTTCATAGGATCCAGGACATTCTGTTCCTTGTGTCCTTTCTGTGACTGTCATGGTTAGGATGCATTTGTTATTATTTGCACTGACATTCATTCAATAAGCAACTTGTCACTGGAACTGAATCTCCTATCATCGCCAACATTTGGAAACTCCAGTTTCATTATGCTGGTTATCCAGTGTGCGTCTTCTCAGTAATGTGGTATGTTCAGTCTTCCAATATGAACCACATATTCCCCCAAGCTGACCACACTGGTTTTCCTCTGGAATTTTCACAGGCAACACCCTGAGGTATAGCCTGCAGATCTGATGGTGAGGGATGTACCCTGGTCTCTCTCCATTCACTGACCAACTACCAGCAGCCAAGCACTTTTCCAGGCTTTTCCCTGGATTGTCTGCCTGGTCCACCCTGTTCTTGTCTTGCACAACCTCCCTTCCCATTGGCAAAACTACCACTGTTACTTTCCAGGCTTAGCCTAAGACTCACCCCTACACCCTATTCCCTAATGAGGCTGAAGACGGAATGTGTTCACCTTACTTTATTATAATTAGATATGTTAGGTCTAGTCTAAATCTAGCAGATTTTAATAATTATTAATAGAATATTTGTTACTTCTTTGTAAACACTATAATCAATGTTCTTGTTCCCAGATGCACCACGGAAAACATCTGAAATTAGAGATGAAAAATAATGTAAATTTGTTTATAACAAAGTTTTTTGAAGACATATGCAGATTCTGTCAGAGGCAGAAGCACATGCAATTCTTGTAAGTGCTTTCCTGCAGTGTAGCATGTTGTTATTATATACCTTGTTAACATTCTTCCAGATGGTTCCCATACAATCCTTATAACCTGTCATTGTCATCTGCAAGTGACAGCCAGTTAGTGGTTGAATCCTTGTGACTCTCATTGGCTCACTGCTTCATTGGCTGCAGCAAGCTCGTGAAATCATGCCCTTGATGTTCCATGTATACAACGTTTTGCATTTATACATCCTCCCAGGACGAATAAGCAGTTGGTGGACATGAGAGGACTTTGAAACACTCTCTGCCACTGTACATGGACCACAGCAATGAATGGCAGCCAAAGTCAAACCCAGTTCTACCTTATAATAGTTATGTGATCTCTAGTAGTAGGTCATTTACACTCTCTGAACCTCAGGTTTTTCATCTGTAAAACAGAAATGATAAGAATGCCTGCCCTACTGTGAGAGGTTCAAATGAGATCATGGATGGGAAATCCCTTAGAGGTCACGAAGCAAAACTCCAACATTAGGGTTTTTTATGTGTTTTTTGCATGTTAACTTTTAATCCTCACAATGCTGGGATATAGACGCCATTCCTCCCCTCTTACAGATGGGGAGGCTCAAGGGAAAAAGCACTGGTGGGCCTCAGGCCCGGGCCCAGATCTCGCCGCCCCATGCTCTTCCTCTCTGTGAGAAGGCACTGTCCGTGGTCCCCTCCGTGCCCTCCTCTGTGTCATCTGCATGTTACAGGCAGCATGATATTAAGCTGTTAACCTTAAGTTTGGGAGCAAATCAATTGTTGAGAGCATCACGCTGGGGAGAGGGGGACCAAGGGAAGTGCGAACTAAAGCAGAGTCACTAACATTGGGGGGCCCTAAATGGAATCTGAAGGTCATAGAAAATCATACTTATGCATCTTTGCACCCAGATGAGGTTTGCACTTTTGGATTTGGTGCTTGCCATAGAAGTACATCCTGAAGTTTGCTCCCTTTGTTTCCAACTTGTGGATTTTGTCCTTATAAGCTTCCACTTTCCTCATTCTGTCTGGAGTGGAGCACAATTTGGGTCGCTCTCTGAATCTGCGTCTCTCAGGTCACAACTCCTCTTGCTCATATGAATGCTTCCTTATTACGGTGTACCTGTAATATCGGCTGCCAGAGACCAGCCACGTCCTTGAGCCCTACCCCCACCTCCAGCTGCCTGACTCCCCACAATGTGAGTGTGTTTGCTAAGTCCCTGTAGAGCACCTGCTTCCACCCTTGCCCTGGGCTGAGTGAGAACTTGGGACAGCAGATAGGACTCAGTAGTGCCACCCTGAGAGGCTTGTCATCTGGCTGAGGCAAGACTCAGAGACACAGGTAAGCGACAACAAGATGCAAAACAGCACCAGGTCAGGTGCCAGGTGAGTAGGAAGGACGGAGGCACATTCTCAGATGCTTCATTTGGGGACACTGGTAGTAAGTCCGAAAGCTGTCTGTGGCCCCAGCAAGCCCAAGAGTTACCTGAGTTTGGGGAGACAGAGTATCCGCATCGTTGCCCCTCTTTCCTCAGCCCCACTCCTGAGGTCCCTTGCAGCACTATCTCTTCCTGTCCCCAAGGCCATCTCCTCACTGGTCTACAGGCTCTACAAGGTCAGATAGCAGACAGTTCTGTTGCCACGTGCTCCAGGCCTAGTTCAGAGCCAGTTCTCAGTGAACATCTACAGAACTGAGCGGATATAAACAAGCCAAGGGACAGCACTAGGGGCTCATCCTCTGGTCCCGGAGGCCCGGAGGTGGGACCCTGCCCTGGGAACAGGGAGACCTAGGCCCAAGGGGCTCCCTGGGAGCCAAGAAAGAGAAACACACCCATTCTGTGAACTAAATGGAGAGAAATGTGTTTAGGAAAGAACCCTAATAAATGAAATTCCTGAGCACAGGAGTTAAGTCAGGGAGCACACTCAGGCCCGTGTGTGAGAGGACACAGCCTTGTCAGGAGAGGCCGTCCTGCCACTGGCCAAAACTGGGTTTTAGAGGCAGGGGGCTGCTTCTTGGACTTGAAGTAGACTGAGGGGAGACATGTGAGTGTCTTCCCGCCTCCCTGTGAGGGGGAACTCACCAGCCATTGTTGAGGGTCCTGACCTCTTCAGAGGCAGGCGGCCTAATGCCAGGCACAGTACTCTGCCCGGTCTCTTGCTGAGTGAGCAGAGAGCACGCGGAGGCTTTCTCGGAACCGTGCGGCCCTTACCTGACTTGGCAGCGCAAAGGGAGAACTAGTAGAAGGCTACTCTACGCAACCTCCTCTCTCATTTCGTATACTCTCTTTAGAGAAAGGAACTGCTTTGGTGTTTAGAGAGAAGTTTTATGCAAGAATTTGTTGCTATTGCTGCTGTTAACCACCCAAAGTGTAAAAGCAAACCGGAAATACCCAAATGTCAGCAGCACCACCAAATGGCTTAAAAATATATCCTAGGCCCTCTTCGGTCGTCATGTTTTAAATTTCTGAAAGAATAGAGAACTTCCTGAAGAGAACTTGTCAGAATCTAGTGCTTGACTAAATGATTTCTACCTCCCTCGCCACCTTCCCGTTAGGGTTTTGCAGGCACATCTGATTGCCACAGCTTTGGGTGAAGCTAACTCACTGGGAGGCCTTGGGCAAGTCCCTATCTCTCTGGGTCTCTGTTGCAGAACCTCTAAGTTGCTCTCACAATGTGAAACCCCTTTCAGTTCCATGAATCCCTAAGCAGTGATCCCATCAGGAAACAATGCAGGTCCTAAAGTTAGAGGTCTGCAGGGAGCACATCTCGCTTCTGGCTGAACTGTTCCTAAACTGCGGTTCACACAGAGGCTCCAAACTTTCAAGCTTCCAAAATGGGTCCAAGGAATTCATTGTTTTCTTCTGTACCAAATGACTGCTGGAACCACACGGGCCGTGGACAGGCCTTAGTTGGCCCAGTAGAAAAGGAGGAAGCTGATTTTCTGCCCTCCTGCTTTCTCCCTCAGAGGCCTGGGCCACCTTCTCTGGACCCCGTCCCACACCCCTACCAGCCTTTGACAGGATTTTGGCCAGCCGCATGGGGGTGGAGGCCGTCATTGCCCTTCTACAGGCCACTCCAGAGACCCCGGCCTGTGTGGTGTCGCTGAATGGGAACCGGCTGTGCACCTGCCCCTGATGGAGTATGTGCAGATGACCCAGGATGCCCAAAAGGCAATGGATGAGGGGAGGTTCAAGGATGCTGTACAGCTCAGAGGAAGGAGCTTTGAGGGCAATCTTAATACCTACAAGTGGCTTGCCATCAAGATGCCAGACTCCGGTATCCTAAAGAGTGACTTCAATATGGCTGTCATCACTGTGGGAGCGCCAGCTGCTGGGATGAATGCGGCCATGCGCTCGGCTGTGCGGTTTGGCATCTCAGAAGGACACAAAATATACGCTGTCTGTGACAGCTTTGAGGGCTTTGCCAAAGGCCAGATGAAAGAAATTGGCTGGTAGGATGTCAGAGACTGGACCGGACAAGGCGGCTCCATTCTTGGGACAAAGTGGACACTGCCCGGGAAGTACTTGGAGGAAATGGATGCACAGATGTGCACCCACAACATCAACACACTGCTGATCATCGGTGGGTTTGAGGCCTACCTGGGACTGCTGGAACTGTCAGCCGCCCGGGGGAAACTTGAGGAGTTCTGTGTCCCTATGGTTGTGGTTCCCAGCACCGTATCCAACAATGTGCCAGGGTCTGATTTCAGCATTGGTGCCGACACTGCTCTGAACACCATCACTGACACCTGTGACTGTATCAAGCAATCGGCCAGCGGGACCAAGCACTGCGTGTTCATCACCGAGACCATGGGCGGTTACTGCGGCTACCTGGCTAACATGGGGGGCCTGGCAGCTGGTGCCGATGCAGCCTACATCTTTGACATCAGAGACCTGCAGGCCAACGTGGAGCACCCGACAGAGAGATGAGAACCACCATTCAGAGGGGACTCGTGCTCAGAAATGAGAGCTGTAGTGAAAACTACACCACAGACTTCATCTACCAGCTCTATTCAGAAGAAGGCAAAGGGGTGTTTGACTGCAGGAAGAAGGTGCTGGGCCACATGCAGTGGGGTGGAGCACCTTCCCCATTTGACAAAAAATTGGGAACCAGAATCTCTGCCCGAGCCATGCAGTGGGTCACCACACAACTGAAGGAGGCTCAGGGGACAGGGAAAGGTTTGGAACCAATGACCCCATCTGTGTGCTGGGAATATGCAAAAGACACCTTGTTTTCCAGCCTGTGGCAGAGCTGAAGAAGGAGACAGACTCTGAGCACAGAATTCCCAAAGAGCAGTGGTGGCTGAAGCTCCGGGCCCTCATGAAGCTCCTAGCCAAGTACAAGGCCAACCCTGAGGCCTCTGACCTGGGCCAGCTGGAGCACATTCCCCGCAGCCACGTGGAGCCTGCAGCCATCTAGACGCCACTGCCCACCAGTGATGCTTCAGACTTCCTCTTTACCACCGTTTTTGTAACACTTAAGTTAATTATCAGCACTTTACGTGAGTGCGGTTGACATTAGTCCCTGATGACAGGGCAACCGTCCTGTGCCCTTCACAGCCCACTGGTCCTGAGACTCCAGTGAGTTGTCTGCTGTATCGCATACTCTGTCTCCTGCTTTAAAATGAGCATTTCCAGTGGAATTAAAAATTTGGCTAAAACTAACAAAAAAAAAAAAAAAAAAACAAAAAAAAACAATAAAATATTCTTGTGTGAGGGGGGATAAAAAGAACCAAGAGAGGAAATGTATTGTGTCATGGGGGCCTTCCAACACCACAGTTTTGGATTTGGGTGTGGCTGTACCCTTTGTGTCCAAACTCTGTGCTCTTAGGAAATTTATTTAACCAATGAAATCTAGTCTCTATGACTATAAAATGGCTCTGGAGCCACTCACCTACCCCAAGGTGATAATGTGAACATGCTTGCAAACTGTGAATCTCAGCACAGATCTCCACAGCCACGTTCTAGCCCCCACCTCCTCTGCCTGCGTGTCTGGTACCACCCCACCCCCTAAGTCGCCTCCATCCTAGCTCCCCCTCTAAGGAGCCCTGCAGAGAAGAGGGAGGGAGGGAGGGAAAGATGTCCAAGTTTTCCCAATCTACTCTCTCCACACTTCATCCCCTCCCCACTTCCTAATCACCACAGGGACTCCGAATGTTGTTTTGTGTGTGGATGCCCTCTCCCCACAAGAAAACACTCCAAATCTCTGAAACCCACAGGCGAATTTCCCCTCAGGGTTTCTGACACCATCTGTAACAGGAGACTGTGTGCGGGGCAGGAGGGAGGAGGCTCTGTGCAGAGCATTTCCGCTTCGAGGACAAAAACAGGAGACATAAGGGTGTCTTGCTATTTTTTTAACCTACACAAAAATGCGTCCCTTCTGACATTGTTCACAGCATCTCTCAGCTCCTGGAGGAGAGGGCAGTGTGGTGACAGACTTGGGTTCATTTTGATTCAGGCAGCACATGGATGGGGCCATTGCCACATATTCCTCTCAGTCAGAGGGCAGCCCTCCAGCCTCCCACTGGGCGGACACTCTCCTTATTTAAATGTAGACACTTCTTGTCATTTCCAAAGATTAACATTGATAAAGTCATAACTTTTGGGGGGTTATTCTAGTTATTCTTAATTGCCATTAAGCTTATAGGTAACAATGTGTTCCCAAATAAATTTGGAAATTATTCTAAAAATGCTAACATAGAAATAAGAGCAAATAAAATGACAATTCACGGGACATTAGCACACTGTAAAGTGAAGGACTATCATGTTTATTGAGCCCCAAGCTGATGACATCGTCATGCATGCTCAGTGACAAGGTCACACACCGACCAGTGCTAGGTTAGAACCCAGTTTTCTAAGCCAGCCTGTGAGTGGTTGAAAACAAAACAGCAGTAAAATAATATAAACTAAAAGATAATTATGAGCCAAAAATGGGGCAAATTTAAAGCTGGTTTAAAACTAAACACCAATTTAAATATAACTGGAAACCCATTTAAGATGTCAACTGTTCTGGAGTGTTTACTGTCAGCTGTAGGGATCCCAATGGGTCATAATTCTACAGAGGAAATAATAATATATTGGGATAAACAAGGATCAGAGGCAAAACAATGAAAAAAACACTGGGGCTTTTGTTTAACACAAATTGAAGTGAGAAATGGAGCTGTAACCTCATTGGTGAAAATGATGAAGAAGAAGAAACAGAGGAAGAAAACAGGTTTTTCTTCCCTACCCACAAAAGGGAATTAAATGCCAGTGATGAGAAAAACAACATAATTAAGAATTTCTGAGCCCAGATAAACTTTCTGAGTTTGCCCGGGGTGGGTGCCCAAACCAGACTGCTCCAGGACAAGGCCCGTATAGTGGCTCTGAAAAGCGAGCTGAGGACAGATGCTCTGTGGGTGCTTGTTGCTGGCAGGGTGAAGAGGTTGTGAGGACTGAGAAGGCCAGGAAGAAAGGCTTCATTGTAACCACTTCGACTTCAGCCTGAAGATATTCACCTCCTCCACCATCTGCTTTCTCTGCTGTATCATCTTGGGCTAGCAGTATGACGCTAAATCATGGGACCTGTGCCTCATACTTATCCAGTGAGTGATTAAGAGAATTCCTGAAGCACTCTCCTCCCCCATTTTCCCAGCTTGATTTGGGTGGGTGTCCAAATCAGGTTGCTACAGGATAAGAACCTTTTTTCCTGAATACTGTCAGCTCAATGCTAGCTTATGAATCACCCCCCAGCCATGGCTTCCAAGAGGCCAGAGGCAAAGCTCTTCTAGGAAAACAAAAGAAAAGAAGTGCATCTGAAATATTTAAGTCAAATGTCCAGAATGCCTGAACAATGAGAAATGAGAATAGAGCAAAACAAACAGGAATGTAACATGGACCTTACAGTAAACGAATTCTTACTGGTAGAATTTGCAGCTACAATAAAATGAACAGTATGTCTCAAGTTTAAATATTATACTTATATATCCCAGGGATCTAGAAGTTCACTCAGGGTTTGTTTGCTTGTTTGTTTTAACAGAATTGTCCAAAACCGTGCTAAGTACCTAAAGAAAGAAACAATATGCATGTAAAGACACAGCATTGTCCTTGAAACTCAAAAAAAGCAGGTTGTAGAACAGGACAGAAAATGCCCTTCCTCGAGCTCATTGGCCAGAAATATCAAATTTTGAACCTTGAAGAAAACTTAACAGGAGACCCAGGTTTAAGGTAATAAAACCATCTGACAAAATGAGGCACATGGCCTTGGAAAGGGCCAGTGCAATGGGGGGCTTTAAAGCCTAAGCATCTTTAGCTTCATGGTGTAGCTACCTCTGCCAGTGCCTCACTGTGTAATTCCTTTACATGGATGTTTACTGCGTTTCATTGCCTTAGACGTTTAAACCTGGAAATATGAACTGGCTTGTTCACGGCCATGCAGCTCGTTGCTGGAAAAGTCAAGGAATCAAGCCCAGTCTCTTAAATCGAAATCCAGAACTGTGTTCTCTATACTCATATATTTCCCACAACTTTGTATATACCCTAATCCAAAAGAAGCTCAGATTTCAGGCAGTCAATTAAAGTTCTTAATCTTCTAGCATCTTGAAAGAATAAACGCTTCTAACATTTAGAAGTAAAGTAACCTAGGACTTGGCCTAGCCCTAAACCAACACTGGTGGGTGATACATGGCGCCATATGTCAGGCTGGTGACAGCCCAGGCCTCTCCTATTTGTGCTCATCTCTGTTCTCCATTTCTTCCAGAATCAGGTGCCAGGGCTAATTAAATTCCTGATTAAAGCCCAAGGCACCACTAGGGGTTCAGCTGGTAAGTTGGCTCAGTAGAAAGCATGAAACAGTTGCCTCTATTTGATTTCCAAAGACATTGGGGTTAAATTAGGAGAGCTATATTCCCCCCAAACTATTCATTCATTCATTCATTCACGTTCTTTTTTTTTAAATCCTCACCTGAGGATATGTTCATTGATTTTAAAGAGAGAGGAAGGGAAAGAGGGAGAGAGGGAGAGAGAGAGAGAGAGAGAGAGAGAGAGAGAGAGATTAATGTGAGAGAGAGAAAGATTGATATGAGAGAGAAACATCAATTGGTTGCCTCCCTTGTCCAGACTAGGGATCAAACCTACAACCTAGGTATGTGCCCTGACCAGGGATTGAACCCACAACATTTTAATGTATGGGGCAAAAATCCAACCAACTGAGACACGGGACCAGGGCCATTCATTCACATTCTTAATGAGGATCTCAGGGCAGAGGACACATCAATCTCTCCCCTCAAAGAATTTACAGTCCATTTGAGGAGATAAAAAATAAACTCATAAGAAAGACAAATATCATATGATTTCACTTATATGTGGAATCTAAAAAACAAAATAAACAAATAAAATAGAAACAGACTGTTGGTTGCCAGAGCAGAGAGGTTTGGGGGATTGGTTAAGAAGGGTGAAAGGATTAAGAACTATTAATTGGTAATTACAAAACAGCCATGGGATGTAAAGTACAGCAGAGGTAATATGGTCAACAATATTGTAGTAACTATGTATAGTGACTGATAGGTACTTGAAATATTGGGGGGATCACTTTTGTAAAGTATATGATTGTCTAATCACTCTGCTGTACACTTGAAACTAATACAAAATAGTATTGAATGTCAAATGTAATTGGAAAATAAAATTTAAATTTAAAAAGTTTTAAAAATGGACTCATGAGAAGTTAAGGTAGAGCATGGTAAGCAGATCAGCGGAGCAAAAAGAAAGATTCCTTAAGGTGGCGCTAATCCTGGTGGACTTCATGGAGGAGGCAGAGCCTGTAAGCTTCTAGGAAGAACTAGACATGGAGCCTCTTGATACTTCCATTCCTTGTTTGAGCAAAGAAATATCTCAGTGACACTGAAAAGTAGAACACATCAGCCAGTTGCCAAGAGATTTGTTAATTTCTCATGTTTCTCCAAAGTAGAAGATAAAGTTATTGGGGACCCAGTCTCCTTACAGTACATATGCCACTTGGGGCCAGGTTTGGGATGACAGATAGATGAGCATTTCTTCAGAAGCACTGGCTCACTTAGAACAGTGGCTCTCAACCATCTTAGACCCAGTGCCCCTTTCTATAACAAATTGTAGTTCTCCCTTCATTATGCTCAAATGAGAACCATAGCTAATATTATCTGCCTACACACAAAATTCCCCATCTGAAATCCATAATTTCAAAACAATCAAAATAATTCATTCACTGTGCTATAATCAAGGAACAAAGAGAAGCAATCTTATAGTAAAATAATAAGTATTTCAATACCTGGAAAATGTACAAAACTACACTGGAAGACCAAATGAGTAGTTAGATGTCTGCACCTAGGTGCAGACTCACCCTGAATGAGATACATAATTGCACAGATTCCTGTGTTTTAATGGCCACTCGCATACTGTAATTGGCATTGACATTCACAGTATGATTATTGAAAGTAGTGAACAGTAACGTTACTGTAAAATTAATCCTCAGTAAAGTTTCTCCTTCACTCAGTTTTGTACCTTCTGTATGTACCTCCTTCACTCAGGTTTGCATTCCTGAAAAATTCAATGTTTGTTAAAACTGCAAAAAATTATTTGTATAAAATGGTGTAATTATAAACGGGATTTTCACAGACATCAACATCCAGTGGGACGATTGAAAGCATGCAGAACAGCCCCTTGGGGTGCAGGCTGTCCTGATCACTGCAGAACATCCAGCATCTCTGCCCTCATCCACAATATGCCAGTGGCACCCCCCACTCCCAGCATTGTTACAAATGTCTCAAATTCCAAAAAATGCCTCTTTGCAGGTGGAACCACACTCACTGGGAAGCTTAAATTAGAGGATTAGAAGGCAGGTGTGTGTATGCGTTATGTGTTCTATGTTGTGTCTGTATGTGTGTGTAAGTCATATGTGTTTTCTAAAACCTGCAGTTAGGGGTCACCTATTGTCACCCTATTGCCCCCTGTGATGGTTAATTTTATGTTTCAACTTAACTGGGCTGTGGGATGTCCAGATATTTGATCAAACTTATTCTGGGAGTTCATGTGAGTGTGTTTTGAATGAGATTAACATTTTTGTTTTGTTTTTTCATTTCTCGATCTTTGATATGTGTTTTTTTAAATACATTTTATTGATTATGCTATTACAGTTCTGCCAATGTTCCTCCTTTGTCCCTCTCCACCTGGTAACTCCCATTCTCTCTGGCAATCTCCCCCTACTTAGTTCTTGTCCATAGGTCATGCAGGTAAATTCTTTGCCTACTCCACTTCCTATACTGTTCTTAACATCCCCCTGTCTATTCTGTACCTACCAATTCATACTTCTTAATCCCTGCATCTTTTACCCCATTCTCCCCCTTATCCCTCCCAATTGATAACCCTCCAAATGATCTCCATATCTATGATTCTGTTTCTGTTCTGCTTGTTTGCCTAGTTTGTCTTTTAGTTCAATTGTTGATAGTTGTGAATTTATTGCCACTTTAATGTTCATAGTTTTGATCTTCTTTTTATTAAATAAGTCCCTTTAACATTTCCTATAATAATGGATTGGGGATGATGAACTCCTTTAGCTTTACCTTGTCTGGGAAGCACCTTATCTATCCTTCCATCCTAAATGATAGCTTTGCTGGATAGAGTCATCTAGGTTGTAGGTCCTTGCTTTTCATCACTTTCAATACTTCTTGCCAGTCGCTCCTAGGCTGCAAATTCTCTTTTGAGAAATCAGCTGATAGTCTTATGGGAACTCCTTTGTAGGTAACTACCTGCTTTTCTCTTGCTACTTTTAAGAGTCTCTCTTTGTCTTTAACCTTTGGCATTTTAATTATGATGTGTCTTGGTGTGGTCCTCTTCGTGTCCATCTTGTCTGGGACTCTCTGTGCTTCTTGGGCTTGTATGTCTATTTCCTTCACAAATTAGGGAAGTTTTCTTTCATTGTTTTTTTTTTTTTTTCAGATAAGTTTTCAGTTTCTTGCTCTTCCTCTTCTCCTTCTGGCACCCCTATGATTTGGATGTTGGCACATTTAAAGTTGACCCAGAGGCTCCTTAGCCTGTCCTTGTTTTTTTGGATTATTTTTTCTTCTTGCTATTCTGATTGAATGGTTTTTTTTCTTCCATATGTTCCAAATTATTCATTTAATTCTAGGCTCCATCCATTCCATGGCTGGTTCCTTGTAAATTGTTCTTTTTTTGTTTTTAAGTATATTTTATTGATTGTGTTGTTACAGTAGTTCCCTTTTTTTCCCCCTTTGTTCCCCTCCACCCAGTACCCCCCCTTCCCTCCAGCAATCCCACCCCACCTTAGTTTACATCAATTGGTTGTGCATATAAGTTCTTTGGCTTCACCCTTTTCTATATTATTAACTTTCCCCTGTCTATTTTGTACCAACCGATTATGCTTCTTAATCCCTGCACCATATCCCCATTTCTCCCCCTCCCATTCCCAGCTGATAACACTCCAAATAACCCCCATACCTATGATTCTGTTCCTATTCTGGTTTGCTTAATTGGATTTTGTTTTTATTTTTTAGATTCAGTTGTTGATAGCTGTGAATTTGTTGTCATTTTAGTGTTCATAGTTTTGATCTTCTTTTTCTTAAGTAAGTCTCTTTGACATTTCATATAATAATGACTTGGTGATGATAAGTTCCTGTAGCTTTACCTTGTCTGGGAAGCACTTCATCTGCCCTTCCATTCCAAATGATAGCTTTGCTGGATAGAGTAGTCCTGGTTGCAGGTTGTCTTTCATCACATTGAACACTGCTTGCCAGTCCCTTCCTGCCTGCAAAGTGTCCTCTGAGAAATCAGCTGATAGTCCTATAGGCACCTCCCTGTAGGCAATTCTCCGCCTCTCTCTTGCTGCTCCCAGGTCTCTCTCTTTATCTTTTACCTTTGGCATCTCAGACATGATGCATGCTGGTGTGGTCCCCTCTGGGTCCTGCTCACCTGGGACCCTCTGTGCTTCCCAAACCTGTATGTCCATTTCCTTTGCAAACTTTGGGAAGTTTTTCTCATTTTTTTCAATTCTTGCTTCCTCATTGTGCAAAGGTTGACTGGTTTTTTCTTCCTTACGTTCCAAATCATTGATTTGAATCCCGGTTTCCTTCCCTTCACCATTGGTTTTGTGTGGATTTTCCTTCGTTTAACTTAGCATAGCCTTCACTTCTTCTCTTATGTGTTTGCCGTACTCAAGCATATCTGTCAAGCCCTTGAGCATCTTTCTCACCGGTGTTTTGAATTCTGTGTCTGTTAGGTTGTCTATCTCTTCATCTGTTAGGTTGGCTATCTCCTTGTCACTTAGTTCTCCCACTAGAACCTTGATCCATTCCCCATTTTGGGCCATACTTCTCTGTCTCCTCATTCTGATAGGCTCCTGTGTTTGTTTGCCTCCACATCCCAAGTAGAGCGGTTGCTCCTGTTAAATGTAA
The DNA here is from genome assembly GCF_987537825.1 of Furipterus horrens. Lineage (NCBI taxonomy): Eukaryota > Metazoa > Chordata > Mammalia > Chiroptera > Furipteridae > Furipterus > Furipterus horrens. The sequence continues at coordinate 156,199,040 of NW_028327173.1, forward strand.
GGGGCGGAGCCTTAGTGATTCATCAGTACAGGGTGACCTGTTTCACCATGTTTGTGGTGCTGTATGTGGGGGAGGGGTCCAAGAGGGAACAATCTACCTGCCCAGCACTCGCCCCCTTTCCAGGCACTTCCGCACCTAACTCGAACCCCTCTAGCTGCTGCCTTGGCTGTCGTTCCCAGAGTGAGTGGGTCTGTGGACATTCTAGGACTGTGGGTGCCCTTTAAACAAGCGGACTTTGCTGAGAGACCGGCAGTTTCTGCCTCCACCCCAACCCTCACTGGTATGCACAGTCAGAGGCAATGAGGCTTGATTTTCCCTGGTGCTGGGACCGTGGACTGCAAGGTCCAGTGAGGAGTTGGGAACGCTCCCCAGGTGTCCCTCCTGACTTTTTAAAATGCGTGATGTGCTTTCCACTGGCCTGCTACTGCTGCCACTACTGCCACCACCACACCGTGTCCTCTCTGCCCCAGCTCCGCCCTTTCCTACCTGTCTGGGTGAGTATTTCTTCTTTATATCTTTGTTTGCTGGACTTCCGTGCAGTTTGATTTTCTGAAACTTCTGTTTGTTTCCAGTTTTGAGGTACTTGTATTCCTTCTTAGTTGTAGAGGGAGATGCAGCGTGTCTGTCTACGTCTCCATCTTTGCCAGAAGTCTGCAAATTGTTCTTTATTTCACTTAATGTAGCCTTCATTTCTGCTGGGTCTTTTTTATGCTGTTGAAGTACCCAATGAGTGCTGTGAGCATCTAATAACCAATGTTTTGAACTCTGCATCTGATGGATTGCTTATTCATTTTGTTTAGTTGTTTTTCTGGAGTTTTGTTTTGCTCTTTTATTTGAGTCATATTTCTTTGTCTTCTCATTTGGCAGCCTCCCCGTGTTTGTTTCTATGTAGTAGGTAGAGCTACTTTGACTGCCTGTCTTAGTAGCATGGCATATTGTAGAAAAGCATACCTGCGCATCGGCCTGCGAACCAAGTGTCACTGGTTTGATACCCAGTCAGTGCACATGACTAGGTTGCATGCCTGGTCCCCAGTTGGGGGCATGTGAGAAGCAACCACACATTGATGTTTCTCTCCCTCTCTTTCTCCTTTCCCCTCTCTCTAAAAACAGATAAATAAAAAAAATTTTTAAAGGCAATAGTGTCATCCTTTAAAAAAAGAAAAGAAAAGTGTACCTGTAAGTTGGATGGGGTGTAGTCTTAGGTAGTCACCAGGGTGGGGCAACCCCTGTGAACCAGGTTGATGGAGTCTCAGATATGGCATCTCTGCTCTGTGACTCTGTGTTGGGGAGGGCTCAGAAAGCGGACTGTCACTGCTGCCTGGCCTCTGAAGTTTCATCCAGGAGGAAGGTGTCCCCAGGCACTCACTCTGATATCAGACACTTCAGTTTTTCCCTGTATGCCATTGATGCCCTTTCACCTGCTGTCCTGGTGCTGGATCCCATAAGGAGTGGATCTGTTGCAAGCCCTTTAAGAGCAGAGGCCTGACAATCCCAGTTTCTTCTGCTGCCTCAACCCCTGCCCCTGTGGTTTTCACAGCCAGAAGTTATGGGAACTTACCTTCCTAGCACTGCAATCTAGGTCTGGGTGGTCTGGTGTGGGGCCAGGGTACCCCTCCCAATTTTTATCCATCACATTTGAGTGTGAGACCTTCCATTCCCCATCTCTGGATGTCCACTCCTACTACCCATCTGGATGAATATGATTTATTTAATTCCTTCATTTTCAGACTTCCATACAGCTCAATTTTCCTATGATTCTGGGTAATAGTTGTTTCGTAGTTTAGTTGTAATTTTTGCTGTGGTTGTGTGAGGAGGTGTGCTGTTTTTACCTACACCTCCATCTTGACCAAAAATGAGAGATTAACATTTAAACCAGGAGGCTGAGTAAAGCAACTATCCTTCCCCAATGTGGGTCAACCTCATCCAATCAGTTGAAGGCCTGACTAGAACAAAAAGGCTGACCCTTCATCATGTCAGAGAGAATTCATCCTGCATGACTGCCTTTGAACCAGGACATTTGCTTTTTCCTGTCTTAGAACTCAAACTAAAACATCAGCACTTCTTAGGTCTCAAGCCTGCCGGCATTTAGAGTGGAGCCATACCATCAGCTTTCCTGGGTCTCCAGCTTACCCACTCGCCCTGCACATCTCGTCAGCCTCCATAATCACATGAGCCAATTCCTTATAATAAATGCCTGTGTATCCATATAGAAAGAGACTATATCTATATACTATCTATTCTTATCTGCATATGCATGCTATTGATTCCGTGTCTTCAAAGACCCCTGACTAGAGCACTCCCATACAAGTCTGAGTCATGTCTTTGCCTTGGCCTGCCTCCTGCCGCTGGTCCCCCACTCCAGGGTGCTGGCGCTTGCCATCAGAGCCCTTAGCCCACCCTGTGACACCCTGAAGCATTGTATCAGGAGGCTACAACTTCAACACACAGGACCCCACCCCAAACTCAGCATGAACCAGGCAAAGGCAAAAAAAAAAAAAAAAAAAAGGAGAGGACATGTCAACAAGACACCCTCTAGAGTGACCGACCCCTGGGACTTTGGCCCCTTTTCAGTATCTGCTTGAACATCCAGGCTTGTAGCCTCTTGCAAAACAGGGAGAGCCTCTGGGGGAAGACACCAGTAAAAGTTATGCTCCCCCAAAATAAAATAGGAAGGTCGACAGGCTCAGGCTAAAGGCAGAGAAATTTTACAAGGGAAGCAGATATAGAGAACCCCCTTTAAACACCACCTGTGATGATCAAAGTTCTCAAGAGATCACATTCTCCCACTGGGCAGTGGGGCTGGTGCCATGAAACTTCAATACTCTCCCTTCAGGAGTGAATCCAATGTTCAGGAAAGGAGGTGTCAGAAAGAAACTATGGCAATGTTACTTCATTTTATCATATATTCAGTCATTCAAAAATATATTGAATGTCTACTATAAGCCAGGCATGCATTAAGGTCTGGGAATATAATGATGAGCAAGATATAGACCTGTCCTTAAGGAGCTCACAGCCTGGCAGGGAGATGTCATATAAAAAGGCAATGATAAAATGATGGAATGCACACCAGGTGGGTAAACAATTGCAGTGGGAGTGCACAGTTGGGATAGCTAACCCTCCCAAGGAGGTGGGGTCAGGATTGAGGAAGGCTCCCTAGAGGGAATGCCAGAGGCAAGTTTTGAAGAATGATAAAGAAGAAAAAAGGGACCAAAAAAAAAAAAAAAAGGCAGAGGAATGAGCACTGCAATGGCATGGAGTAAGGATAGAGCAGGCACCTCCCACAAGATTGGAAAGGGAATATAAAGCACAAGTGTGGACTGGTGAGAAACAGGCTGCAGAGAGTAGTGGGGGTAAGATCATGGGGGGCACTGGGTGGGCCGTGCCAGCGAGCCTGGTTTTCATGCTGAAGGCAGTAAGAAGCCATTAAAGAATTTTAAGCAAGGGAGTGTCATGAGCATATTTGTGTAATAAACATATCACTCGAACTGAAGAATTTAGGTTCATGAACTAGCAGACCGGGAGCAAGAGGAGCACTAGGGAGAGTGTTGCAATAATCTGGTTGAGGCTTGATGGGAACCCAGATTAAGTCACAAGGCAGGGAGGAAGGAAGGGATATAAGGAATATCTAGTGAAGAAAGGATTTGCACACACATGCACACACATACACGATCAATAAAATCTGAAAAAAAATTGCTATTACTAATAAAGCAATAAAAAATAAAATGATATGGTACTTTCTTCCAGCAACTTGAAAAGGGTCTTTGTTTTGTTTTGTTTTTAGGGACTTCAGGAGCAGGGGATGTGAAGAAAGTTGGAATGTGCTGAGTTTGAGGTCCCTGTGGGCCTCCAAGTGAAGCTATATTATTGGTAGTTGGCTCTGTGCCTCTAGAGCTCCGAAGAGATGCCTATGCTGCAGACAGAGTTTGGGAGTCATCCATGGTATGTGGCGGTCAGATGCTCTGGAAGTGGGTGAAATCAGCAAAGAAGAGTCTATAGAGAGAGTGTGTATGGTAAAACCTAGGAGAACACTGGCAATTGAGGTGAACAGAGGTTGAAGAGCAGTTGAAGGAGACTGAGAAGGAATAGTCAATCAGAGAAGTAGGAGAAAAACCAGAAGGATGTAATATCATGAAAGCCAAGAGAGGAAGGAGTGCCAAGGTGGAGGGAATGGTGAAGAGCGCCAAAGGTTTCAGAGAGGTGAAGTAAGACTGAGCTTCAGACTGCAGAAATATGCACTGTCTTTATCAAACAAGTCATCAGGGACTTGTTTGTTCTGTTTTACTTAATGTTTGTTATATACTTATTTCACCCCTTCCCTCATTTCATGTTTATGTATTAATTAGCTTAAGTTGCTATTCAATTCTTTTTATTTTTCTTTTTAATTCGGGAGCTCTATCCTTCTATTAGCTGCCTCCCCCTTTTTGCCACTCATAGTCAGACCCATACTTTTCTTCCATCGTATGAAGGTGAGCTTCCAACTATTTTCGCCAAATTCTCTAACCTCCTTCTCTCCTTCCTCCTCTGCAGGATGCAACTTTAGAATGCTTTCACTTCCCACTGTTACACACCAACATGAGACCCGTGGAAAAATTTTACTTCCTCTTTCCCTTTTAGTATTTTTTAGTTCCAGACTATTATTAACATTTCCTTTGAAATATGTCTCTTCTATTTTGAGCACTTGTATTACACATTTCTAAGTGATCTATTATTATCCATCGTAATGTAACTAATTATGTATTGTACAGATCCTTGCTCATCACTCTTCTTCCTTTTCATCATCCCTCCGTCCTGAAGCCTTTAAGCTGATTCATTCATTACTATTTGGGTCTTTTTCTCTGATGGGAGATGTGGCTGACATGTTCTTTGAATGCTTACACATCCTCAGATACATTTCTTTCACTCTGACGGAGGAGTAAGGTCTTGTCACAGAATTCTTAGTATACAACATTTTTATCTCATTAATCTTTGAAAGGATTCACCCAATCATCTCTGCTTTGAGTGTTATAGATGAGGAAACTGATGCCCCATTATCCTTCATCCTCTGTAACTTGAACTTCCTTTCTGAAAGATTATAAGATTTTCTTTTTATACTTAGACTACAGAAATTTACTAAACTATGATTCATTTGCCTTGCCTAGAACTTGACCAAACCTTTCAATCAGCATACTCAGACCTTTTTTGTAGCTTGGGAAATTAACTTACTGTTACTGAAATATTACCTCTCTCTTTTTAATGTACTTAATTTGTCTGCAGATCTTGTCTTTTTGTTCCAGAAGGTCTTTTTATGTTCTACTGGAATCTTTAAATCCCATTGTTCTTATCATTTTAAAGTAATCATTGTTCTCTAGTGGTTTGGTTTCATGCACACCTCTCCTAAGAGTATTGCTGGGCTTCCTAGGTATTGTGGTAGTGTTTTCTTTTGTTTGCTCTCTGGGCTCAATGCCAGGCACAAGTGGTGGACATCCATCCCCTTATCAAGTCCCTAGGAGGAAAACTCTCGTTCTCCAGTGTTCTCATATCCTCCGGTTTCAGGAGTAGAGAAAGACCTCAATGTACCTGTATGACTGCCCTCCCTCTCATCCACCCAGGTCCCTTTGCCAAGATACCTACTGGTGCCTTCTTATGCTCACAGAAGAAGGGGCAGTTTAGAGATCATGTGCCTACATGCACGGCTTTAAGAAAGCATCACAGTCCCATTCAAGAAGTCATTTCAGAGTGATATTAATAAGATGAGAGAGTAGGAAGACCTGAACCCTCATTCCCCCACTCAAAGGCACAAGCAACAGAAGCAAAAATGGACAGGTCAGACTACATCAAATTAAAAAGCTGTTGCACAGCAAAAGAAATAATCAACATAGTGAAAAGGCAACAACATATAGAATGGGAGAAACTATGTGCAAACCATACGTATAATAAGTGGTTCTTCTAAAATATATAACAAACTCCTACAGCTCAATGTCAAAAAAATTAATAACCCAATTTAAAAATTGGCTAAGGACTTTAATAGACATTTCCCCAAAGTAGACATACAAATGTCCAATAGGTACATGAAAAGATGTTTAACTAATTATCAGGGAAATGCAAATATAATCCACAATGAGATATCACTTCACACTTGTCAGGATGCCCATTATCAAAAAAATTAAGATAAAATAAAATAAAAACAAAGTTGACAAGTGTTGGTGAGAATGTGGAGAAATGGAACCCTTACACTGTTGGTTGGACAATAAAGTGGTACAGCTGCTATGGAAAACTGCACAGAGGTTCTACAAACAATGAAAAATAGAACTACCATGTGATCCATCAATCCTACTTCTGGGTGTTCATACTAAAGAATGAAAATCAGGACCTTAGAAAGATAGCTGCACTCCCATACTTACTGCAGCACTATTCAGAATAGCCAAGATGTAAAAGCATCCTAAATGTCCATTGACATAATAAATGGATAAAGAAAGTATCCCATACAATGGAATATTACTCAGCCTTTAAAAAAGAAAGACATTCTGCAGTACGAGACCACATGGATAAGCCTTGAGGACCTTATGCTAAGTGTAAATAAGCCAGTCATAGAAGGACAAACAGTGCATGATTTCACTTACAGGAGGTCCCTAAAACAGTCAAATTCATAGAATCGAAGAGTGAAATTGTGGTTGCCTGGGACTCAGGGCAGGGGTGGGTGATGGGGAGTTACTAATCAAAGGACATGATGATTTAGTGAAGCAAGATGAATATGTTTTAGAGATATGTGGTGTGACATTGTGCCTACGGTCAACAATATACCATATAATATACTTAAACTTTTATAAAGAGGATAGATCTTATGTTAAGTATTCTTACCATAATGAAATAGAATTTAGAAGAAAAAAGAATGTGAAAGGACACATAAGGATAATTTATTTCTAATTGTTTTTGAGAGAGAAAAAAAAGAAGAGAAAAAACAGAAAGAGAGAGAAAGGAGAAAGAAAGAGCCCAGTATCAGAGCTGTACATATCTCTTTTAAAAAATAAGCCATATCACCCTGGCCAGTGTGGCTCAGTTGATTGGAGCATTGTCCATAACCAAAAGGTAATGGAAAGGTCACCAGTTCAATTCCTTGCCGCTTCGATTTCAGTCAGGGCACATGCTTAGGTTGCAGGTTCAAACCCCAGTTGGGTGCCTGCAGGAGGCAACCGATCAATGTTTCTCACATCAATGTTTCTCTGTCTCTCTCTTCACTCCCCTTCCCCATTTTCTCTTCCCCACCATCAAATGAGAATAAAATAAACCTTTACAAAAAGTCATCTCAGTTCAGGGTCTATATCTGACCTGCGCTCCCCGGGCTGGGGCCAGTGCTCCAGGCCTGCCTTCAGTCCACTGGCTCTGCAAATGGACTTCCGTCCTTTCGAGGCTTGATATTGGCAGGAATCCCTTTCAGTCCCTCCCACTTAGTCTCTAGAGAGGTTTAGACATATCTTCTCTTGCTTGTCACTCCGGCTTCTGATCCCCAGAATGGAAAGGTCTTTGGCTCTCAGGCCCCCAGTTCACCTTTCTTTCAGGTTCCCTATCCATCTCTGAGATACAGAGATGATGGCTCCCTTCTCTGGTCTCCAAGAAATCATGTTCTGACACCACTGTCCTCTCTGAACCCCCATAAAAGGCTAGACTGGGACTGGATTCCTTTCTCGTGTGAAGCTTACACATTCTAGCATCCAGTGCTTGCCCTGCTTTTGTTTTTAAGTCTCGGAGCCAAATGCTGCTCTAAGCCACTTTCCATTCCATCAGTTCAAATCCTTTCCCGGTCCTATTTTTCTATTTCCTGTCCATCAGCTTGAACATTCCTAACTGGCTCAAAATTTAGGATGAGAAGCTTCCCACTTTTGATGAAGAGCGCATGGATGAATGCTCGCGAGGTTTCAATAGCATGACCTCGGGCAAGCCACTTAACCTTCCTGAGCCTTGCTTTCTCATCCATGAAATGGTGGTAAGACTTGCCCTGCTCACTTCACAGGCTTATTATAGGGCTCAAATGACATGAGAAAGTACTCTGAACACAGAAGGCCTATAATGTAAGGCTTTGTTTTGAACTTTCAAAAACAGTGGTTCAAGTTTCTTAAGTGGGCTTTGCAGTATTAACTTACTTTCATAGATTTAGTCATTTCAAAGACACTCACAGAACTTCTCCACATTTTCATTCAGTTTCTGAAAGTCACTTTTTTATTTACTGAAAGGTCATAACGCCAGGTGAAAAAGAAGGCTTCTCTCCATAGTCTTACAAGGTCACAATTTAAAGTCTACTAATGTTGGAACTTGCAGACCCATCTCTGACATTAATTGGTTGGTCGATGTGGTAGACAGGTGTGCCCCCATCCCCTTTCAAGAAGTACTTGCTGCCCAGATTCAAGGTATGAAATCAGGGTATGCCTCAGCTTCAAGAGCCACCTAGCCCATGGTCACACCTTTCTGGGGGCAGCCCACATCTGTGCGGTGACTGAGTGAGACTGGTGTGAAGGCCCAGTTGTTCCAGCTGACACAACACTGTGATGGGCAATACTCAATCCAGAGCCCCCCAGTGGCTGGGCTGAAGCTTTGCAGGACTGCACTGAGTTGGATTTCTGCTTCTGCCTAATCCTGCTTCTTCCTTCTTGCTTCATAGGCGCTGATCCCTAACAAATATATTTCACCCCAAATTCCATCTCAGCATCTGTTGCCGAGAACCCAGCCTGTGACAGTTGGCTACAATGCACTAGAAGGGCTGGATGAGGTGAGGTGGGGAGGAGTATGTTCATTACAAACATAGAAAGCACAGAAGGAGTAGTGGAGAACTGAAATAACACTACTGTACAACCTTGGACAGCTCTGTGTCTAACAATGATTGGGTGACTCGAAGGTCTAGGAACCATGATGGGGGAAATCTGTTGTTACCTGTCCAACTTAGACCAAATCTCATAAGGGAAGCAACAGCATCTGTTCTTATTCCCGACCCTAGAGATGATCTGACTTGGTGCCTCCATCTTGAAGCACCAAAGGCTGATTTCTCAGAAAATGTAACTACCTGCTGGATATTACACAGAGACCCCTGCTAGTATCAAGATTTGTCAGATCATTTAAATGTTAGTCATGGTTCTATTTTTCAACTACCTTTAAACGTGTAGTGAAAGACAAAGTGGTATTTTCTAGAACTTGATGTTTTCTTATTTCACTTGGAAAGGTGGGTTTAAAGGCTGAAATTCAGTTTGGTGAAGGTGAGAGATCATACAGTTTCTGTAGTGACAGAAGCCACTGTAAACCCTGGCAATAAAAGGTAATATTTGAAGATGAAAATCTGTCATTGACCAGCCCGGCCCCTCCCTCCACCCACCCACACACACTTAAAACCCCTCACTGGCGTCCCATTGATCTCACAATAAAGACGCCAACCCTATGAGGTCCTACCTACAGAGTGACCTCTAACTCGGTCTCCAGCCTCATTTCATTCCCTTCTCCTCCCTGATCCCCATTCTCTCTATGCTGTAGCCACATTTGGCTTTCTTATGGTCCCTCAAATAAGCCACAGTACATCCGGCCATAGGGCCTTGCACATGCTGTTCCCTCTGCCTGCAACTCTTCCACCCACACCTCCACCTCTTTAACAGTTGCTCATCTTTTTCTAGCTCAAGCACCATTAGTTCTTCAGGGAAGCCTTGCTTCACTCTACAGCCCACATCTATGACAAGTTCCTCAGTGGTGAGATCTCACAGAATCACACTCTTTTACTTCAGGGCATTTATCTCGTTGTCTCATTTAGAATTATACCTTCACATCTGAGATTGCTGGACTAATCTCATCTCCCACTTAGACTGTAGGCTTCAGGAAGGCAGGAATGGTGTCTGGTTTTGCTCTTCATCCTATTCCTAGCTCCTAATACAGTTCCTGGCAGATAGCAAGCACCCAATTTGTTGAATAAATGGATAAATGAATAGATGGGTGAATGAATGAGTGAGTGAGTGAACACTGAAGAAGAGAGAAGTGCTGACTTTGTCTGGGTGCCTTGAAACTTCTTGGGATTAAAATGAAGAAATAGGAAGTTAAAACCAGAGGTAGTTGGGGGGAAGGTGTACGTGGTGGCAACCATTAGAGACTTTCTCCCTCTCCACTGGCAAGTAGGAAGGGTGCGTGGTGAGGTAACAAAGCACCCTCAGCAGTCACAGCATAGTTGCCAACCTCATCACAGAGGACCAAAGAAAAATACCCAGGCCTTAGAGTAAATGAAAATTATTCACTTCACAATCAGGAAGAAATGCTGTGTAATTCAAGTCGGAGTATATCCATGAATTGGATTTCATTCTCCAGGGCCCTAAAGTTAACCAGCTGGAATCATTTTTTTAAGGAACATCCTGTTTAACCTGTAGAAATGGAGCACCTGCCTTTTAATGGAAAAACTATTTCTCATTGTAAAGATAGCACGCAATGTTCTTGGCTTCTTTGGTCTCCAGGAAAGGGAATTCAGATATCTCCCTGTGTCCTCACTGTATGTTGAACCCCCTGTGTCAACAAAACGGGCCATATTAATAGCTAAATTTTAAAAAACTAATAAGTTGAAAGCATCAGTCCACCCTGAGAAATACTAGGCAGGACAGCTGTGTGGGCATATCTGCCTCTCAACAAGTGGGAGGGGGCTTAGGAAACTAGGAATTGAAGGGCCCACATAACCAACTTCAGAGCCACTGTGTTCAGATAATAGGCCAAGTTTACCACACATTCAAAAGTTCTATTCCTTAGAAAGCCTCAACAAAGTATGATGAGTTAACCAATCAATTAATCAAATATTCCTACTTGGCACAAGCCCCTGCCAGTGTATTCCTATACAGTGAAGAGAGTTCCCTTCTTTAAACATGCTATAACCCAACAAATAAACTAAGATTGGGAAAAACTAAGACATTGGTCAACAGCACAAAGAAATGTATGGGTGTCAGCAAGTTCAGACAGCCCACAGCCAACAGCACTTACTGTATGCCAGGTACTTTACATGTACTTTCTCATTAAATCTTCACAACCCTATGAGATAGATAACATTATAGTCTCCTTTGAGAAGCTGAGTAACATACCCGAAGTCACAGTTAAAAAGCAGTTTCAAGCCCAGGTCTCTCTGATTCTAAAGCCCATGCTCATAGCCTGAGTCCCTGGGGCTTGCAGAGTTCAGGGACAGGGAGAGCTGGAAGCTGGCACAAAGGCAAGTCTTGGTGAGGAAGGGGACTCTGAACTAGACCTTAAATAGGGGCAACCCAGAGAAGGAGAAAGGTTGATGCGTGGTGGAGAGAGGGTGGAGAGAGGGGACAGAGGAGAAAGGCGAAAGAGAACAAAGCAAGGCCAGCTGTTTGGATACAGCCATTTTGGAGCAATTGATGAGTGAAGATAAGCTGCACTGTAGGTCATAGTGACATATCCCACCTTCTGCTTCCTTGTAAAATACCATAATCCTACACAGAAAGGCTTGGAGTAGGAACTGGGAGCAGGGTCGGGTGGAAATGAATCTGTCTTTTTTTCCCCCTTGTTATGCCCCTCTCTTGGCCCCAGTGCAGTATCTCAGGCACTCCACCCTCCCAGCCCATTGTCCATGCCATGAGCCTTGCAGTCCTACATCCCAAGGGGGCAGCATCTAGGGTTTTCGGATAGAGCCTGGCTGGTTCCAAGTGAAACTGGAACTCGATTCCTTCTACTGGCTGTGGGCTCTGAGCCAGACGGGGTGGGGTTATGTGTGTCAGGCTCTCCTCATTCTCCTGACCACTGGGCAGCCTTCCAGGGAAGATGGGCCAGGTTTGTGGCATAAGCAGTTTTGTTCTTAAGCCCCAGCACCACCATGCACACACGTTTCTCATAGAAATGCCCTCACTAAACAGCCTTTCATACATTCATCTGTTCATTCACACATCCAACAGGAAATTATTGAATGGCCATTTCAAGCCAGGAACTATGCCAGGGGTTGGGGGAGTCTGGGTCAAACAAGATGTGGCCCTGAAGTTCCAGAGCTGTATAGTCTGTTGCTGGTGGTGGGCACTGGTGACAGGTGGTCAGGCAACAGTAACTGTAGTGAATGTTGTGATAAAGAGAAACTCAGGAAGCTCCATGGTGCTCTAACTGCCCACACTATAAGCTGCTTGTCTTGTTCATTCTTACACCCCCCAAAGTCCATCACTGTGCCCGATAGATAGCAGGTGCTCAGTAGGCTGTTAGTGAATTAAATGAAGATCTCACTGGGCTGAGCCCCAACTCTGTCTTTCTGTGGCTTCTCCCCAGTGAAGAGAAGCTTTACAATTGGCTTCCTAAGCCTGGATGACATGAGATAAGGGTACATGGCAATTCTTCAATTAGGTCACAGTATGTTAGAATGGGGGGGAACTAGACAAAGTTGTCTGTATTGTCTCCCTCACCTCCCAGCCATTATGTCTCTGTAGTTGGGGTCCTTCATGAACCACTTGGACTTTCATGCTTTCCTAATTGTTCCTCATCCAGATGGTCTTCTAAGAAAATGCAAGGTGGTCAATGTACCTATTAAAACTCAGGAATCCAGACCTTAACATAGAACTTCTGAGGTGTAACTTCCCCAGAGGTTCTATTCTGGCTCACACTGTGAGTAGTGGGTGAGAAGGCTGAGACTCCCTGGGCTTGCTCTTCTGTGAAAACAAACAAAAACCCACCTACAAGAATTGGAATGTACACCTTTGGGGAGGAGATGGTTGCAGAGCTCCTGGCATTAATTCCTGAGGTGCTTGCTTCCTCATCATTGTACTGGTGTCCTCGGTGCCAAAGCAGCTGGGACCCCCTATGCTAGAAAAAGTCATTTCTCTGACAGCTGCAGCTGGCTCGATGGGCCACCTCCTCCTCTGAGATAATGGGCTATGGAAACAGCAATCATGGCTTCTGGTTGGGGTCCTCCCACACCTGCGGGGACTTCTGCAGGCCCTGGGACCCTGGGGCCACAGAACCATTCTGGGAAAGCTGATAAAGACAGAGAGCAAAGAGGCTGAGAAGTGACTATGCATTTGGGGCACAGGGGCCCTTGAGGCACAGCAAGCATCTGAGCTGACAGGAAAGGGAGGTTGTGAAGGGGTAACTAGGCACCTGCCCTCTCAAGCAAAGCAGGATGAGTAAGGCCTGGAAGGGGCCTGGCTAGAGTCCCAACCCTTCCACCAGAAAGCTCCTCAGAATCAGTCCAGAGTTGACTCTGGACATGCTCAAAGGCCCTCAGCTGGGTAGCTGCAGAATATTAGAACCAGGTCTCTTGATTCCCACTCTTGAATTTTTCTCTCATCACCCTGCCACCTCCCAGGTATGGGTCTCGTGGGAGAGTTCTTGACCTGTCAAATGCTGGAACTCTCCCTTCAAAGATGACTCCTGCTTGCCAGATAGGGCTCGCCTTTTCTGTTTCTGACCAGTGAACTTCTTAACTCTCCAATGTCAACTTTCTCACTATCTCCATCCATCCCTTCCTTGTAAAGATCTAGTAGGGTCTTAAGTGGCTATGGGGGGTCCTGTGATGGTGGGAGGAGTGATGCACAGCCTGGACTCGGCCCAGCAGCAGGCCTTCCAGGAACAGTGGGCATGTGCCTTGGCATCAGGGCGTGCTGATCCTTTCCTCCAGAGAGGGCAGTGTGGGAGGAATCCAGCGACTTCTCGGCCATAAAAATTCCTGCTCTCGCCCTCAGTCTGACCCTCGTCTGCCCTTCTGAGCCAAGGCAATACCGACAGGCAGGGCAGTTTGGAAAGGGAGGGAGAGGCGGGCTTGCTGGTTTGCTTGGCCAGCACCGGGAGCATGAGCCCTGTCTACCCCTCCTCCGTGGACTGTCTCCACTAGCTCCTCTCCCCGTCTACCCATCTCCGCCCGCCTGTCCCTCCGGGCTGCTCGGGCGTCACTGCTTCTGTCCCCAACCTGCCCCACCAACCGGGCCAAAGGGCGGCGTGACTCACGGCGCTGCCACCAGCCCACGGCTTGCCCGTGGCGTATAAAGGCTGCCCCGGCAGGAGGCGGCCCAGCCCTGACCGCTGGCCCGAGGCGCACAGAGCATGGCCCGAAGCGTGGAGCGAGGCTGCGGGGGTGCAGGCTGGGGGCTGCGCGGTGCCCTGGCTGCCGTGGCCCTGCTCTCGGCGCTCAATGCCGCGGGCACGGTGTTTGCGCTGTGCCAGTGGCGCGGGCTGAGCGCGGCGCTTCGGGCGCTGGAGGCGCAGCGGGCCACGGAGCAGCGCGAGGACAGCGCCCTGCGCGCCTTCCTGGAGGAACTGAGTCACGCGCCGCGCTGGGCGTCGGCGCCACCCCGGGACCCCGCGGGCGCTGCGCGCAACAAACGCAGCCAAAGCGGGCAACCCGTGCCGCACCTCCGCGCGGAGAGCCAAGACATGCTGATGATGATGACCTACTCCATGGTGCCGGTAGGCGGGGCTTGACACCCCGTGGCGCCCCTGCTGGGTGGGCAGCGGGCAGTGTGGGGAAAGAGCAGGACGCCCTCTCCTCTCCCGGCCAGGTGGCAGGCAGGGGGCTGTGGAAAGAGGGCCCTGGAAATGTCACCTTAGCCCTTGGGGGTCAGAATCCTCATCAGTTAAAAGGGGACATGGTGAAGGGGTAAGTCTACCACCTCTGAACGTCGTTGAGTCTGCAGGTAAATGAAGGATATAGGCAGTGTTTGTAAGAACCTACTCCTCTTCCTAAGTCTGGACAAAAGTTTTCACCTTCTGGTGTGAAGGGAGCCCCAGCGGTCTCTGGGCTCTGCCTGCACAACTCACTGAGGCCCCCTGAGAGCAAGGAAGCAGCATCTCTGAAAGGGTGCAGGCTTCTTCAATAAAGGGATTCTTTTCCTGGCATAATCTAGTGGTCTGGTTTTTCACGTGGCCTCGCGTCCCCACGAGATTGCTGACCTATTTGTCTTGGTTTAAGTGAAAACAGTCAGTTCTAATTTTACCAAGCACCCAAGACCTTGATGCTGAGAAAATTGCTCCTAGGCCTAAGCGGTTATCTTAAAGTCTCAGAGCTGATGGTACTAATATGCGCTCCAGGGAAGTCTGTAGAATTCCAGAAATTGCTTGCAGGCGGTGCATTTGGGAGGAGTGTGTAGCTTTTCATTATATTTTGAAGGGGGCTCCACTGTACTCCCCCCAAAAAAGGGGGAAATGGCGCATGGATTAAGAAGCATAATTGGTAGGAACATATTAGGAGGATCTTAAGAATAGCATAGGAAAGGGAGAAGCCAAAGAACTTACATGCATGACCCACAGACATGAACTAAATGGAGGGATTGCTGGAGGGAAGGGGAGTACCGGTGGAGGAGGGCAAAGGGGGAAAATTGGGGCAACTGTAACAGCATAATCAATAAAATATACTATAAAAAAAGGTTTAAGAAACACTGCTCTAAAGAAATTCTTTAAAGCAAAGTAAAAAAAAAAAATCTTTTTTCCCAGTTTTAAGTTTCTCTGCTTTTGGTGATTTTTAACTCAGTAATTATCTAACAATTGCATGTAGGTCACATTGCTGTTCCCCATTCCATTTTATTATCCATTACAACCGCAATGGTCTTATTTCACTTTATATTTACAAAGAGTTCTGTCACCTCAAGTGTGAGGAACAATTCAGAATCCTAGGTGTTTGAAGATCAATCCACTTAATGCTTCTGATATCATATATGCTTTTAAATATCTTATATGAACTGAAATGCTTTTAAAACTACATGAAAGTACTACATACTGCAGACACATTTTTTAAGAGATTAAATCTCCCATCCCTAGCTTCCTTTTTTTTTTTTTTAATCCATAAACATTTAAAAATCTGGCCCAAGAAAAAATTTAAAAACAGATCTCTGTAAAATGAAGAAATATCATTTGAGGAATTTGCTCTTTCTCTTGTCTCTCTACTGTGCATTTTGAGGGGGGTTTTGAAACCCTCCAAGAAGGACACATCTGAGCATCAACATTTTATATTTTTAATTCTGTTTTTAAAGTAGAGGCTTATGTATCTAAATTGCAGCCTGTTCAGCCACTAACTCAAGAGAACGGACTCATTTCTGGGTCAATCTGAAAGCTAAAATTAACTACCATCACCTGCTCTATTACAGGTCAGAGAGCAGAAACCTCACATTTATCAGGCTGAGAAACATTTGTAGGGGCTTATCACCAACTCAGCCCCCACTTGCAATGGGCATGCTTTGACCTTTTAGAGCCAATGAGGGAATTTCCATGCTGGCTTTCCTCTTGGGAGTAGTTCACAAACAGTTGGCATATTAAATATGTAGATTCCAGGGCTCTGCCCTTGGGCATATAGAATCATAATTTCCTCACCCTTCAATCCTGTGATGAATTTGATGCGGGTGGTTCAGATGCCACACTTTGAGAAACGCTGCTGTAGATCGCCGCTTCTCAAACTTCAATGTGCTTATGAATATCTTAGGGGTCTTGTTAAAATGCTGGTTCTGATCTAGAAGGTCTAAGTTGGGGCAAGAGATTCTGAGATTTTTAACAAGTTTCACTGATATGAAGGCCGCTGGTCTGAGGACCACACTTTGAGTAGCACATTCTAAAGCAGCGGTTGCACATTGAAATCATATGGGGACATTTAAACACGTGGATCCCACCCCCAGAGATTCTGAATTAATTGTTAGGGGTGCAGTTGGGGGTTGGTGCCCACTTACTATCAGGAAGGTTACGGCACAACTTCCTGATGCCAGAAAGCTGCCTTAAGCATCTCACTCTCACCAGGTCCCCCTCAAGGCCTCTGCTTCAGGCAGGGGAACCAATTTTATTACCAAGAAGCCGTTTCTTTCTTTCCTTCTTTCTTTCTTTCTTTCTTTCTTTCTTTCTTTCTTTCTTTCTTTCTTTCTTTCTTTCTTTCTTTCTTTCTTTCTCTCTTTCTTTCTTTCTTTCCTTCCTTCCTTCCTTCCTTCCTTCCTTCCTTCCTTCCTTCCTTCCTTCCTTCCTTCCTTCCTTCCTTCTTTCTTTCTTCTTTCGCAACATCCTCACCATTCACCTTTGCAAATTTTTCTCATCTTTACTCTGACTTTCTTGGAACAGAGAATTATTCACATGAGGAAACAATTTTTAAAAAAGAACTGTCCCACGGGCACCTCTAGTAGAGAAGTTGCTAAGAGAACTGTTCAGTACACAGCCTGACAATTCATTGCACAGTCCTTAAGGTTGAATTCTATACCTTCCCCTGCCCTTTCATACAGCACCAGTAGGTCTTCAATGAGGGTTCGATCAAAAGTCCCCTCACTGAGGTCCCATGTCCTTAGAAATCTAGGAACAAAGAAATAAGCTATACGCAGACTAGTATCATAATTTCAAAAAGTCCTCCAAAATGTTCATTTACCCATAATGAGCCTCCTCAAATTAACAGAATTCAGAGTTCTGTGCTTTTGGCTGAAAGTACATCTACTCAGCATGGCAATTCTGGCTAGCACATTCTGACCAGGGACTGGTTGGCAGCTGTAAATGACTTTGTTGAATGGGCAATGTAACTAATTATTACTTAAGTGCAGTTAGTTTGGTACAGCCAAACACATTAAATCCTTAAAAGTAAGTGGGTGCTTTGGAGAAAAATATTAAAAGGGGCTCTGGGAACCACCTAGCTGGACCAGTAATGGGAACCCATCTGCCAGAAAGTCCTACAGGAGATGCTGCTGCTGTTGAGTCTCCACACCTGCCCCCCCCCCCCCCGCTGCCACCTCACTTCTCCTCCCATCAGCTGTCCCCTCTCATTCATTCTCCACATCTCACCCATAAAGATGTTCTGATAGATTTTTCATCTTGCACAAAAACAAGGGTTGAGCACCCAGTAGGAAGAAAGTTTTACTTCTCACAATGTGCACCTTAAGCTCTGAATGAATCAAAAATGTACACTTATGGAGCTCTAAAATTACTAGAAAAAATATGAGTAACTTCATTTTTAATTTTGAAATGGGGAAAATCTTTCTTTCAAACTATAACTTGAAAGCCAGAAGCAAACAATAAATAAATAAACTTAACTACATTTAAAAGTACACACAACAATGATAAAACTTCTGTAGAGCAAATAACAACAAGAAACAAACACACACCATAAACAAAGGCAAAGATAAATGACAAACTGGAAAAAATATATTGCAGCTCATATCATATATACAGGGCTAATCTTCCTGATATATATAAGCACTCCTAGAAGATGATAAGGCAAAACAAAAAACAAAAAACAAACAAAAAAATAATAATAACTAAATCAGCAACAGAAATAGGAATCCAATAGAAAATGGAACAGTTCTCAGGAAAAGAAATGCAAATGTCTCTTAAACACATGGGGAAAGAGCTCCTGATTTAAAAATGGGAATTACAGCTGCCCTGAATAGTTTTTACCTGTCAGAATGACAGGACTACAAAAGTTTGACAGAAGTTTGTTGAGGAAGCGGAAGGGAAACAGACATGCTCTTGCATTGTGGTTTAGGGTACAAAATGGTACAACCTATGTAGAAGGCAATTTATCAATACCTTAAAAATCTACAAATACATTTATCCTCTGACCGAGTAATTTCATTTGTGGGAATTTATCCCGCACAACAGATTTTATCACCTATGAAATAACATAAGCACATAGTTGTTCACTACATAATGTTTGTAAAGCAAAAGACTTAACCTGGGTCCACTAATACCAGACTAGTCAAACTGGCCTATTCACCCACTGGGATATTAGGTGGCTGTAAAACAAGAATGAGAAAATTCTCTCTGTACTGCTGTTGGAATAATCCCCAGTGTGTACTTATTTTAAGTGAAGAAAGCAAGGCAAAAAAAGTATATATTGTATTTAGTAAGGAAGAAGGGAAAAAATAAATGAAGAAACGAACAAAAGTGCTTACTTAGGGAACGTGGGAAAACAGTGGGAATGAGCCTTTCACTGTGTAGCTTTGTGTATTATTTTGACTTTTGAACCATGTGGCTGTGTTACTCTTTTGTGAGTGAAAAGGCCATAAGCACATGGCAGCTGCCACCAGGCTGGGGGTGATTGAGTGTGATAGGGACTGCCAGCCCGAGGTCCCTGTGCTCTGTCTAAAAGGAAGGCTCTTGCTGATTGTTGCCATGTAAGAACGAGAGCCCAGTGTGCCTGATCTTCTTATTTTTTTCCCAAGAGAGTTTTTATTTAAAAAAAAAAAAAAAAAAAAAAAAAAACCTCTGACTTTTTATGTAAAATTACTTGGCTTTTAAATATTGACAAAAATTCGAAAAAAAAATTTTTTTTTTAATTGGCTGACAGTGTGTTGGCCAAACAAGACTCATATTGTTAGGGGCCATGTTAGGACGTCCAAACTTAATTTGCAGCAATCTCATCTTATAGTGATGGGCGGTGTTGAACAAAAATGGCTTTATTTAGCTCAACAACAACTCCATGCCATCCTATTATTTCCCAGCCTGATTCTGATAGGATGGTAGTCATGGGTCCCACCCTCAAGCCTTGCTCCTACTAGGCTGGCTTCACAGGTCTAGAGCGGTCAATGTCAGGACAGCTTGAACCACCCATTAACCCCTCAGCTAGGCCATGTTTCAGACCCCCATTCTCTTCAGCTGAAGGGGAAATGTGTGCCCCACGGGTCCTCCAGTGTGGCGGGAGCCCTGATGAGAAATCAGGGGTCTGATGCAGCGGGACAGAAAAGGACAGGACGGCCAAAGTCAGAGATCCGAATGCGGAGCCTGGGCCGTGGGCTTCCCTGGCCTTCCTCATAGCAGCGTGAGCACATGGGCACTTGGGATATCACTCCTGTCACTGTGTGGTTGGTTTCCATGTCAGAAGCTATTTCTCATGTCAGTTAAGGGTCGCAAGGCATGGGGGATGGGGGGTACTTGAAGCTACACCTCTGCTAAGACTGTATCTGGTGCTGGTACTGTGAACACACACGTAAACCTAGCTTGTCTATCAGATCATGATGGTATGTTGAGGAATACAGGAGAGAGCTGACCCCTTAGCACCTCCTTTAGACACTTGCTTCATCAACACATATTTTGCACACATGCAAAGAAAATATTCAATGTAGATCTGTATATTTATCACGATTCTCTAAGAATATATGTAAGAAACAACTGGCTCAAGACTGAGCATCTGGACCCATAAGAACGGAGCAGTTGTACTGACCATAAGAATGATACTAAGCCATTTAGACCTGCTCCCAGGTCCTGGAGCTGTTAACAAGCCCCTCATCTCTTTCTAGCCAAAATAGCAGAGGTGAGGGCAGTAGGAACAAACCTGCTGAGCCTTTACAACCTGAGCAGGATGGATCTGCAGGGGCCTGGTGAATTGTCTACTCTTTATCTGCTATGTCCCTACGTCTTCTTCTACCTACACCACCACTATGCCAGTGACAAAATGGGTTTTTCCCTTTGGAACCCAAAACCAAATGCCCCACTTGAAAAGGGCTACTCCACTCTGGGGAGACAGCAGAGTGCCTTAGACCAGCCGGTTACTTAGTGGCGCTGGCCCACAGGCTGAGAGGTCTTTGGACAGAGGGCCCTTTCTGGATGAGTTCCAGAACAACTTCTCAGATTGTGGGGCTTCCAGTGCCAAGGGGTGGTTCATCTACCAACTGCCCTTGTCCCAGGATCTCTCTGTGGCTGGCCTGGAGTTACCTCCATGTGATGCTGCTGCTGCCTTCAGCTATTATGGCCTGCCCTTAACCTGAGCAGCCCGAGAGTCCTTCTTCCCTGTTAGGTTCCCAGTCAAATCCCCTCTAGCTGATGCCTCCCTGATGTATGTTGTGTCAGTGAGCAGGGCGAACCCTGGAGTCAGACAGATTCACATCCTGGGCTCCCAGCTCAGTAGCTGGCTGACCTTGGGCAAGTCTTTTAACTTCTCCAAGCCTCTGTTTCCTCATCTGTAAGACTGAGATATGCTCCACGCCTCACAGAGTTGTTAGGAGTTTTAAGGGAAATGCAGTTGGTAAAGTACAGTGCCTGGTGTAGTTAGGTTCCCAGTAAGTGTTCATTGTTGCCATTAAGATTAATCACTACTTATCATTAGCCCTTCTTGCCCTATGCCTTGGCATTTCATTTCTGGGTTTACTCTTTATCTCCATTTCCTTCAGAACGCCAAGTTTTCTGTTCATATGTGTCTCTATCAGCTGTTGCTTTGGGTTAATATCTGACTTCTTAAAGCCTAGATTAGCATCACCCCAACCTCAATGATCTTGTCATTGAAAACAAAAGAGTTAGCCTTGATATGGCAAGAGGGCTTCTCAGCAGGCCTGGATTTCTTGGGCCCCTGCCCCTTCTGCAGGGCCACTGATGACGAGGGTTGGCAGAGAGTCATCATGACCCCAATTCTGACGGCTTAGCTGTTGTTAAATTCTGTTGATTCCTATTTGGTGGCAGTCCTAAAAAATGTTTTGAATGCTTTTATTTGAAAAATTGACAAAATGCAAGTGGAAGGTAGAGCAAAACCAACTTCTAAGAAAGGAAAACAATTTACTTTTTGGAGTCTCGTGTTCTTTAGGATATGGTTACCTGTGTGGAAACTATCAGAACAATCTTCAGATCTGATAAAACACACGTATCTAGGGGGGGGAAAAAGACATTCTTTTTCTGCTCTACATTCCTCTAACTCTCCCCTCCCCCCACCCCCCACCCCAAAAAAATCCTTGGCCAAATCTAGTTGACATTCAAGCTTAATTTGCATGCATTTTATCTACA
The DNA here is from genome assembly GCF_987537825.1 of Furipterus horrens. Classification (NCBI taxonomy): domain Eukaryota; kingdom Metazoa; phylum Chordata; class Mammalia; order Chiroptera; family Furipteridae; genus Furipterus; species Furipterus horrens. Next base: position 156,220,679 of record NW_028327173.1, read on the forward strand.
GAGGAAAGGTCATGTGTGAAAAAATGCTGAAGCTTTTAGGTTGTGATTCTGCTACAAAGGGAGCATTTTCCAGCCCATCAGTTGCTTTTGTGTAGCTCTTTGGGTTTAACAGCCCTATATTTTAAGTAGATATAATTTTCTTCTAGTTTAACTAAAGTTCAAGACATAATTTTCTTTATTGAAAGGTAGAGTTAAAACAACAAGGCCAACTAAAGATCATTTAAAATGCAATTTGTGGAGTTTGTTCTGAATGCAATAGACAAAGTAACCCCTTCACCTGCCACTCAGAAAAAAATTTCTTGTGCTCACTGAGCGCTGGAAACTTTGGAGACCCTGCCAGGGCTGTATAGAAAAACTGTGAAGTACTTGGGAATGGGCTGCGGATAACTAACTGTACTCAGCCTAAAATGATCAGCTGGCAACTGCAAAATCATTCCTGGTTTTTAATAATTATAGTAGGTGAGTGCTGGAATCTAGAATACTTTTCACTCCAAGGCAAAAAAGAAGGTCCTTTTCCTATATGCAACACTTGAGGACCCTGGAATCAATCCCTCTGAACAGGGAGACGTATAGAGGAAAACCCTTTACAGTGAGCTCTGTGATGAGTATCAGGGAGTCAAGAAGAGAGGAAACCAATCCTCACTAAAGTAATAACAAAGTTTCATGGAGGAGACAGAATTTGAAATGGGCAATGTATGGTTGGTGAGATTTGAGCTGACAAGGAGGACAAATCATTCCAAGCACAAGTAATAACTCGAGCCAAGGTCTAGGGACTGGAATGACAATGGTACAGGGCTGGAAGAGCGAGAGGCCAAGCAGGCCTTTCTGCACTGGGAGTTTGGGTGGAGCATGGAGTGGAACTAAGGTTGGCTGGGTGAGAGAGAGCCTTGAATTTCCCCTTTAAAAAATGAATGTGATGGACAATTGGGAGTATTGTAGACCCTTAACCATTGGGGGGGGGGGGTCATGAAAAAAGTGGTTTTATAGGACTGATTTGGTGATGTGATACAGGAAAGAGTGGATAGGGAGAAACCAGAGGCAAGGGAAAAAGTAAAAAAACAATTGTGTTAGTTCGGGCAAGAAATAACTCATGTCTGGCTGAGGTGGTGGCATGAGAAATGGAAAAGAAGGTGTATATCCTAAAGTATCAATAGAGTCAATTGAATTGATCTTGGTAACTATTTAGATATAGGAAAGAGAAATGGTCCATCTGGTCCAGACCTATCCAACACTGAAAAGGGTGATGGCATCATGGACAAAATCTGGGAAACACAGAAGAGGGGTTAGTTTGGAAGTGAGGGTGCTGAATTTGAAACTGAATCTGAGATGAAAGAGAGAAAGAAGTAGAGGGAGCACTGAGGAATGAAAGCATATTCAGGGAGAAGAGAACATCCTGCTTCTAAAAAGAACTCCATCTTCTTCATGAGTGAGGTCTGTACAAGTCCAAAAAGTAAAAGGCAGACCCCAAAGTTTTTATAATGAGTGCTGGGATCATACTATGTATGTTCATTTCTGCCCCCCCCATTAGCTGTGTGACCTTTGACAAGTCACTCAACCTCTCTGTGTCTCAATTCCCTCATTCTTAAGAGGGCAGTGATAGCATTATCTACCTTAGGTGTTATCATAAGGATTCGATCAATAATCGATGAAAAGTTCTTAGCATGGTTCCTAAAATTCAGTATGTGTTAGCTTACTATTACTAATATTTTAGTATTTCTCAAGTGCTTCCTTGCTTTCCTTGAGGGAATTTTGCGGTCTGGTAATAAAAACAGTGGAAATGGAATCAATAGAACTTGCCAGAGAAAAGGCAGATTCTAGGATGACTCTAAAGTTTGGGATCTCTGGTGACTGGGGAAACACACAGACCTCTAAAAAGAATGTCTCTTCCCAGATTGTCGTTTTTCCAGTTGATGGGTCTAAAAGGAATTAGTGTATTTATTTTGGATATCAGATTTAGGGAAGTTAATTATACTAATTAAAATTTGCACCTTTTTAATTTATGTCCAATGTGAACTCACGCATTCATTCTTTCAATGACTAAATCTTTATGAAGCTCATAGGAATGGCATGTTTGCCAGACCAATGGCTCCATCCAGCCAGTGTTTCGATGCTAGCAGCATCAATAATTATTTTGTGGGTGAGCAGCTCACCCTAAGGATCTCATCCAAATGTTTTCTGGAGTAACCACTCATAGCTATTCCCTGTGCAGAGGGAGGAGGGGGCCGAGCAGGGAGTCGGTTGACAAAACATCTTCACCAATTGTCTTGCTATATACAAAGAATGCCGCAAGGCAGAGTTTGGGGAGAATGGTTTGATTCTCGGTCCATCCCCCCAACATTGGAAAAGTTACTTAACTAGGGTTTATGTACACTTTTCTGACTATAAGGTGCAGATAAGAATGCTTAAATAAAAATCAGGAAATCTCTGAAGATGCTTGTTGAAGAGAACAATGTGAGCACAAAATATTGTTATTAACAGTTAGTGAAAGGTTATTCCAGCAACACTTCTGCGTCAGAAAACTCCACGAGAGGCTTGGAGAGACAAGTGATTCTCAGCTCACTTCAGAACACTTGTCTTTCTTCCCTAACGCCTTCTGCACTTATTTGTCTGTATTGCACAACTGAAACCCTGTCTCTGTACAGCTGGGGTCTCTAATTTGTCACCTTTAGTCACCTTATCTCTTTAAATACAGCTCACTGTTCTTTGCTGTGTGATATTTGATGACTGTCTCTTCACAGATGAATTCATCTACAACTCAACAAGTACAAATATAAACTAAGCCCATTTCTGAATCCAGTTTCTTGAAATGCTAAGAGTTCTGAAGGTGGGTCCTGGAGCATTTTTTAAGTCCCTTCCTCGGAATTCATGCCACCCACCAAATGGGAGATGGTGTCCTGTTGGTAAGACTGACTTAGGGGTCTGCTCTGTCAGAGATTCATTCATCCATTCATCCACTCATTCATCCATTCATTCATTCATTCATCCATCCATCCATCCATCCATTCATTCACTATGTAGTTACTGAGCACCTACTATGTCCCAGGCACTATTGTGGGTACAAAAGAAAGAGTATGAGCAATACATACAAACCCCCATCCTCTTGGACTTTATGTTCTGGGGGGAGAGGGGCAGACAAAACCCAGAGTGAACTATCTACAATATTAGAAGGACATAGGTGTTATGGAGAACAACAGAGCAGGGAGGAGGTTCAAGGAGTGGGAAGGGAAGGTGCAGTCATGTCATGTGGGTGGGGAAGGCCTCACTGAGAAGGTGACATTGGAGAAAGAAACTTGAAGGAGGAGGAAGTGAGCCCTGTGGATCGGTTGGGGAGGGCCATTCAGGTAGAGGGAATGGCAAGTACAAAGGCCCTGAGGTGGGACTGTGTCTGGAGAGCTCAAGGAACAGCAAGGAGATCAGAGCAGAGTGAGTGGGGAGGAGTAGGAGGGAAGGAGGTCCGAAAGCTCTTGGTGGGAGGAGGAACAAGGGAACCAGTTCATACAGGACCTTGTAAGCTATTGTAAATGTATCAGCCTTTATGGGGAGCTTTTAAAGGATTTTAGGCAGAGAAGTAACATGATCTGAACTGCCTTTTCAAAGAATTGCTATGATGACAACTAGACACCATGTGCGGGCAGGGCGAGCAGTGGAAGCAGAGAGGCCATTAATATAGCTTTTGCAATAATCCAGGTGAAAGAAGATAGTAGCTTAGACCAGGCTGGTAGCAGTAGAGATGATAAAAAGTAGACAGTGACTAGATATGTCTGATGGTCAAGGGGATGGAATTTGCTGACAACTTTAATGTGAGTTGTGAGATGAGGACAAAGGAGTCGAGTGACATCAAGGTTAGTGGCCAAGCAGTGGAAAAGTAGAATTGCCACTGACTGAGATGGCAGAAGTGCAGATGGAACAGCACTGAGGGGAATACCAGGAGTTCTGTTTGGGACATGTTAACATCATTTCCATTAGATTTCTGGGGGAGATGTTGATGAGGCAGCTGCATCCCAGAGTCTGGGAGCGTTACCCTTTGGAAGTGTACCAGGAAATAGTGGAGATGCTGAACTTGAGAGTATTCATTCCCTGGACACAGGGAGGCTCTAATCAAAAGTCTTTCTACTCCTTATTAAACCCAAACTAGAAAGAAAGAAAGAAAAGAGAGAGAGAGAGAGAGAGAGAGAGAGAGAGAGAGAGAGAGAGAGAGAGAGAGAGAGAGAGAAAGAAAGAAAGCGAGTGAACTTTTATTAGCAACCAAATTAAATCAATTAACTGTGTTGTGAGTCTTTTGTGCCAGAGATTTTGTCTTACTTTTGTAAGCACAGGGCCTGGCTTATAAAGTGTCTGCTGGTACTTCTAAGTCAGTCAGAAATACCTTGGAGTTTAAAAGAAAGCTTTTACCAACTAGGCAACATGTAAGTCAATAAAACACATGCTGACTGACTGTTCTGGGCATAGTGAGTGCACTCTGTGAGTGATGAGGAAAAACAGCAGCCCCCGTGGAATGCAGTGGCTCGTGGGAGGGAAAAGACAAATCCTCAAACACTTATAACACAAAGAAAAGGATTATAGGATCATCAGAGAAGTAAGGATAAAATCCAGTGGGCGATCAGGAAAGGTTTCAAGAAGGAGGTGGCTTTTGAGCCACATCTGGAAGGATGGGCAGGATTTCAGAAGCAAGGACTGGGAGGAGGGAAGAACCCACTTGGAAGACAGATGGTTCATTTTAGCTAGAGCATGGTACAGGTAGACGTAAAAATGTCTGAAAAGTTTTTGCCATCATTCTTTTTTTTTAAAAAAAGATTTTATTTATTTATTTTTAGAGAAAGGGAAAGGGAGGGAGAAAATGAGGGAGAGAAACATCAAGGTGTGGTTGCCTCTCACGCGCCCCCAACTGGGGACCTGGCCCGCAGCCTAGGCATGTGCCCAGACTGGGAATCAAACCAGCGGCCCTTTGGTTTGCAGGCCGGTGCTCAATCCACTGAGCCACAGCAGCCAGGGGTTTGCCTTCATTCTTGAGTAAAGAATTGAAAATGTTTTCTTTTCAGAAATGCCCTTAAGATTTTTTTTGTTGCATGTTTTAAGCAGTTTTATTATATTGCCTTAATGTCATTTTCTTCATGTTTCTTGCACTTGAGTTTTGTTGAACTTGCTGGAGATACAGGTTAATGGTTTTCATTATATTTTGGCAAGTTTTCTGCCATTATTTTCTCAAATATTTTTCTGCCCTCTCTGCCAACCAGAGAATTTAATTACACATATATTGGGTTACTTGACGTGGTCCCACAGTTCACAGATAATCTGTTCACCTTTTCCATCTTTTTTCCTCTGTGTGTTTCAATTTGACTAGTTTCTATGGCTGTGCATTCAAATTCACTAATCTTCTGCAGTATCCAGTCTGTTCTTAGTCCTAGTCAGTGTGCTTTTCACCTCAGACCTTATAATTTTCATTTCTAGAAATTTAAATTCAGTGTTTTTTATGTGTTTTATGTTTCTTTTTAGTCAATCTTGCCTCTAGCTTCTTGAACACTTGGAATACAGCTTAAATAACTATTATATTGTCTTTGTCTACTAATTCCTTTATCCAGCTCATTTCTGGGTGGGCTTCAATTGATTGATCCCCACCCCCACCCTCATTATGGGTTGTATTTTCCCGGTTCTTTGCAAGCCCGGTAATTTTCTGTTGGATGCTAGACACTGTGAATCTACTTTGTTGGGTGCCATCACTCAGTTGGGCACCTTTAATTGCCAAGGGGAAGAAACACACAGCCTTGGGTAAGTTCCACATGGCTGACCACCTAGAAATGACACACTCCAACCTCATACCATCAAGATCCTACTGTCTGTTTAGTACTCAAGTAAGAAATTAAAGGAAACACACAAAGAACGGAAGATAAACCCAATTTGAATCCAGGATGCTCAGGAAGGGAAGATGTCCATTTCTCTTTCATGCTGAGGAATGAAGAACGACTCATTCCAGCTTACTATGTGGAAGGCTCTGGGCTGTGTGAGGCAGTTATAAAAAAATAAACAAGTTTTATACTTCCCTTGCCCTCAGATGCTTAGGTTAGTGGGAACAAACAAGTAATCAGGCAACGGCGTAAGTGCCCCAATGGGAGGAATGCGGGATGCTGTGGGACCACATGGGAGCACCTCTGACCTGGGACAGGAGGGAAGACTTTCTGGGAAAGTGACATCTAAGCTACAACTAGGATGATACACAATATGAGACAATAACTAGGAGTTTTGTAACTTTCTTCTGATTGTGTGTCCATAATAGTTAGAAAATACAGAAAGGTATAAAAAAATTAATTTAAAAATTATTTTGCAAATTAGTAAGTTGATATAACATGGTAGCTAATGGAGAAGTTACCCAGTGATCCTTCTTGATATTTTAAACTTATAACAACTCATCAGAAGAACGAGAAAATCCCCACCTCTTCAGTCAGGGCTCTGTTCTCAAGGTCAAAGCTTGTAAGCAGTTTTATGGGGGAGAGGGAGGCAGAGAGAAGTGCTGAACCTGGAAGATGTTGGAGCAGGCCTTCTCAAAGTGTGGGTAGAGGCCAACTGCATCAAAAAAGACCTGGGAGAATCTGTCTAAATTGCTGATGTCCAGGCTCCACATGGGATCTCCTGAGTCAGAATTGATGGAAATTGAGCCTGGGAACCTGTATATGAATTGCTCCCTTAGTGATTCTAATACACCCTAAATTGGAGAATCTCGGGCCTGGAATTAAACAAGATTGAGTGGGAGAAGGGATTCGAATCTTGGTAGTTTGAGGTTTAAAAGAGGAGGGCTCCACTCCGACTCTGACTCCTCTGCGATGGGTTGGATCTATAACACTGGGAGGGAGCTGCAGGTGTCTGATTATGGTGAGGGTGATTTTTTTTTTTTCATGTTTATTGGTTATTTGAATTTTTTCATTGTGTAAGATTTGTTCATCCATGTTTTACCTTGCTTTTTAATTTTTTTAAAATATCTTACTAATTACAAATACCCTTTTATAGGAAAATTATTAGTTTTTTTTATGTATTACACCAGTAGCCAAATTTCCTCTTTAATAATTTTTATAACTTTTCTTGAGAACTTACAACTTGCCAGATGCTATGCTAACTTTAGGTATGTATGTCAAAACTGCCTTTACCTAAAGGGTAGTCACCATGATTATCATTATTACAATATTATAGTATTCTCATTTTACAGACAGGTCACTGAGGCTTAGAGAGGTTAAGCACCCTGTCCAAGGTCACAGAGCCAGTGAGGGAAGGAATTGGAACTCAGACCAGACAGAGGGCGTCTGACTGCAGAGCCCATGTTCTTCGGCCTTGGGTGTTATCTGCCTTTTACTTTTGTTTCTAGGTCTTTTCATGTTCATGTCATCAAATCTATAAAACCTTTCCTCTGTGGGTTCTTCTTTTACTTTCTTGCTTAGGGTGTTGTTTCCCACTGCGAGATCTCAAGATTCAATAGTCACCTATTTTCTCACAGTTACACATAATTTCATTTGAAAGCTATCCCACTGCATTAGTATGTGTTTAAAATATACAGAGATAACAAGAGTCTTTCCCCTTTAAGAAACCATTGGCCAGAATAAGTTATAAAATTGTTGGACTCAAAAAAAAAGGCGATTCACAACAAAGCAACTTCTTAAAAATAAAGCACAGACAAGGATTTGAGATTAGTAACTTGATATTTAGCTGCGACATTTTCTCTTTTATGACTCAGGGGAACCGTCTCAAGATGAGACGCAATGTGAGTAGATAGAACACCCTGTCACCTCCAGGTTTGCGTCTGTCCTGGAGGAGTCAAGAACCCAGCGTGGGAGAGTGGGAGGCTGCATCCTGAGCCTCCTCTGAGAGAGGCCCAGTGCTTCTGGTTCCTGAGCTGCGATAGCCAGGTGGTGCCACAGGTGTCCTTGCTGCCAGTGACTCTCTAATAAGCAGGCATCAGGAGGATATGCAAAAGGACTGGCTTCTTGAACTGTAGACAGGACAAGCTGAGGACTGGGGTTGGTGGCACTTGAGCTCCTGGTGGGACAACGGAAAGGCTCAGGAAGGGGGTTAGAATGGCCAACACTGGCTTATACTTACTGGGTTAGGGCACTTACCAATTTGTATCTGATTATTTCTATGAATCCTACTCTGTGTTACATTTTGAATTCAGTTGATAAACTTAACTAGTAATTAGACTTTGGTTAGATACCTTTATAAAATAGTATGAATTGATTTCTCAAAAAGTAGAATCAGCTGATTTATGTTCAAATCATGAAACATGTTTATGTAACACCAGTATTAACATACCAAGTTGGTTTTACAAGGACTCTTTCATTTAACCCTGGCCAGGTAGCTCAGTTGATCAGAGTGTCACCTCTGTACACCAAGTTTGCTAGTTCGATCCCCGGTCAGGGCACATACAAGGACTCCTTCATTTACGCCTCATGATCACTGCCTGGGGTAAGGATTGCCATGCACCCTATTTTGTCAAGGGGCTGAGGAGCTCGTGCAGGGTCCTGTGTGGTCAACTAGCAACACCACTCACCTGCCACTCCTGTATGACTGAGGCCAGAGCCTGAAGAAAAGCCTGAAGCACACCTGGGAGAGGACGTGGTCCTTTAGAGACTTCTGTCCTGCATTGTCAGATCTCCCCAGTGTCAGTAAATGTCAGGCTGGGCTGTTCCCCAAGGCCCTGATCCCAGCCGCAAGTAATTTTGCTGGAGACCTCGGGTGAGGGCCGTTGCTGGAACTGTACCCTGCACTTGGCATTGCGGAGGAGTCCTGAGCCCAGAGTGGCTGCCCCAGCTTCTGTGCCTTCCCAACCTTTGCATGCAAGAGGACTGGCCACAGCTGTGGGTGGACTCCAAACCAGCACCCGTTAATTATTTGTTCAGCACTTTATTAGTGAACCCAGGCAATGACTGAAGCAGGGTGAGGAGGGGAACTCTGGGAGGCTGCGTCAGGCTCTGGAGCTCCAGTTCAGTCACACGGACCCTACTCAGCCAACTAAATGCCTTAGGATAAATTGTCTGACCCCTGCTCCTCAGAGGGCAAGTGGGCCCCCAGAACAATCCTAATCCACTTAGCAAAGCAAGAGGAGCTGGTGAAGACCATGTTTCCCCAGGCACTGCATCTTCAGTGATGTTGGAGTCTCCTTTACCCCGTCTCTGCCTGGCTGACTCAGCCCTGACCAGTCCTGGGTGCAGAACTCACACAGGACCCTTTCTCAAGAGAGCTTGGAAGGTTTGTTATTACCCACAGGCTGGGAGCACATCCATGGTTTCTGGCTTTGTAGTAATGTGGATGTGGGGCAGGAGGAGGAAAGCCATGTCTCAGGGGCCCTAATAGGAGAATCCTAGTATCTCCAAGGTCCCATTTTCTAGGGATTAAGTGGAGTGTCGGCCAAAGTAAAATTATCCTAAGCAAACAGGCACAAAGAGAAACAGGTAACTAACCACATGCTAGATATTCAGTTCTCATAGGCAACGTTACTGCCAGTCAAAAGGAATGTCACTGATGGAGGAGCACGTTTCCCACCCAGCGGAGTGAGTAGTTAATAATTGAGTGTTTACTGAGCATCTACAGTATGCTTGATGTCATTCTAATGGGAGGAAAGGGAATGGATCTGTGAAAGGGGCAAACAGAAAAGGGATGAAACAGCCCCTACTGATAAAAGCCTATCTGGTTAGAAGCCGGAGTAAAGCCAAAAAATGTGTGCCAACCACCAGCCATACAGTGATGCTGCTGGACTCACAAGGGAGCAGCCAGTGGGAATCAGGGTCTTTGGGGAAGGCTAGGCAGGACTCTGCTGGGATTTGAGGTCCCAAGCAGGATGAACCAATAGGAGCATTCAGCGCCCCCGCTGATGACATGAAATGGCCAGGGCTTGCTCACTTGACCTGATGAATGCCTGGACCTTTGGCTGATCTTCCTGTGGGGCTGCAGGAAGGAGATGAAGAATTTCACCACCACACAAGGCAAGCCCCACTTCCTGTTGGGGTTTGCAGATTATTATCACCACTTCTTGACCCAAATGTGAATTCCTGCCTTTCCCAGGGATGAGCTGAGCCCAGCTTCAGACCCTCGTGAGGGACTCCTCCAACATCTGTAGTCTAACCCTCAAGTACAGACAGCTGGGCCCACATTCGAAGCCCTGTCTCTGCAGTACAAGGAATCTCAGTCAATGGCAAGCTGATTATCAGCAACTGGGAGCTGTTTCTAAAGGCTAATTTGCATGCATATAATAATAGCAATTTGCATAATTAAGGAGAGTGATAAAGAGTATGCAACTGTCTTTAAAAAATAGTATTTGTTTTTTAAATTTTTTAAAAGTATTTTTATTGATTATGTTGTTACAGTAGTTCCAATTTTTCCCCCTTTGCTGCCCTCTACCCAGTACCCATCCCCAAAATGGAATTTAAGTTACCAAATAGGTAGATCCATTTAAATTTCAGTAGCTGTTGCCTAAATCCCTCCAAAGAGACAGAGTATCCCCTTATGCTTCCATCAGTAGAATACCAGAGTGCTGCTTTCTTGACATGCCTGTGATGTGTGCTCTATTAGGTGTTTTTTTTACTTACAAACCTAAGAGGTGAAAATAGTATGTCACCGCTCCAAAAAGGAGATAAGGAGAGGGTTACCATCCATTCCCAAAACAATACACACTCCCAGCCAGGGGCCCTCTGGCCAGCCCTCGTCACTGGTGGTGGAAGAAGCATGTACTGACTTCACAAAGTGCCTACTGACGAACATGTAGGCTGCTTGAATGTTTTGACCGTTCATAGTGTTCCCATGAGCATTCTTGCCCAGACATCTTTATATACCCGTCCTACAAGTGAGGTTCCTAATTCATAGCACTTTCTAATAGATAAGGCCAAATTATATCTTATGTCTTTTTAGTTGGATTTAAAACCAGCTCATGTCACCTGATACTAGACTAGGAATAAGTCCATTATTTTTCTCCTGGGGCCCTTCCTTGCCCATGAATTGCCCAGAAATCCCATGAGTTCTACTAATTCACTGAGACTAGTTTTGTGTTCAGAGAGGGATCCAGAAGGCCTGGTCAGGCCACTGGCAGGACACATTTCAGCTGTCTTTTCTCCCATCACTACTGTTTGTTGTCAGTGCTGACAAGTCCCCATGCAATATGATATGTCCTCATCCATTGCTGCAGTGACCTTTTCACTGGGGAGGTGACCCTGACATGCCACAGCATTCCTCCTGGGGAGGCGATGCCAGCTCCTCAGTGACATAGTGACCAAGGGCACACGAAGCCTGAGCTCTCAGGGCACTGTTCTTTATGTTGCACTCAGGGTAGCAGCTGTCCCCCTAGAATGTGTCCTCCAAGCTAGTGTAGCTGGGTTAGAAGGCTTCCCGCTGGTGCTATAGACTTTCCTGTGCCCCACCCACCCTCTTCCCAACGTGTCGGATGCTCACATCCTGAACCCAGGTTAACAACTGGTTGTCGCCGTCTCTGAGGGCAAGCTCTCCTTGGGAGACGATTGATGTGCTTTCTGACTTGAACCCTATCTCCCCCTTGAAGTTCTAGGCCTGGAATCAGGCGTTGTTCTCTACACAGGAATACAGACAAAAGAGAGAGCAGGTTCTGCTCCCACACTGCTTCCATTCTTTGGGAGCAGGACCAGGCAATAAACAAAGGCATACACAGGCAAGATGGTGTTGGACAATAATAAGTGTCACAGAGACAAAAAGCCAGGTGGGATGGTGGGGAGTAGCTGCTGGGACTCCTTTCTGCTGCGGAGTCAGGGAAACATCCTGAGGAGCTGACATTTGAGTTCAGGCCTCACTGAAGATGTGGGCACAGGCCCTGGCTGGGTAGCTCAGGTGGTTAGAGCATCGTCCTGATATGCCAAGGTTATGGGTTTAATATCTGGTCAGGACACATACAAGAATCAACCAATGAATGCATCAATAAGTAGAACAACAAATTGATGTTTCTCTCTCTCTCTCTCTCTCTCTCTCTCTCTCATCAATAAATAAAAAATTTAAAAAATACAAGTGTGGGCACAGCATACTAGGTACAGCAGAGACCCTCCCATGATAATGGCCAATGTAACTGGAGCAGAATGGGGGGTTGGCCTCCAGGAAGGACCCCACTACAGATAGATCATGCCAGCACCCCCAGGATAATGAGCTCTGAAGCCTCTTCCAGCATCCGCCTTTCTCCAGCCCTGAATTAAGGTGGAGGAAGCCCTCTGTACCAAATGTGACTCCTTAATTTGACAATCCAGATTTTGTGACTTTCAATTTTGGATTTTTTTATTGTCATCCAAATTCTTCATCATTAGTATCAGGAAAACAAATGTTTCTGACTTTCTTGTGGCCACATCTCTGCCTACCTATGTTTCTTTCTCCTTGATACAATCCTACTTAGCCCACATATGTTAAAAGAATATTCCCAAGTGATATTCCTGAGTGAAGAATAACAATTTCTTGGTAAATATCTAAATTGACATTTAGGATATAAATGAAGCCAAAAGGTCAGGAAATGAAATCTTCATCATAATTTTTTTTTTTTTTCACAAAACCTGGGCCTGTCCCAGACCACTATGACTATAAAAGAGAAACACTAATTTTCCCTATTGATGTTTCTGCTGTTTCAAGCTCCACCTCCTGCTGTGATTCCCCAAGGCAGCAAATGAAGCATTGTAAAGTCTTTAAGAGGCCTTTCTCTCAATGGGCAATTATACATTTTTTAGACAATAAATTTTGTCCCTGATGCAGCTAATTACATTCATTTATGAAAATGACTGAAAACAATGAATTGAAAATTTTTCTATCTGGTTCCATTAAGACAATCATCAGAGTCATAATAAATAGGATAGTAGACCTGGAATCAGAAAACCTGGACTTGAGCCCAGTTCCTCTATGAGCTGGCTGTGTAACCTTGAATAAATGACGCCACCTCTCTAAGCCTCTAGGTTCTTATCTGTATAAAAGGGAAAGTAATAGGGCGCCATATCCTTTGTCTCGGAGAGTTGCTGGTAGGGAGGGAAGGGTGTGCTTTGCAGAGTGGCACCTGCATGTTCCCAGACATGTTTCCAGTTCTTAAGGTGGGGGTGACACATATGTGTTTGTTTTTATTATTCATCTTTAAATTGTTCATACACGTTTTATTGTGATGTGTATGATATATTTCACCATAAATTTCTAACGCAGGCAGTAAATACTTGTTGACAGACTTGACAAAAAGGAAATGCAGTCGGAGTTTTCTTCTGGCCCTCCTAGCAAACAGAATAAACCGAGACAGGAGACAAAACAATTTCTCCCATCAAATCAAAACATGTTCTTTTTAAAAGAGTTAAATTGAAAGAGTGAAAATTTTGAGTAAAACAGAAGGGCATATCATACTTGGTACAGCTCCCTCCCACCTGGCCCTCCATTCCTCCTCACTTGAGGTTTTTTATATTTTCCTCCAGAAATAGTCTGGAAAGCCAAAGGGAGAATCATGAAAGTGGCAAGAGAGAAAGAAGCACATGGAAGCATTGGTGTGTGCACCGTTTTTTTTATGTAAATGGAAGCACGTTTCTATATGTTGCTCTGTACTTGGCATGTTTTCATTTATCTTGGAGAACTTTCATTATCAGCCTTATGGATTTAAATTCATTTTTTTTCCCACTCTATTTTTTTTTATGGGGTTATACTACACTTTATTTATCCAGACCTCACTGATTAATATTTAGGATGTTTCGGGTCCTGCTCTCACCCCCATTTCTGCAACAACCATCTTTATGCTTACACCTTCTCACACGTATGAGTGCATCTGTAGAGTAAATCCCAGCGTGTAATGGATGGACCAAAAGGTAGATCCATTTAAATTTCAGTAACTGTTGCCTAAATCCCCCCAAAGAGACAGAGTATCCCCTTACGCTTCCATCAGTAGGATACCAGAGTGCTGCTTTCCTGACATGCCTGTGATATATGCTCTGTTAGGTGTTCTTTTTACTTACAAACCTAAGAGGTGAAAATAGTATGTCATCATTTGGACTTATTTCTTTAACTCTAAGTGAAGACCAGGCAGGCTTTTCTTTCTCTGAACTTCCATTTTGGGTCCATTGCCCATTTTTCTTTTGGTTTCTTATCCCTTCACCTATTGCTTCCCAATGGCTCTTTAAATATATGTCCTTTGCAATTATTTTTCTAGATTTGTGTTTCCCCTTTGTTTTTGCTTGTAGTATTTTACCTCTTCAGAAAATTT